>NW_026068030.1:1295704-1298899 GCF_014885135.2 Alexandromys fortis | reverse complement strand
GGGAGGGAGGACACTTAGTGGAGTGGATAGGAAAAGGCAACAGATGTGGGAACAGTTGGGAGAGAGGATGAATATGATCAAAACCCATGGTATGTAACTCGAAAGATGCTTTTCTGTTTTCGAAAAAGAATTCCTTTTCTGTGTTAAGACAGAACATCACAGTACTTATGCTAAATTGGCGTTCCAGGAGTTTTTTAAATACACTCACAAAGGCCTAATTTTCCTTTCAGATGAACAGACAAAAACACTAATAGTTTTTAATGACAATGAGTGGGAAAGAGTGAATGACAGTCACTTCTAGTATTTCTACTTGGAATATGAAGCAACTTAAGATAGACAGGAATTATATTTCTGTTTTTTCTTGGAAAATTTTTATCCTTCTTGGGGCTTCATATTCCTCACTCATAAAATGGGAACAAAATCTATATTTCTATCAAATATGAAATATCATTAGTATTAGCATACATCATTATTTTATGTACCATAAAACAAAACACTCACCTAAACTATGACACAAAATTTTCTTGCCTTTTGTAGCTGCTATTTTATAGCTATATAAAAATATTTTCCTAACCTTTTAGACACATTCACACATTTGATTTTAAAATTTGTCTGGGTGAACAATTCCTTTCCACATGAAATAAGCAGCTAAATGGTGCACTCACATGTAATGGGAACCATGTTCTTCTTACCTGAAAAATCACTCTGGCCACCATCAATTTGAGGTACTACTAAGGTCAAAAGTGTCAATATGCAGAAAATGAAAATGCACCTTAGATTCCACAAAGCATGGAATTACATTAACATTGATACAAATAACAATTGTTATTTATGATTGCCATGAATAACCATTTGCCTATATGAGTATGTCCCTCCTTGATAAATATGAACATTCACTTTCTGCTTTTTTTCAGTAGTTACTTTTGGGTTTCTTTGGACAAATGTCGTTAACAAGGAGCTATCTTGTTACATTCGTTACTTTTGTGCCTGGATCTATCAAAGTCTTCTAGCTAGTGTGGACAGCATCACTCCCGAATAGTTGTTTTTCCTCTAAATAAAGATATTGGTTTAACAGTGACTTTCTTTATGATTGACCAATAAGTACAGCCAAGTGTAATTCTACTTGCTTTCCTTTTAACTGCTCCCTCCTCTTGTGATAGGAGACCTTAAAAAAACAGATTGTTCCATCTGTCAGGCATTGCAGACTTTAGGGCTTTGTATAAATTCCATGGAGCTAACATATTCTAACTTGATGGCCTCGTCTTAGCTGAGCACTGCTCTGAGCGGCTCATCAGTCAATAGAGGCATCCTTTGGATCCAGCAAGGGTTTGCATCTACTACAGTTATGGTCAAGGGCTCATAGTGCAAAGTATACAGTACTACAGAACTTAATTTTCTTTATGCATCAACTGTTTGGGTACATAAGAAAATATTGGGCTACTTGTTATCAATTCTTAGGGATGATCTTTGAAAAGATGAAAAGATTTATAGCCATACTTCAATTCCAATGAAATACATTCTGTTAAATGCTCATCACTGTCATGTTTTCTTTTTTCAGGAAAACAAACAAACACAAATCAGAATAAATCATCAAAAAATTCAGGCAGATTCTGTTTTTGTCAAAAAATACTATGTGCATTCTAACCCGTGAAAATGAGAGAGATAGATCAACACATTTAAAAGTCCTTGATTTTTCAAATTTTGAGGTATCTGGTGATGTATTCCCACAACATCTTCGAAGCTTTTACTTTCAGGAGTGGCTTGCATCTTCCTCTGAAAGATCTGGCCACACACTATTCCAAAGGGAGCCCAGGAAAGGGCCTCAAGATGTGTGCCAGTAATTCCATCTTGACATACGCTCCTTTGCTGCCCTCTACTGTGAGTATCTATAACTGGTAGATGGCTGCCAGATGAGGTTAGGTCCTGTGCTTACAAACTGGAAAGACTGAAGAATATTGAGGAAAAGCTTTACTTTTGAAAGAGGAAAACACCAAAGGTAACTATAAAGGAGTAGGGGTTAACTCCATTGTAATGAAGCTAACAGTTTCTGCCATGGCTGGAAGAAATTACCTCTAGATCAAGATGGGATGTTTTCATTCTAAGAAAATAGCTTGAAAGAAGATTTGCCATAAAATCTCAATTTTCTCTTTCTAAAGGCCATCTTATTTCTTTTTCTTTTTTATCAAAACTGTACTCATGTATTAGCCTGTGTGGACCAATATATTATTGTTGTTGCTATTGCTTGCTTATTTTCTGTGCCGGGAACTGAACCTAAGGTAAACGTGTCAGGTACACACTCTACCACTGAACTGTATTCACAGTCCACCAATTCCCTCTTGGGCAAAAGCACTAAGTTCACTATATTTACTTCTATATGTCCTTCCACCTGCCAACTAATACTTATCGAGTCTAAATATGTCCCCTGTAAAGAGTCAGAATAGGACGGATTCCTGTTCTCTTGGGTTCTGGAGACATCACACACATTTAACAACAGTAATGTCAGGACTAATTACTGGATTTTTGTAGTTATATTCTAACTTAGACTGCAGATCTGGAATGTATAAAGGATGCATATTGGATGGAAATGAGATGTAGCCAAGACTTGGGAAGGTTAGTAGTAAGGTAAAAACTAATAGAAATAAAATGGAATATGTAACTCTGGGGAACAACGGAAGGTTGTGGGCTTTATCCCAAAGTAGATGTAAGCTGACCAATCATTCCTTATATATAAAATGTATATACATTTTAATGATGAAAACCAACAAGTTTGGTGCTTTCAGTTTATCATTTACTTTTTCATATTCTATGACATTTTGTTCTAATCAAGATTCGGTGGAAGAGCCCGGCACCCTCAGCCTGGGCTCCAGGGGCTCCTGTGCTCTCCTGGATACTGCACTGCCTGCCCCGTCCTTCCTTCTGTCCCTGGATCACTGGGCTACCAGGCGGCCCTGTTTAGGTGCTGAAGAGTTCCATCTGGACCGGTGAGTGTGTGCTATCCAGGGGCAATAGTCCCGGAAGAGAGCACAAATCCCCCTTCCCCAGCTCCTTCTGCAGGACTGTCTTCTTATACACGACCCCCCCCCCCAGCCTGCATTCTCGGCAAGGTCCTTTGCTCAGGAACAGTTTTCTGCTCCTACACTAAGGCTTCCAACCAAGAGCAGTGAGTGCCTGCCTACATGTCAGGCCTCAAAGACC
>NW_026068030.1:1279679-1289520 GCF_014885135.2 Alexandromys fortis | reverse complement strand
CCCCCCCCCCCCAGTCAGCCCAAAGAGCAATCAGGGTTCTCTGCCCTGTGGGACCACCCTCCTCCATCCAGGTCTCGTAAGGTGAGCATCCAAACTGCCTAGGCTCACACTCTTCCTGTTTGATATGAGTCAGAAGCTAGGGCAGTTCTACAGGCCTCAGGCTCAGCCCTTACTAGAGGGCCTCACAGACATCACTGAAAGCTGTTTCCTCAGGAACAATACTTAGGTGTGTTTTCCTGTGTGTAAAACCCTGAAACCTCCTTTTGGTACTGTCTAAATATATTCACCATACTCCTCATCAAGTCGGTTTTAAAACTTTCAATTCTTTCAATTTTATACTCGTGGTAAGTAATTTACTGCAAAAATGTAGCTTGAAAACTCTGGAACTGTTTGTTTGTTTGTTTCTCAAAGCAAATATCTTACACAGCCAAAAGAGTGTGTCCCAGGAGGGGCTTCACAGTATTAAAAGAAAGTCTAAGTCACTTTTTTTTTTTTTACTTTTCTCCAATCATTGACATTTTCATTTAAATTCCAAGTTCCTCAAAGAAAATTTGTGCAATCTAGAAGTCATATGTGTTAGGCAATATGATTAATTTAAATGATATAGAAGTATTCTTTTATGTATCTTTAATGAACTAAATACATGTTTAAACTTAATTTTCAAAATAAATAACATTGCTATACCTGAAAAAAAAAAGATTCGGTGGAATACAAATTACAGTAAATCACATTTTGTGGGAAATTTGATATGCATAGTGTTACCTTCTTTCCATTTTTCATTTCTTCCTTAACTGTTTTATTTGTGCTATTGCTTCATCTATAAAACCAGTAAGCATATCAAATGTATAACTTACCTCAAACTCTAGGTGTGTGTGTGTGTGTGTGTGTGTGTGTGTGTGTGTGTACAGGTGGACACCATCCTATTATACTCAGCCCAGGAAAGTCATTGGTTATATTTTCACTTGAGAATAATCATCGTGCCATCTAAGTTGGGATAAGTAGAGAGCAGAATTTTTGTATGGAAACTTGTGTGGAAGTTTGGAATGAGAAGGCTGTGGGCACTTTTGAGTACTTTTAAAAAGTACAATGAGAAAGACAGCACATTAATCACATGGGACTGTGTAAGGGGGACACTGGAGTGGGTCTGGAAGGTGAGAGCAACTCTAGAGCACTGGAAGAACGTGACTTATTACACCTGCTAAGTTTTTTCTGTAATTCACAATGAAATCATATGTTTTCGCCACTTTGCTCTACTCATATATAAACTATGTATACAGCCCAAAATATCAGCTTTCTAGCACATCCCAGGCCTATGCCAGATTAAACTGACAGCAAATATACATCTTCTGGCCTAGTTATATTTAGCTGTCAGATTGGCACAACTTAGAAACCCCTGGGAAGGAGATACCTCTACTGATCAGATTGGCTTGTGGACGTGTCTATAGGGGCATTTTCTTGACAAATGATTGATATGGAAGAAAACTTACTGTGGTCATCACCGTCTCTAGGCAGGTGATCCTGGGTTTATATAAGAAAGCTAGTGGAAGATAGACAGAGGGTGAGACAGAAAGCAGCATTCCTCAATGGTTTTCTGACTTCCCTCAATAGAGGGCTGTGACCTGGAAGTGTAAGCTGAAATAAACCCTTTCTTCCCTGAAGTTGCTGTAGGTAATTGTGTTACTTACAGTGACAGAAAGGAGACAATAACATCCTCTCACTAAAAATATCAAGGTGTTAAAACTATT
Source organism: Alexandromys fortis (assembly GCF_014885135.2). Classification (NCBI taxonomy): domain Eukaryota; kingdom Metazoa; phylum Chordata; class Mammalia; order Rodentia; family Cricetidae; genus Alexandromys; species Alexandromys fortis. Next base: position 1,287,775 of record NW_026068030.1, on the reverse strand, counting down.
AAACACATGTATATGAACGTAAATATGTTGTTTAAATAAAGGCATGTGATTTATGTTTATATGTACACATGAGTATAAGAACACACATGTATACACTATATGTGTATACATATAAATGTATGTGTATCTGAACTTGAGAAACCTGGCAATGAGATTGGAGCTACCTGAAATAAAAGCAAGAGGCAAACTAAGTGATAGAAACCTGTTTGTTCAATAAATACTCAGAAAATTATTATAGATATGGTTTATATAGATATAGATATATAATATTACTAATTCTAATATTTAGATCATTTAGTATATTACTAAGGCTGAATTAAATAACACATATGAAATGCTTAGAGCAGTGTTCAGCACACGCTTAGTAATGGAAGGAGAATAAGCCTATATTCATCTACTGTTATTAGAAATTTAGGCTCTCAAGAGCTAAAATTGGGATTTATGTGGTAGTTGCTGGAAATATAATCCTGCATAATCCACTAACATTCGTGAATCAATCATGGAAATTTAACATGCTGTCTTTGGTCTTTGTACAGTGTAGAAAAACAAGGAAAAAATCAGTTGTGAGAAAGCTCACTTGAAAGTTTTTGTCATAAATTTGTCCAAATACTATTAATTGATATTGTCAAAAAATCTGATTTGGAGTCTTCACAATCCAAAAGTCACTGCCCTAAGCTAAGACAGTACTACAATGCATGTTGGTAGCTTGAACTTCAAATGTCCTGGGGTTCATGGGTTGGAAGGCATTCCCTGTGGATGGTTGGTGTTGTTCTAGGAAGGCAAGGAAACATCAGCAGGTGAAGTCTTGCTGGAAGAAGTGAATCCCTGGGGCATGTCTCTGAAGTGTCCTGTCTTGTCCTGTTTAGGAGATTCGCAGCCTCTGACACACAGTTCTGGTCTAATGATATGATATTCTGCCTCACCGAGACCCAGAGAAACAGACCCAGCTGACCTTAGATTGAAATTTCTGAAACCGTGAGTCAAGTAAACCCTTTCTTCTTTAAAATGTTTCTCTCGCATATCCATCAGGACAGTAAAAAACGGCCAACACAACATGTATTCCATGCTTAGAAACCACCTAATAAAACCAAGGTCAAGGTGGAGAGGTCAGAGTGTCACCAAAATGAAACTAAGAACTGACTCTTAAATCTTCAGATTGAGCAGTTTGAGAAAGATTACAAAATAATTTTATGTGATTAAAGAAAAAACTAAGGGAAACAGAGGCAGATGGAGCTCAACGAGTTTGAGGTCTGCCTGGTCTACTTGGTAAATTTCAAGATAGTCAGGACTACATAGACAGACATTGCATTAATTAAAAAAAAACAGACAACATCATAACATAGAGCAAATTACAATATAAACAGAAAAATATACTAAGGTTACTGATAAGTGGAAGGGAAGAAAACAAAAAGAGACTTGTTGGGAGACTCTCTACAAACTGTTAGAAAAAAAAAGACTGAGCTCAAGAACAGCTGAGTTTCAAAGGGAAAAGACCAAAAGAGGCATTCTACAGGTTATGGCTTTAATGGAAGAAGAGAAGGCAATTAAATCAATTACCTATCCTAGGTTGTGACCCATCCATCAAAAACTACTGACTATGTTCATGCCGTTCCATTGAACTGGGGATTTATGCCTTACCTTAAACTCAATGGAAACAATTTTATTTCCTCCCACATAACACTATTTGACACAAAATCTGTCTTCTTACATAAAGAAAGAGAAAACTGGACAAGATGTATGAAAGAGTCAAACAGAAAAAAAAATATTTTCCCTGTTATTTTCTCTGTTGCTGTGATAAAACACTGACCAAAATAAATGTGGGGAAAAGGATTAAGTTTAGCTTACAGACAAAAGTCCATCACTGAGGGCAAAAAATACAGGAACTCAAGGCAAGGGCTTGAAGGAGAAATTATGTAGGACACTACTTACTGGCTTGCTTCGCCTAGCTTGCTCAGATTTCTCTAAACAGCCTAGGCTTGCCTGGCTAGAGACGGCACTGTTCACAGTGGGTTGATCTCTTCTTCATTCATCAAAAATCAAAAAAAAATACCCCCACAGACATGCCCATACCCCACACTGATGGAGGTAATTCCCCCTATTGAAGTTCCTACAATTCTTTTGGGTGGAGAAAACAACCTGGTATAATGCAAAAGTGAAGACAGAAGTAGATGAGTCCTATGGTCACCTCAGCCTTCTGTCCAGTAGCAATGTTCACACCACAACAGTGAAGAGAAATCATGTAAAGCCAAGAGCATCACTGAGATTTGAAAAGGACAAGGATAAGAATAGGGAAAGGCCAAGAGGGCTGGCATATTCATAATGGAGTACCAGGAACCCATAAAGAAAATGAAATCCAAAAATACATAGAGTTCTCTATGCATCCTTGACTGAATTCCATTTTAGACATTTGTTAAGAGGAACCCTATTCCACCAAGCAAAGCACAAGAAGAATATTATAAATTAAGCAATCCAGAGCTCCACAGGGTTGAGTGATACTGAAATGGTCAGCCAGGGAGGGGATCCATTACTAAATTCACAAGATAAAAAGGGCAGACATCAGAAGAGTCGACCCTTTGCAGTAAGGCAAAGTAGTCATAGATTGGTTGCTGTTGTAAACTACCCCTGAGCACTGAAGACAAACCTTAGTAAGATAGAGAAGAATCTCAGTTAAATGTCTGATAAGCAAATGTCAAAAAATACTTAACAGAAGTAAACAGAAAGTAAACACTAAACAATGTAAAAATCATAATGTCCAGCACCCAAACAAAAATCTATATAAAACACTGAAGGAAGCACAAATACTTACACCATAGCAGAAATTTAAAGCTATATGGAGACTCTGAAATGCCAAGTACAATGGGGCTGGCAGATAAATACTCAAGAGCATCCATTATAATTATGCTCAAGCTTTTAAGAGACATAAAGGACACTTACAAAAATAACAAATGAATTGTGTAGCTTGGAAAAATGCAATACCTAAGACAACCAGTTCACGGACATGACATATCAGAATGTTAGAATTTCTGAGAGCCACTGAATTTCATCAGAAAGTTACTGTGCAAGCAGAAGCAAAAAGAGAAGAGAAAATACTGATAATGCTCTCTTTTGAACTATGAGGTAATATCACACAATCTAATGTGTATAGGGAAATCAGAAGGCATACACAAAGAAAGGAGATGCAAATTTAAAAAAAATTACTGGGGAATTATGAATTTAATTGATACTCTAAGTCCCTAGATTTAAGAGGCTTAATATAGTAGAATTGTGCTAAACATAAAGAATATGATTTCTAAACACATTACAATCAATTAGCTGAAAACCAACAGTCCAGAAAACAGTTGAAAAAGCAAACGGCCACACAAATAAACACCAGGCACACACACAGTGTGGAGGGAGCAAACAAACTCATCCCAGACATAGATTCAGTAACAAATTAAGTCAAAAGGTAAAGTGAACAAGGCCTTAAGGCACTGAAAGAAAGTCCCTATTAATTTAGAACTTTCTATCTTAACAAAAACATCTTTCCAAACAGAATGTGGGACAAAGATGTTTTCAGAAAAATAAAAGCTAAGGGAATTTGTTCCCAGCAGAAATGCTTCATAATTAATGTTAGCAACATCCTTCAGGCTGAGGGAAACTATTTCCACACACCGATTTGAGATGATACAAAATGACGAAGGGCAGCTGCAGTGTGGTCTATTCTTCTACCTAGGGGTCTTGTTTTGCTCTTCTTTCAAGAACAAAGTAGGCAGTGATTAAAACAGGTAGAACTTTATGTGTGTAGAAGGAGTTAAAATGTGAAATTGAAAACTCAAGACCTTGGGTGGTAGCAAGATGCCAACCAAAGAGGCTTCGTGGTGCCAGCTGAGCTGTTACTGACAAGCAGTGTAACTCTATGCTTTCAGAGGGCCTCAGGATGCCAAGTGAGAACACTCATTGTCAAGTAAGTTTACAGAGATCAGGGCATGAAGGAGAATAACAGAATACATCTTGATGGCTAGGACAGGTCCCACTGTGCCGCTCAAAGGTTGAGGTAGTATTCGTGGATCTTGAAGCAGCAGCACTGACCCAGGGCTAAAAAGCAAAGTCCTTACATATAGAGCAGGTGCAATACTTATGTGAGTAGAAGCAGTGGGGAAACCTGGCAAGTCTTAAGAGTAGTTTTCCTCCTCCTGAGTGTTTGGGGGTGGGAATTTGTACCCTGGTCAGAGCCAGGGGCCAGCTATGAGGGAGATTCTGGATAGGATCTGGAATCTGTATGGAAGTTAGAAACTAAACCTTCTTTTTACTCCTTGGAGGAGAAGGAAACATCTAACAGGTTGTCTCTCCAGAGCCTGCACACTCTGTTTTTTAGATTCAAATGCACTCTGCCTGACTGGGGGATTGTGTGTACACAAATGAGATGTAAAATAGACCCATTCAGGAGAGAACTGTTAAACCCCAAACATAATGGTATTTTCATTTAGGACCTCTGATCTATCTCTTTTCCACCTCTTCTTAGATGTTTCAGCCAAAGTAGGGAAAGTTGAAGAAGGAAGGGCTGAAATAATAAACAATCATCTTTTTTTTTTTCATTTGTCTCCCTGCGCTTACGCAATTACCACCTTACAAAATCAGCCTGCTGTGCTCAGGGGTTGATCTTAGATTGGACTGCTGGCATTTGATAAAACCCACATCTCTGCCTGGGTCCCACAGATCTGAAGCTCTGTGGGCTGTCAAAAGACAGCCAGCGGTGTTCCACATTTGCTTACATAAAGGTCTGATTGCAATCCCCCTGCTTCAGTCTCAAGAATCTTGGGATTACATATATGAAGGACCCATAACATCAGGTAGGTTTGGCTTTCATATTTTCCTTTTTAATATTTTAGAAACTTATCTTTTATGGTGTGACATGGGCATTGATTTTTAATTGTTTTCATGTATATACAATTTTATGAAGAAAATTTACTAAATGTATCATTATATTTTTCCACTATTATAAGATGTCAGCTTCATCTTGAATTGCGTTTCTATATACATTAGCTTATTTCTGAAATCTATTTTAGTCTGCCAAAATATCTAATTAGAGGAAAATACTGGCTAGTTTTAATAACTGTGATAATGGATATTTTTTGATACCTAGCAGAGAAAAGAATCCTTTTATTGATGTTTTTAAAACATGTTATTGGTTCTTCTTAAGTATTTTTTCTCTTGGTATACTTAAGAATCAATTTGTCTAGTTTCATAAAAATGCTATTAGAATACTGAAAAATATTGCATTCAATTTATTAAATTGAGATTTTTCTTTTTGCCCCTTTTGGTATAATGAGTTTTTCTCATTTTAAAACATGGTTTCGCTCAAGTCTTTACCAAAAACAAAAACAAAAAAAAAAACAAACAAACAAACAAAAAAAAAAAACCTAGTTTTTAACTTAAGAGTTTTTGATGGCCTCTCAAACTTTCCAATCAATTTATCTAAAAACAACAACATATCATCGTCAAGACAAATATATCAAGTGAGACTTTACTATAAATTTTTATTATGCTATTTATTTAAAATAAATCCTCTCCCCTTAGGTAGTTCTGTCTTTCCCCAGCTCAGTAAAGGAAATGTCTATATACTTTGTTGCAAAAGCTCATAACTATAGAGACAAATTTTTCACCATCCGCAACTAATATATAACCAGGAAGGAAGACTTGGATTTGATTTCCGATACTGTTTGAATCCAAACCTATTTTCTTTTCCTCAGAAAGTGTACTTTGCATTTTAAAGCAGCATACACAATGACAGATTTCTTTGTGACATCACCATCCATGTAGGTCATACATGTTGCTCATTCTCACTTTTCTTTTCCACTGTCCTCCACCAAAGAGTCACTTTTATAACTGGATAAAACCCCATACAACATTTTCTTTATCCATTTGTTATGGTTTGAATAAGAAAGACTTCAATAGGCTTATAGATTTGAATGCTTGGTCACCAGGGAGTGGCATTTTTTGAAAGGGTTAGAAGTGTGTCACAGGAGGTAGGCGTTGAGGTTTTCAAAAGCCCAAGCCATGTCCAATGGCTCTCTCTTCGTGCTGCTTGCAGATCCAGATATAGAACTCTGAGCTACTTTTTCAGTACCCTGTCTGTCTACATGTTGCCATGGTAATAATAAACTAATCCTCTGAAACTGTAAACCAGACCCAATTAAATGCTTTCTTTTATAAGAGTTGCTATGGCCATTGTCTTTGCTGGCGTTTCTACTGCTGTGAAGATACCTTGAACACAGAAATTCTTACAAAGGAAAATATTTAATTGGGCCTGGCTTAAAGTTTCAGTGGTTTAGTCCATTGTTATCACAGTGGGAAATATGGTAGTGTATATGGTGTTGGATAAGGATCTGAGAGTTCTGTATCAAGATCTATAGGTAACAGGAGACTGTGCACTACATGAGGAGTAGCTTGAGCTTATGAGATTTCAAAGCCCCTGCCCACAGTGACACAACAAATTTTCTCCAACAAGGCCACACCTCCTGATAGTGCCATTCTCAATGGGCCATGCATTCAAACACATGAGTCAATGGGGGCCATTCCTATTCAAACCACTAGAATTGTGGTATGTCTTCACAGCAGTAGCACACTAAGACACCCACACTAAGACACCACTCCAACCTTTTTACTGAATATCTGTCTGGCAATGCCTCCAGGTCAACATGGCACCATCCGTCAGGTTCTCGTTTATTGTTACTAAGAACATGAAGCTGCATCACATTGGATCTGCAGTCAGGAAGCAAAGGTCTATAAAAGTTTATTTGCTCAGTTAATTTTCTCATTTTTGTTCCGTAGGTCTCCAGCCTATGGAATGGTTTCACCGTGATGGCCAGTCTTCGCTCCTCATTTAACCTCATCTAGATAACTCAGAGATACAAGAAGCCTGTCACCGAGGTGATTCTCAGTCCTATCTGGTTGATAACACAGATTAATGATCTCAGGTGGTTAACACACCCCTAAGATACCTTGTTGCCTTTTCCCACAACAAAAATATGTAGACAGAGAGAAGGGAGGTATTACTGGAAATCGTGTGCTCTGATTGACAATGAGAGTGAAGAATTGGATATGCCCGACAAAATGATTTCCTTGTCCTGGAAAATCAGTAAAAATATCAACAAGAAAAACAATCTGAAGAGGATAGCAGTGTGCCAGGGGGATTATTGTAGATAGTAAAATTGGGGAAGGCTTTGAAGAGGTGGTATCTGAGCTTAGAGTAAGCTGCTCATATGAAGACGTGGGGAAGGGGGGTTTGATGTTCTTGGGGGAAAAAAGGAGAACTAGGAAAGACTTGTTCTATTAAAATGCACAAGTAAACTCACACAAACTTGGCTGGAGTTTCCTATGTACAGAGAAAAATGGTGGCAAAGAAGAACAGATCAACAAACACCAGTTTGATGTCTTTTTGCTATATATTTTATTCTAAAATCAGTCAGTCCCAAAAACCAATTTAACAAGCAGGAACTTGTTTTCAACTTGAAAAGGGAATTTTGATTACTTATGAGGATTAGAGAAAACTAGGTTGTGTTGTATTAAGAGAGCAAGGGGCCCTAGATGGATAAGAAACAGAAAAACAGAAAATATTGGGAGCTGGCCAATATCCAGTCCAGTTGTATGAATGATCTGGTGAGTTTTGTCACATGGATATGAGGACTGACTATATTTCCCTTGCAGCCTGTTGCCATTCACCTCCATTCTCTTTCTAGTCATCACCGACTAGTCATTTTAAATACCCAAACAAAATGTATGAAACCACATCTCAAGGACAAAGAAGCCACAGTGCATAAAGCCCCGATCTTGTGATATTAGGCTTGCTCTAACTTTTATAAATAGTAAACTACTTTCTGCCTCAGAGCAGCTTAAGGAGGTCCAGTGTCCTGCTTTATGCAAAAGTGTCATACCATGGGAAGCTTAGGTAGTCTCTTATAGTCCTAAACTTGACTTATACCCTGTGCTTTGGAAAGGCTTTCATGTTAAGAATTCTCTCTCTCTCTCTCTCTCTCTCTCTCTCCCTCCCTCCCTCTCTCTCTCTGTCTCTCTCTGTCTCTCTCACTGTCTCTCTCTCTCTGTCTCTGTCTCTCTCT
>NW_026068030.1:1213198-1279640 GCF_014885135.2 Alexandromys fortis | reverse complement strand
TATATATATATATATATATATATATATATATTATTTTGGTGGAAGAAGTTTAAACATATTCATGTTCCTAGACTAGTTAAACATAAGTCTAAACATTTTTTCTTCAGCCAACTGACCTTGACTTTTCTAATTGCAAAAGAACCCTGCCTGCAAATCATGACAGCTAAGGTATGTCTACTTTCTTCCATAAAAATCTAAGGCAAAGCCATTCTGCCCAGATATTATGACCTTCCTTAATTGCCCACTGCATCTTTGTCCTTGACAGAAAATGGAAATAGGGCAATCCTTTTATATTCTGGGGAAACAGACATGCTCTACTGGTAGGAAATTTCTTTATAAAGTTCTGAGGAATAAAGCGGAGCTCTAAGGAAAAAAAACTAAAAGTAAAACTAAATGTAACAGAACACAAATAATGCTGAAGTATTATAAAGGATGAAATCTTTCATGTGTGCCTGATAAGAGGAATAACCAGGAAAGACTCTGTCAGAACTACAACCTTGTAGAAAGCCATCATAGTCATATTCAGGAAATACTTCTGTGGTGGAATCTATCCAACAATTGCCTGCTTATATATGTAATGATGCCAACCTCATTACTGGATGTTGTGAACAGGATTATTATTCCAGAATAGTTATGTAATCTTCCCCATTTTGTCTTCAAAACACCTCTTTCCTTTATCTCTCCTGATTGCTCTTTGTTTTTATGGCATGTGTGTTTCATTTATTAATGTTTACTCTGAATCCAACCATCATTACTCTTTAGGGAGAGTCTCTCTGTTAATTGTATAGTGACAGCAAAAGTACAAAAGGATTTGTGGCAGATGAAATAGACCTCAAATTAAAAACCATATAGAAAGAGTCAGGAGGTGGTGGCACACGTCTTTAATCACAGTACTTCAGAGGCAGAGACAGGTGGATCTCTGTGAGTTTCAGGTCACCCTGGTCTACAGAGTGCGTTCCAGGAGAGCCCAGCTGCACAAAGAAACCCTGTCTCAAAAAAAAAAAAAAAAAAAAAAAAAAAAAAAAAAAAAAAAAAACCTATAGAGAGACAAGGTTACTATATAATCCAAGAGGAAGAAACAGCCATAGTAAACATAGATGTGCCTAGTTATACCAAGAAAGATCTAGAAGAGACAGAGCCACTAATATACAATTGTTGGGGAACTCTTCAAGCTTCATGACTGTCAGAAAAATGAACGCAGAGAGGCAAGAAAGAACAGCCAGTTCAGCCTGATTCAGTTGGTGCTGGTTTAAACTTCTAGAGAATCTGACACCAGGCTATTCAGGGTAAGCATATTTAAACACACTACAATTTGTGGGAGAAAAGCTTCCTGGTATAATAAAATCCCCGGTGCACAAAGGAGGCATAATTATCCTGAAACTCAACTCAAAGTACATGTCATTTCTTCCAAGAAGACGGGTTCTAGGGAAGGACCTGGAGTGGTCTCGGTCATCAGATAGCAGAGAGGTCATTTGTGCTATCCAGAACATGCAGCCTCTCCCCTAAGGATGGGTTCTATTGACTGAGAAAATAAAGATAAAGAACTAGGAAGTGGGAGTCTGGGACAAACACTTGGGGGGATTTGGGTGAAGTCTTGCTCCACAGATAGCAAAAGTCAACAGGTCACTAGCAACATCCTGTCCCAGGCTTCTGGATGAAAAACATATATTTTCCTTCTTTGGGAAACATCCTTGCATGATTGATATTCCTGGTTTCCTGAGTGATCTGTGGGCACAAGGACCTTTATGCTCCCAACAGCCCAATTTCAGCAATAGGAGGGTTTCAGATCCTTTCCCAAAGTAAAGGAAACAAAACAAATTCAGAAATATATCAGAGTTAAACTACATTAAAACAAAGTGGGTCTAACCAATATTTTCAAAATAAATTAACCAGTAGCTACAGAATCCACATTTCTCTTACACATAGATGCTTACTGTAGCAATAGGGTGATGCCTAATATTGATGATCAATTAAATCATTTTTAGAATTACCAGGGGGCAAACCTTTAATAATGGTGGTAAGGGTGCTTTCTTAAATTTGCTGAGGTAGGAAGACCTGAATATGGGCAGCATTATTCCAGTGGCCGGGGACCCAGAATAAAAAAGAAGAAAAGGAACTAAACACCAGCATCCATCTCTCTGCTTCCTGACTGCATGTGCAGCAGGCTTCCTCACCAGGATGTATCTGAACCTGTGCACTGGGAGTCAAAAGAAGCCCCTCTTCCTAATTTGTTTTTTGATGTGGGAGTGATTTCTTATTAATAAAGAAACTGCCTAGGCCCCTTGATAGGCCCACCCTTAAGTGGGTGGAGAAAACAGAAGAGAATTCTGGGAGAAAGAAGCTTAGTCAAAGAGTCGCCATGATTCTCCCGCTCCAGACAGAGGCAGGTTAAGATCCTCCCTGGTAAGCCAGCTCGTGGGCTACACAGAATATTAGAAATGGGTTAGAACAATATGTAAGAGCTAGCTAATAAGAAGCTAGAACTAGCCGGGCCAGGCAGTGTTTGAAAGAATACAGTTTCCGTGTAATTATTTCGGGGCATAAACTAACCATGCGGGCGGCCGGGTGCCTGGTGCCGGGGACGCAGCCCTGCCGCTCCTATTTCAACAGTTTTTGTCTGGTCATTTTCCCAAGTAATGCATACGATAACTAACACAATATGCTATATACTAGGCTTCAAAATAAGTTTTTAAATTAATATCTTAGCATGTACCTCCTCTAACAAGGAAAAATAAGACCTAGAAATCAATAGAAGCAATTTTAGGAATTGTACAAATGTAGTAAATTTTAACAAGCACATTGTTTTGAATGACCAATGGGTTAATGAAAAACTTAAAATGGAAGTGAAAATTTTTCTTGAAGAAATATTGCTAAATGATGCAACAAAACAGTAGACCTATTAATAATATTCAAAGCAGTTCTAACAGGCAGTACCAATAATAAGTGTACACACAAACAAGTAATAACCTGCATGCAAACAGTGTAAATAAAACAAGCAATACTCACAAATGATTTGAGTTCAAACATAAACCAAACCACAAACTAGATCAGATATAAATGAAATAGAGCCACAAAGTTCTTGGATGATGACCTAGGCTCACTTGGATGATGACCTAGGCTCAGCTTGGATGATGACCTAGGCTCATCTTGGATGATGACCTAGGCTCACCTTGGATGACGACCTAGGCTCATCTTGGAATAAATAATGACTGTGCATGTATCTTAGGAATTATGTGACTCAGCCAGTACCTTCACTAAACTTAAAGAAAGCATCTGCTATGTTACCTAGAAGCCACCATGTTTAAGGATGATCATGTAGTATCACTCTACTTATCATTGAATTCAATTCCCCTTTTTAGAGTAAGGAGGCTTCTAAGATGGTTTGTTTTAAAACTGACTCATAAAAAAACTGGCACTTTGTAAAGGTACACTATGAAAGGATCAGGAAAAAGAGGTCCCCAGTCTTTATGTGAGCTATATTTATGGTTTTAAGTTTTATTTCAGTACTAAAAAATCTCAGATTCAACAATTACAATTTTTAAGGCTCAGCCTTAACAGGGATAAAACTATAAATGATAGTTTTATAAAAGAGTTACAAACATTGTAAACTGTTAAAAGATATTTAACAGATACAAGACCATGGTCAGTCATGCTAAGCCCAAATGTAATTTATTCACAGAGATGAGCTTGGAAAGAGAGACAAGTTTTTATCTTCCATCATGTAGTCTTCTATCATCCCATCATAAGTATTCTGTGTATGCGGTCAAAGTTGAGCCTGAAGCAAGTAAAGCAAAACAAGTTTTAAAGTAAACTTAAAATCTGTTTAATGTAAAGTAATATTCAGAATCAGGTATATAAAAATTTGTTATAAAACTTTAATGACTAAGGAAAATAGTATGAATTTATGGTATGTCTACACAGTAGGAACCCCCAGGCATAAGCAGTGCAATCTGATGGAGCACAAGTTCCCTTGGATGGAGCACTATCCCCACCAGAGTAAGGTGCATGCTAGCTTCATCACAAGACAAGGACACATGGAAAATAAGACCTGTCAGAAATCTGTTGCATCTGCCTCCAGCTTTGGAGGCCTGACCACCTCTGGCTGTGTATGTCTAACTAACTTCAGCTAGGCCAAATCAGAATAAAACCTCCTCCTTAGGTAAAGATGAATTACTGCTCATGTCTCGCCTGACAGGGGAATGGAGTCCTCTTAGCCAACAGAGGATCTCAGAGTCTACACCCACATCCTAAATATCTTAACTAAACAGTCAAATAGCGTTACTTTGCCCTCAAAGTCTCTGACTGTTATGGGACCTGCACCCTACTTCAATTGGCCATGTCCTTTACCAAGGCACTCAATTCTTAGCAGAGGCTAATCCCAGCGTCCACACCTGTGCCACCCATATTCCTTCATTAAATGAGGATGCCAAGTCATCAAAGTCACAGCTTTCGAAAGTTATTCAGTGGTGTCTTTGTGAGTTGGTTTTATATCTGTAGAGTCAACAATGATTCTGTTAAGTGATATCTCCAGCCCTCAGATTCTCCAGAAGATGACAGATAAAGAAGATCCTCTCCAACTGGGGCTCACCTGTAGTGCTTTGAGAATGTTACCTAGTGTCTACTCCTAGTGTAGAGAGCTCCTGGACCAGTGTCTGTGCTCTTAACTTAAAGCCTACAAGGAAGATATGGTCTTTGACAGTGGTGCTTGTGAATGTTTTCTAAGAAATTCCAAAAGTCAAAAGCTCACTTAACCTAGTTATCTTTCTTTACAAAGTATTCCTCTAAACAACCAAGCTATTTTTAAATAGAATGATGTTAAGAATTATGCTTACTGCTGTTAGTATGTGGTGACCTAGATATTTGTCCATCAACAGACAGAGTAAAGAGTTCCCTTTAGCCTTTGTTAACTCAGTCTATGATATTTATTTCACCTTTGACATGGCTGACTGCTTTCATATTTTGTCCGTTGATTGAATGTATGAAATGGGAATGTAGAGATTTGTAAAATGTCTGTTAAGAAGGTTAATTTCAGATAAACATTCTGGTTGCTCAGTGTAAACTTTGTAAAATGAATCATTTGCACTTGACATGGCAGTCACTGACTGGGACAGTAACTTGGGATATTCTAAAATGTTCTAGAGAAGTGCCTGTTGAGAAAGCAAGACAGTCAGGCATGGTCTCTGAGTGTAATTTTATATTGAAAATTAAAAATAATTTCTTTTTGTTAGAATCAAGTTATCACTTTATGTAGCCTGGTAATATAAATATATATGTATACTACATACATAGATAAACTATGGTCATTAAGTCATTTATGGTCATTTAGTCCCAATTTTTAAAGTTTCACCTTAACAAATAATTTCTAAACAAAAATTGTGGTTGACTTGAGATACTGTTTTTCTTCATTAATAATTACTAGTATTGCTAGTATTTGAAGCAAAGATACAAAGTTTATTGTATGTGGAAGCAAGGAATATCACTTAGACACTTTCTGTTTAGATTCATTTCTTAGATGCTGACTTTAACTGACTGACTTCTTTTACAAAGTTTCAAGTGCTTGCTCCTTATGTAAGAGTCTGGTGCAATAAAACAGCTAATTACAGTTACCTTATACTTCTAAAGAACTCTAATCATGTTCCAGACAGCTCTACAATTATTTTATCTTAACTTTATACTTAATCTTATGTTGATTGATTCATGTTAATCTTGATGTAAAATTTTTCTTCGTGTAACTTTGTCTCTTAATGTCCCCCCACAAAGTTGTACAGTTATTGCCTTCTGGATTTTGTTAGCTGTTAAGTTTTAGTGTGGCCCTTTGGATGGACCCTCTTCTGAGGCACTCTAACTGCTGCTCCCCTCATCTATCATATGTCAGCTCTAAGCAGTCATGGAGAGATCAACACCCCCTCAATCCTGAAAAGCCATTTGGGTACCCTCTGCAAGTGGACTAAAGGGCAATAGCCATCCAACTCATCTTCTTGCCAATTGGGACATTGCTTTTTGGGACCCAAAAGTAAAACAGCAGGACTGAAGTCTTCTGTGCATCAATTAACCCTACCAACTCAAACCAGATTAACATCCTTTAGGATGCAAAACAAGCAAACAAAAATCTCTTTGACTGTTGCAGTCCTCCACAACTAAGAAGGAGCAGGTCTGTCTACTGTGAAGAATGGCATTTGTGCCATCCTCTGAGAACAATGCTACTTCCACACCATCAAATCATAAGTGGTTTGAAATGAGGCCTAAGTCCTTGCCACAGGGACCAGAAAAAAATTCAACCCAAGCCTCCTCCTATGTGTGGAGGCTTCTGGGTCCTCTCCCCATCTACTCTCACCCTGGCTCCTCTGCTGGACCTCTCCTTTCCTCTTATTGCCCTTGTATTTACATATTTACCCTGCCTTTTCAACGCTTTACTTGCTGAACTTCACCCCTACCCAAACAAAATGCTCCACACAAGCTCTCCCAGTTTCTCTCATCCTACAACAGCAACATTGGATCATGATAGGTATGTAAAAAGACATTTTAGATGCTGTGAAAAAACTCCACCTGAATGGGACCTTCTATCCTTTTACCCCTGGCCAGACACCATTTTTTACATTGGTTTTATATTTTCTCCTGCGCCCGTCTTTTGATGCTGCACAGTTCCCTGCTACTTCTGCTAGTTCATTTTGGTGCAACAGTCCTGGCAACGGGACCAGTCACTGTCATCCTGAATCAGTTCTATGCCCACTTCATCTCACTGGTTCACTCTATGATTCTCCTGCTGCTGTTCCTCCCTATTCATCCCTCAACCTTCCTAGAAGATCTCTCAGTTTTACTCTGTAAACAAACTATCCACTTACAACCACCTGATAATTATATTCCAAGTCTTTTCAGGAATACAGGATGGATTGTCTGATCCATCAGGTTAAGACTGCTACCCAACCCCCACCCCGACTAGAGGACCAGAGGATGATCTCCTCAGTGGAGCCAGAACTACAACATCCAACAAAGACCCTTCTCGGCAGAAACCAGTTATAACATTCCTTCCTGCCTTGCATTTTTTTTACGGTCACACAGAGTTCCCTTTGATAACTTCTTGTCCACAGTCTACACTTCTCAGTGTCCTTGTAGGCTATGGGAATCTCCGCCACTGCTAGAAGACGCTATGGTCCATCTTCTCTAGGCATTTTGGCCATCTGCACATGTGCGTGACAAAAATGTTCCACCGGTGTCAGACTAAGTCTCTCTTTATTTCCATGGTTCCTCTCTCCACAACTGCTCTTTAAATAATCTAGCAATACTACCCCAGATTATCTGTGTGTTTAATGGACTCTTTACTAAATATTAATACTTTTCCCAGAAAAAATGTTTTTTCTTTTTTATTATTTTTTAATGTTTTTGATTGAACTATATATTTTTCTCCATTCCTTTCCCTTTCTCCCCTCTCCCTTTCTACCCTCTTCTATGACTCCCACACTCCCAATTTACTCAGGAAATCTTGTCTTTTTCACTTTCTTATGTAGATCCATGTGTGTCTCTCTTAGGGTCCTCTTTCTTGTCTAGTTTCTCTGGGGTTGTGGCCTGTAGGTCAGGTTTCCTTTGCTTTATGTCAAAAAGCCACTTATGAGTGAATACATATTATATTTGTCTTTCTGGGTCTGGGTTATTATACTCAATATGTTTTTTTCTAGATCCACCCATTTGCCTCTAAATTTCAAGATGTCATTAAGGAGATGCTTAACATCCTTAGCCATCAGAGACATGCAAATCAAAACAACTCTGAGCTTCCATCTTACACCTGTCAGAATGGCCAAGGTCAAAACACTGATGACAACTTATGCTGGAGAGGATATGGGGTAAAGGAAATACTCCTCCATTGCTGGTGGGAGTGCAAACTGGTACAGCCCCTTTGGATATCACTATGGAGATTTCTCAGAAAATTAGGAAACAATCTACCTCAAGACCCAGAAATACCACTTTTGGGTATATACCCAAAAGACTCTCTATCACACCACAATGACATATGCTCAGCTATATTCATAGCAGCATCATTTGTAAGTCAGAACCTTGAAACAGCCTAGATGCCCCTCAACAGAAGAATGAATAAAGAAAATGTGGTACATTTACACAATGGAAAAAATGTTTTGAACCACAAAAGAGCCCTGAAAGCTAAAGTATTACGAACAAAGCTGTAGGTATCACAATATCTGTTTTCAAAACATACTAGAAAGTGACATATCAAAACAGCAACTCAAGATAGGAAGTGCCAGCACAGGAGCTGTAATCTGAGCACTTGGGAGGCAGGTTAAAACTAGGAGTACAAACTTGTAGAAAAGAGAACCCAGAGCTTAAATACATGTTTTTCTAGCCATTTGATGACAATAAAAGCAGTAAAATCATACCCTGGAAAAAGTACTATCCTTTTAGGAAGGATTCTGGGAAAACTGGATCTCTATGTGAAAAGGAAAGAAACTAGACACCTATCTTCTACTGTATATAAAAGTCAACTGAAAGCTAGCACACCTTTAATCCCAGGATTTGGGAGGCAGAGGCAGGCAGATCTCTGTAAATTCAATGCTAATATGGTCTACAAGAGCTAGTTCCAAGAGAGACTCTATTTTGAAACAAAACAAAAAACAACTGAAAATGGATCATGACTTAAATGTAAGATATGAAAATCCCAAAAGATAATATAAGGAAAACATTTGAACGCTGGTCTGAATGAAGATATTTTTGGGGTGGGGTGGGGGAAAGACATGATCCTGAAAGCCTAAGTAACAAAAAAGAAAGTAAATATTGGGTCTTTATTGAGTTAAGCATGTTTTGACAGAGCAGAGGGAAAGAGAAATCAGCATCAGAAGGTGACAGCCACAGAACTGGAGGTGGGATGTTAGATCATTTTTAGAATGTATAAGGGACTTGACTCAGTTTTTGAAACAATCATGCCAACAAATAACCCAAATTAAAGATGGGACAATGACTTGAACAACAATGTCTCAAGAGAAGATGCATAGATGGCCAAAAAGTATAAAGAAAAAGTGCCCAACATAATAAATCTTCAGGGAGAAGAAATAAAATCACGGCAGGACATCAAAGTAATGGAGGTGGTGGGAGATGGAGAAGAGGGATTATAACAGGGGTAGGTAGGAAGGAAGACAAGGAGGGGGACAGTGGCAGGGGTAGGTAGGAAGTAGGGGCAAGGAAGGGGACAAGGACAGAGAAAGGAAAACTCTCAAGCATGGTTGGTGAATGTTTAAGTTAGCAAAAAACAGTGGAAAACACAACGGCAATTCCTTAAATAAACTGAAGATAAAACTACTATATAGTCAAGCAATCCCATTACTGGGCATATATCCAATAAGAATGGAGAAACACTCTGTCAAACACTCTGCACTCTTACGCTTATTGAATTAGTATTCATAACTGCAACGATAATGTGAATGAATAAAAATGTTCTAGATATAGTTAAATATTTTTCAGTTGTAGAAATAATGAAATAATGGCATTTACTGAAACATGGATGGGACTTGAGAACATTATGTCTATCAAGTGAAGTAAGATGGTAGAGAAAGACAAATAGTATATATTCTTACTGTTATCTAGAAGCTAAAATATTAATCTCAAAAAAGGAGAAAATTGAATAATGGTTGCCAGAGGTTGGGGAGCACATTTTGAATATTTCAAATACAAAGGAATGATGTTGGAGTTAGTAAGATACACCTATTACCTGACTGGGAAAGTACATCAGTCAGCAGCATGCTTGTCTAGATGGATACCCAGAACCTATAAACCTGACAGTAGCCATGACTGAAATCCCAGTACTTAGGAGGAAGAAACAGGAGATCAGATGTATGAAGTCATTTTCAATAACATCGTGACTTTGAGGCTAGCCTGCTATACATGGAGCTGGATTTTTAAAACAAAGACAAACATATACCAGTTTCTCTTGAAAGACCCCAGCTTAGCTGCTGTAATGCCATTTTGCAAAGCTTTCACACAAACAAGTATAAGTTCAAGTTAAAGTCAGTACTCCTAGGCTGCCAAACAGAATATCTGTGGTCAGACACCAGGCCTAGGAGGGGAATGGACAGTTCTGGGAAAAACTGCATGTGCCCTAGATAGGGCCAAGTCAGCTACTATCATATCTTCATGTCCCCGAGGAACTTGTCCCCTAAATGAACCCATCGCCTCATTCGAACTGACCAATGAGATCCCTGTAACCATGCATTGCTTCTGTATGCCTGCTTTTGCCACCCCTTTCCTCTAAAAAGACCTTCTCCCAGCCTGCAGGTGTGCAAGTCCTCTGAAAGGACTTTGCCGCCCACAGATACCTGTGCCCACCTAATAAACCTCTTGCTAATTGCAGCCAGTGGTCTCGACTGTTCCTTAGGTTGGGGTCTCCTCCTGAGGGAAGGACCACTCTGAGGGTCTTTCACTCTGATCTGATTATTGTATATTGAATACCCAATTGTCACACCGTGTCACATAAATACATGCAATTATGGTGTCAACTAAAAGTTAAAATGTTATATGATACCCAGTGTTTGAGAATAAAAAGTCATATTTACCACACTCTATTGACTTCTACCTATTCCATCTCTATTTCACATGGAGCATCCACTGAGTCAGTTTCTCTTGCTGTGATGGAACACCATGACCAGGGCACATTGAGGAATAAATAGTTTATTTTGACTTATGGTTTCAGAGGGATAAGAGCCCATTATGGCAAGAGGCATGCAGGCATGATGGCAGAAGCAGGAAACTGTGAGGTCATTCTCAACTACCAGCAAGACGCAGAGGGAAAACTGCAAGTGGGCAAAGGCTTTTAATCATAAAGCCCAGACCTAGTGACTAACTTCGTACAGACAGGGTGTAATACCCAGACCTTCCCAGTGTCAACAACAGGGACCAAGTGTTCAAAGGCCTCAGACTAGGGGGCATTTCTGATCTAAACCACCACAGCATCATTAACCATGTTCTAGGGATATTCAAATACATTTAAGAGCACAACTGACGGTGTTCTACCCTTCCTATTTAAAAAAATTTACTGTTAGTGATGTTATTCCACGAAGGACAATGGCTAGGTTTGTTGTTTTAAGAATATCTGATATGATGTACTACAATTTTCACCTTTTTTCTACGATGGATTAATTCATTTCACACATACACACACACACACACACACAAATGAGTGTGCGCATGCGCCTGTGCGTGCAAGCATGTGTGTGTATAGACTACTTAGGTGGAGAACCTATACAGGGGTGAAACAGCTACAGACAGTGATTATAGCTAGGTGTAGTTGATTACAGGTTAAGGGGGTAGGAATTAGGAAGCTGTATAGATGCACCATTTCTAAGAGCTAGAGCGGCAACATTGGAGAGCACTGAAAAAATTTCAGTGTGAATATCCAACCAATACTTACTGATTGTCCTTTCCTAGTCATTGGGTTAAACTATGAAGATTCTAGAGTAAACAATGGTCAGCATTTAATTCTTTTCTTGTTCTTTTACAGCAACCATTTTATAGTAATTAAAAAAAAACCACAAAAGCCCTCAACAGTAACTGAAAGGTAACTGCTTAATGATTGTAAATTGTAACTAATATTCCTTATAAGCTGACGGATAAATTTCATGTGTGTGTAAATTTGTCCTCTTACTGTTATATTTTTGCTACATGAATATCATGGATAATACACCTGGGTTATCATTTCACTGGTTTGCCTCTGACTGCTGGGATTTTAAAAGTTCCTTTTGTGTTGTAGCAATCCTGGGTTACACGTAAACACAACCTTCTCTGCCATCTCCAATTTGCGTTTTATTAATCTTAAGGGCATCTTAAAACGGGTGCTTTTGATGTCTGTCGGGAGCAAAGTCACATAGAGGCGGGTCACTTCGGGTGAACTCTTGTGGAGATTATCCTGCCCACGCAAGGATGAGTTTGTGTGATGTTTGGGGCAACGGGAGACCATAAGGGTTGGCAGAAGTTCTGTGTCCTCTCTGTGGATCTAGGAGTGGTGGTGGCAGCCGGGGAGACTTTGATTCTTTAAGCTTTGCTTATACTGCGCGAGGGGAAACTGCCTTCCTACAAAGCGGTGACTCATTTGAAAGTGTTTCCGTTGGAATGTTTCCAAAGATTATTTCCGCAAAGAGAAGGTAGACCCAGAGACAGGAATAACCCTCTGGCCCGGCAGGGAACCGAGTGCAGCAGGATACGATCACCCTCCGAAACCGCCAGCAGACTCGCCGACGACAGCCCTGGGCCCTCCGGAAGGGGCGGGTCCCCCGTGCGCGCGCACGAGTCCTCCTCCCGCGGACACGCAGCGCGCCTCAGGCCCCGCAGCCGAGCGCCGAGCGGCCGATCCGTCGCTCCCGCAGCCCGCGCTCGCCTCGCTCGTGGCTCCACCCGCCATTGTGTAAGTGCGCGGCTGCCCGCGCGGGCCCGCGGGGCGGGGGCGCGGGAGGAAGGGAGGGAGAAAGGCCGCCCCTCGCTGCCAGTGCCCGGATGGAAGCTGGCGCGTCTGGGCCACTGAGGCGGCAGCTAGTGGGGGTCGTCCGGCCTCTTTCCCGGGCTTTCTCCTGCCCACAACGCTCCTTCCTGGCCTCCCCGCCGTGCCTGGGCCAAAGTTCTAGCAGCTCCGCGCTTACTCTTGTCGCAGGATCACTACTGGGAAAGTTTAACTTGGAACTTCTTTTGTTTTCCATGCAGAACCCATAACCCGCTATGGAGCATGCATTTACCCCGCTGGAGCCCCTGCTACCCACGGGTACTGTATTCCTTACCCCGCTTACATTGTCAGCACTGGGCCCGCAGAAGGACAGCATCCCGACCCTGCAGGGCTGCTGTCTGCACTTGAATCCCCACCTCCATTGTTTCCTCTTCCCTGTGGGCAAGTCACACAACCACACTTGTGCCTCTGTTTCCCTGTTTGAAAAGTGGACGGAAGTATTAGTCTTTGCCCTGTAGAACCTTTGTGAGACCTGAGGGAGTTGATACAGTTTGTGGCCCCTACTTGAAGTTCCAAGAGTAAATAAACATTTAACACATGGAACACATCTCTCACAGCAGAGCAGTCCACGCTGGAACATGAGGGACCCCGATAACTGCCTGTCAGGGACACATTTTATCTTCTCAAAGTACCTGAACTTGGTACAAGATTAGTAAATTGTTATATAAAAGTCCGAAGCGTTTAACACTAAAGAATTTAATTTTTACTATATTTTTTTATGCGCTCTATGGATTGAACCCAGGGCCTGAAGAATGCCAGACAAATACCTTTATCAGTAAACTACATGCCAGCCCCAAGGATTTTTAGTTTTCGAACTTTGAGAGTATTGCACTCCACATGGTAATATGTGGAATGAGTTTTACTAGAAGCATTTATTTTGTAAGTTGACTACAATAAATTGATAAGTTGTAAGGCTAGATGTGTTTAATTTCCAAATTAGTTTTTTTTTCACTACGTATGTGTGTGTGGGTACATGAGCATATAGAAACCCGTTGTCAGTTTTTGAGTGTCGTACCCCAGGTGCTGTCCAGTTTGTTTTGGGATCTCTCCCTAGCCTGGAAATCATTCATTAGGCCAAGCTGGCTGGCTAACCAATTGGATAGAGTCCTCAGGCATCTTCCTGTGGCCACCTCCCTAGAGCTAGGATTAAGTGCTAACCACTATGCCATGTATATTTATGTGGGTTCTGAGATTGAATTCACTTCTTCCTGCTTTCCTGACTGAACTGTTTCCCCAGACTCTACTTACCAATTAGTGCTTATTGTGTTAGCACTGTGTGGAGTTTTGGGTTCATCATGAGTTTCAGAAGAAGCATCATCTTTCACTATTTGCCTTTAGTTTTTTTAAGCGTGTGAATTCAGGGGTCTTGCCCTGAGGTTTGAATTTGATTTGTATTTACCACTAATACATCCTGAGGGTATTGATAGGAAAATGCAAAACCTTCAGTAGTAACAGTAGGTGATGTTGACTCCTTAGCCTTAGTTATTCACTATGCTCAGTTCTTCAGGCAAGTCATGCGTCCCTTAAGGGCTAAGACGGTTTCTAAGAAACGTAGGGTTATGTGTGTCTCACAATTGCGTGAACAAGCAGGAATCTATCTGCACGTACTAAGAGGGCTACCATGTCACTAGTCTATGTACTATTGTGGAACCACCCTTATATGCCT
The DNA here is from genome assembly GCF_014885135.2 of Alexandromys fortis. NCBI lineage: Eukaryota > Metazoa > Chordata > Mammalia > Rodentia > Cricetidae > Alexandromys > Alexandromys fortis. Next base: position 1,265,487 of record NW_026068030.1, on the reverse strand, counting down.
CTGGTGCATCATTATATATATTATATATTATATAGGAAGAGGAAAATAGTGATAGAATAAGAATTAAAACTCATTTTTTTAACTTGCTTATGACATTTCCTGTTTATTACTGTAAACAGTTTTTCAGACAGAAAGTGTCACATACTTCTTGCAAATTAAATTTCAGTTTCTAATTATCTAATAATGGCAGAACCAGCAGCATTTCCGAAAATAAACATTGGATCCCGGTGGACTTGTTGACCTTCAGAATTCTACTGTCAGAAGGTTGCTAATGTTCTCTGTCTTGAAAGACGTGCAGAGAGGGTGAGTGCTTAAGATGACACTGAAGCTTTCAAATCTCCAGATTTCAATTTTAGTCTCGCTGCTCAGTGGTTTCTTCATCTGGAGAGCAGAGATTCATCACGTCCTGGGGCTACCATGACTATCAGTTAAGGCACTAAAAACTAAAACAATTTGACCGGATAGCGAGTAGCTAGCAGATTTAGTGGCTAAGTCAGACAAACAGTTGCAGTGGGAGTCCAGGGTCAGTACTGAGACGGAAGCAGTAAGGTACAAAACGTGCAGCGATCCTCATTTTTATTACATACTCAGGGGAGAAGCCTTGGCTCTTTAATTTCAAACACTCCTAAGTGTACACTGGAGCAAGGTGTGTAAGACTGGTGTCCCATGTCAGGCACAAAATCTTAGAGGTAGACTCCATCGCTCCTGTGGTGGTTCTCAGAATTGTTTCCTCTGTAGATTCCTGTCTCCTTTTTAGCTTTGTCTGTGAAATGGCGTTCCCAGCCATGTTTCTGTTGATGTTAGATCTAGGTAAGATGTAGTAACTGAGTGGCTGCTGTGAGACCAGTGTGGTGCCCAGTCCCTTATAGTAATTAATAAGTAGTGGAACGTTTTTGTTTTGTTTTTGTTTATTGGAGGGATTTTTTTTTTAATCAAGCTAATATATCCTTTCTCAAGCTGCTAATATTTTACTGTAGTCTCCTGGAACTACTTATTTCAAACAAAATGAGTATATATTTAAATTGTTTTATAGATGGCTATTTTAGAACAGTGAGTTTATATATTATATATATGTATGTGTGTATACATATATTAACTTCAAATGTCATATGAGCTCCTTATTCATTTTTGTATTGAACAAAATAGAAGTGTTTCTAAGCAAACAGCCCATTCTCCTTAGCAGAGATGATCTTTCTAAGTTATGTGGTAACTGAGGACTCAGCTCAGTGAAGCATGTGCTTTGCATGTACATGGTCTGGGCTCCATCCTCCTCACTAAAATCAAACAACTTTATGTGTTCTTCTGAATTGTAGGCTTGAATGTTTACATAACTAAGCTTAGAAAATAACATTATACCTTCTCTCTGCCAATTTTTCACTGGCTTCTTTGTTGTGGATCATATAAAGTAATATCCTAAGTTATTTATCTCTCCTTTCCCTCCCTTCTTCGCTCCTTCCTCTTTTATTCCTTCCTTTTTTTGTCCTTTGTGTTCCAGCCTGGCCTCTTGCTTGCTGCATAGGTGAGAATACCTCTGAGCTTCTGGTCCTCGTAGTTCCTCCTCTTGAGATAACAGACGCTTACCACCACTGCACCTGATTCTCTGTTGGGTTGGTAATCCAGTCTAAGGGCTTCCATGTTAGGAAAGTACCCTACCAACTGAGCTACCTCTCCAGACCATGTTTTGTGTTTTCTGATTAGCAATATACATTAAAATTGGTCTTTTCTTAAGGGTCGTATTATTTGTAGTTTGTATGGTTCTTCTCTACAATTGATACTTTGATAACAATGTTTTTGAAAATTTATGCACATGTAGCAGTTTGATAAATTCTTGGAAAAGAAAGTGCTGGGTGGAAGGTATTTGTACATTTCCAAGGTCAGGGGAAATGATGAGCTAACTTGTGCTTCTCTTGCTACTGGGTGCTGTGGGCAGTGTACAAGTGAAAGGCTGCGCTTTCTGTCCAGGAGTGCACTGTGAAGTGGGATGTCAGGATGAGAGTAAGATGGATTCTGGTGAGATGATAAACTGCAGTGCTTACATATGAAGTACGGGGTCTCTAGAGAGGGGGTTAGGGAAGGCAGGAGGGGGAAAGAAGCCATGGTTGAGCAGACCATGTCTGCATCTCTAAATGGCCATTTGTGAATGGCACAGGGAAAGCAGAGGTAGTTGCAAGGGATGGGCCAGCCAGCCTTTGGGAGGGCTAGTGCTGCACCCACACAGGAGAGTACTTGCCTAAAGTGGAGCTGTACAAGGAGATCTGATGATGCTGGAGGATGTTGGCAGGAGTTTGAGAATGGTTGAGAGATGAGTAATATCAAGAAATGGAGCCTAGAGAACCATTTCAGAGGTAGGGGAAGTTAGAAAACATTTAAAGGTTTCTGTGCATTCCTCATTTGGGGTATTCCATAAAAAACAGGCATTAGAGTACCCTAAAGCTCAAGTAAATCGTGTTACCCTCAGCTAGGGGCACATTTACCATCCCAGCACTTGGGAGGAGGAAAGCAGGAGGTTTCCAGAACGGAAACTGTATCATGATCCTTTGCTAACTGAATACAATCACGTATCTTTTCACAGAAACCTGTGCATGCAGTTTCCATACATTTGTAAAGAACTGAAAATTTCCCATTGTTTAGTGTACATTTTCTATGTTGGACACACAAATACCTCCTACTGAGAGTTGCCTATGGTAATCAGTGTCAGGTTGTATGGCTATGCCATCTAGATTTGTGTGAGTATATGCTGATAGTCACGTGATGAAACCGTATCAGGAGCTATTTCTAAATCTTATCTCTGTCTTGCAGGCCCTCCAGTGTCTGACTCTTGGCTCTTCCCTTCTTCACTTTCTATTCCAGTATTTACTCAAGTGAACATTTATTCCAACTTCAATATGCTCGCCTTAGCTCATGCTGCTTTTATCACACAGAAAGCTCCTTATTAATTTTTAGAATTGTTATTCTTAAATCTTGGCCATTTTCATTGGTACTCAGAGCTAGCTAGTGCTTCAGTTTGCATTTTCTCTATAGGATTTTAAATATATTTTATTGGGGTTTAGCATATCTCTAAAGCATTGCTCTTATTTACAAAAGGGGCTCTTTATATAACTGGTTATAGTTTTGAAATTATAATCTCTCTCTCTGTGTATGTATGTGTGTTCATGCATATATATCACAACACACATATGGAAGTCATAGGACTACTTTCAGGAATCAGTTCTTCATTCTTCTACCATGTAGATCGTGGCATTGAACTTAGATTGTCGGCTTGATAAAAGCAGCTTTACCCACAGAGATATCTTACCTGCCGTAGATACAGTATTTTAATTGGTGACATTTTTCATCAACAAAGTAAGGCAGTTTCCTCTTTAATTTTAAGGAGAGTTGTGAAGATGTCTACATAGTGAGTTTCAGGCTAGTTAAAGCTACAGGATGAGGCCCACAAAACAAGCCCACAAAAAGCTTTTTAAAAAAGTTTATATTTTACAATGTATGTCATATTAACTTTTTGCCACTAATGAAGCATTTCACATGGATTAATAGACTGAAACCATTTTACCTGTTTTCCTCATTTTCAAGAGACCAGCTTTTTAAATGAATGAAAATAATAATTAGTAGGGCATTCCACTGCTGTTCTAAACTTTTTAAACTTTTCATTGTATCCTTGTTAATCTTCACTTTTCAGTCTTAAGTTTTACTGCCTGCTTTCAAGTTTATCACAACATGTCACAGCTCTGTATGTTTGAAACTTTTAAAAGAAAGTAGGATTGATTTCAGCATGACACAGCGCGACGTCACTTGGAAAGGGAGCAATAATGAGGGACAGTCCATATTAGGTTGTCCTGTGGGCCTGTCTGTGGGGAGTTGTTTTGATTAGATATATTGATATGAGAAGACCCAGCTTGAAGGTTGAAGGCACCTTCAAAAATGTATGCATTAATCCACTCTTCTGCTCCTGACTGTAGCTGTGACATGACTAGCTGTTTCTGGCCCTTGCTGATGTGACTTTCCTGCTGTAAGGGACTGTGACTTGGAAGGGTAAGATAAAAGGAAAACCTTTCTCCCTTAAGCTGCCTTGGTCAAGGTATTTTATTAGAACAATAAAAACAAAACTTAAGACACAGAGGCAGAAGGATTGTTGTTTAAGTCTGTCGTTGTCTACATAGTGAGTTTCAGGCTAGTTAAAGCTACAGGATGAGGCCCACAAAACAAGCCCACAAAAAGCTTTTTTAAAAAGTTTGTATTTTATAATGTATGTCATATTAACTTTTTACCACTAATGAAGTATTTGGCACAAATGAGTTATAAAGATAGTTTATTTAGCTTTCTATGTTGGGACATCAAAGTCCAAGAGTAGGTAGTGTTCCATGGATTTAGTAAATGTGGAGCATAGTGGCCCCTTTCTGGCAAGGCTCCATATGGGAACAAGCAGTTTGATGTCCATCAGAGGGCAAAAGGAGAAATTCAGGTCCTGCAGTCTCCTGTGAGGGTGCATCTTATTTATATGCGTGCCTCAGCTCTTAAAGGTTTGTACCACCTGACAGTAGTTCACATCCACATGATGGACCAAACCTTTCATTACAGTTATATGTTATCCTCAAACTAATACACTATATAAAGTTAGAGAGAATAAACAAAACGAGCCAAGTGTGTATCTCAGTAGCAGAGTACTTTAGTATGGATATGGCCCTGAGTTTCATCTTCAACAATGCACAAAATAGAACCACACTGCAACCCTCAGAGGCTGTCACTGCTGCCACAGTATATGTATGTATACATTTAATCTATGCATTTATATTTACATCCTCCCATGTATTTGCTATGTGTATCATGTGCTTCAGCTCTTTTAAAACAAAATAAGAAATATTGTACAAATTGCTTTATTCAATTTATGACTCCACCTATCATATTCCATAGTATGTAATGCTGCTCGTATTTGAATTTCCACTGTTCTAGAATTTGTTTTCCCAGTTGCTTTCTTCCTGTGAGGACCACCTGTGCATTTTATTAAGTTTTTTTGAATCTATCATACTTGTTCCTCACATTTTTAATTCTCCTTGACATCGTTGACATTTTAAATAAAGCTTTTACATCAGCCTTAAATAGATCTGATGGAATAAAAAAATAAAGCAATTTGATATGTCATACAACTCACTTTAGAAATATAACTTCTGAGTCAAAAATTCCATTTTAGTTTCTACATATAATTTGATCTTCATAAATAAATTTTATGCTGGCAAGCCTTTTATTGATCACTTTGCATTTCTTTCCAAAAAGATTATAGACTTTTAAATTTAGAAAAGATTCCTTTGAGCATGATGCTCTTGGGAGTTATTTCTTCTAAATTGAATTACCATTATTGAGGTTTGTTCTAAACTTAATTACCATTTTAAGTATTATTAATGCACATTTGATCCAGTCAGCATAATTATATTACAGACTTTTGTAATAACTAACGTTTGCATGACATTGTATGCTCAGCATAGTTCCAATGCTTCAGCGGGGCAATGCCTGTGGAGAGTGTGTGCAAATAAAAGGTGGTCCAGTTTTGTGCTTTAGATGTTGTCCTCATCTTAGTTTTGTGACCTTCCCATGTCAATTTCTGTGAGCCTTGGTTTCCTTATCTACATAACAAATGGATAAATCTAAGCATTATTCCCTGGGCAAATTTAAGATATTTTAGTAGGAAATTTAAGGAGAGGTCTGTTCAAATGTAGAGTTTTCTTACTAGAACTTTGTACTCTAATAGTTATCATGTAGCTGAATATAACATGATAAAAAGGCAAAAATTGCACTCCATTATTAGGGCATTTTCAATATTTTGTGATAATATACTAAGTTACTTTGGCCGCCTTCGCTGAGCCACAGTTATTTTCTTCAAGAACACGTTTTAAGAGGCTGAAGAGATGGGATAATGATTAAAATCATGTACCGCTTTTGCTGAGGACCCAGTTTGGTTCTCACAGACATGCATACATACACATAATTTTAAAAATCAATCTTTTTTTTAAAACATCAGGACTTTATTTTCCAAACATTGTAAATGCTTGAAGTCCAAGATAAGGTATCTTGATTTGCTTTAGCTTCTTCTGTAGTTATGTCTGTCTGTCTTGCAGATGATATTAAGTTCCTGTGAACACACATTATTGGCAGTTGTTCTGTGCACTATTTCAAGTTCTTATGAAAATACCAGTCATGTTTCGATTAATACCAACCCATATAAGCTCATTTTACTTTACCTTCTAATAAGAATTTAGCCATGATTTGAGTTTCAGTGTTTATATATGGCTCGTGGTCTGTAAAGTGCTCTTGTGATAGAAGCGACCGTCACCAACTGCAGTTGCTGGTCAGCCATGCAAAGCAAACGTTATACATCTGGTATTCTGCAATTCTGTAGGTTTGTTAAATGTGCTTTTCACTTAGGATATTTTCAGTTTATGATAATTTTATTAGGTCATAACCCTATTGTTAGTTGAAGAGGCTCCTGTAGTCTAATGATTACCAAATAAGGAAGTTTTTAATGTCACTACAGTAGGATATAGCTGATATGTAGAAAGTCATTTTTGTGTGTGTGTGTCTGTCTTTCTTAGATGCTATTTGTGTATCTACACAGTTCTGCTTGTTCATTTGATACTTCTTCATTATCCACTGTTAAAGCAACATTGCTCGGTAATATTTATTAAAACATAGCAAGGAAGAGTCCATTCAGGACCATGGAGGAGAATACAGGAACCCCTGTAGCCAGGCCTTATCATGTTCATGAGAGATTAGATTCATAAACTATGTATGTTGGGACCTGTTAGCCCAGGAGCAGGGTGGGTAATCAGTGAATGGAACAGTTTTAAGAGGAAACATCAGGTGATGGGGGAGTGTTGCTTACAACAGTCTAGAAGGATCTTGCTGGCGACGGGTCAGGATGCCTGTGCATCAGTTCAGGATGCAGAGGATGAGAAGCACTGTAGGATATGGAAGACATGACCTAGCTACATCATGTTTGAAGGAAGTGTCCAAAGGGCTTATGGGAAGGTTAAGATCCTGACCAAAGTCTGGCCGAAGAATCTCTCTTATGACATGGGTCTTGCTCTGTGGTACGTGCGTAGGGAAAGGAAGAAGAACTGGCATCATGCTTCCTATGAGCTAGTCCCTTCCTGTCACTGCAACAAATACCCGAGAAGCTTAAAGGAGGGAAGGGCTGGGAACGTGCTTTCCAGCGGTAGAGAATTTGATTATCGTGGGGAAAACAAAGAAAGAATTTACTTTGGTTCTTGGTTTCAGTCTTGTTGCTTTAAGCCTCTGAAGATTACACACAGCACACTTTGCTATGTAGGCTGCTCACCTCTTGGTTTCTGGGAAGCAACATCTCCTTTGGACTCCCCATCCATATCTAATGACCTGGCCTCCTTCCCCAGGTCCTGCCTCCCGAAGAAGTTTCTTCCTCTATCCACTAGTTTCTGGTGACCAATCTCTCAACTTACAGGTCTTTGGAAGACAAATAAATGTCAGCCAAAAACACTCTGAAAAGATTCAGCCTACAGCAGGTAGTTTAAAGTAACAAACATCATTTTGTATGTAATTAAAATTTTCCTAATAACCTCTTCAAAAGGGGTAATTTTATGTTAGTTGCTCTAAAATGTTGCTATTACTTGTAATCAGTGTAAAAGTTATAGACGTCAGGGTTTACATTCCTTGTTCTAAATTTCCATTCTTCAGGAGATGGTTTACATTTCTGTCACACCTTAGTTTAGGTGCTAAATTTTCATTGAATATACTCTATATAGATTTAGCTTGTAATATATTTTATGACAAATGGCTGATAAGCGTCTTGCCAAGGCTACAGCTAAGGACTGTTATTTTATTATCAGGGTCTAGCTAGGAAAAATCTAAAAGACAAATTGAACTTTAGAGTTTTAAGGGTTAATCCAAACTTTCTTTTTCAGTGATCAATAAATAGTCTCATAACTTTGTAATTAACTTCACAGACAATAAAAAGAATATTTTTTCTCCAAGGTCAGTCCTGAGTAAAGTGTTGTTAGAGATAGATTGGGGCTGAAACCTGGGTGTTCTGCTCATGTGCTTCTTTGTGTCAGTAGGGCTTTGTTGTTTGCAATGAAATAGTTGCTTGCTTTTGAAATCTGGCGAAGGGTGGTTCTTGAGTACAATGGAAATTTTCTTGTCTCAAGAGTGCATATCTCAGAGAGCAAAGCTGTCACACAAAATCAATGGCCATCTGAGCCACTCCAGAGCAGTGCCTTCCAGGTCCTTTGTCTTGTCAACTCAATGAATGAAATTTGGGACAGTGGGAGGGTGAGTTTAGAAAGGAGTTTTATGATGGGATTATAGGTGTGAGCAGAAGATAGCTCCTATATAGGAGGAGTGGATCCTAGAAAATGGCTGCCATCGGGCTCTATCCTTGGGGCCTTTTTAATAAGACTGGCAGAAACTGGGGTGAGGCAAGGAGACGTGAGCTGGTCAGTGTTTCCAGGTGCCTTTCAGTTTGGGTCATCTTCACACTTAGGGGTGTGCATGCAGGTTGTGGAAGAGGGGAAGAAAGATGACAGGGATCCTAATCAGAATCAGAGCTCCATTCTGCCCAAGACTGAGGCAAGGTTATTTCTAGCTTCTGGCTCAGGACAAATACCTGAACTAAGCTGGCCATTTTCTGTCTTCCATTCTTACCATATTAGAAGTTAGAACTCACAGATTTTTTTTAAAAACAAACAAACTTTTGAAAGAAAAAAAGGGAGGGTCTTGGGTCTCTTCTCCATAGAGTAGTAAATGCTGAGACTACTCCCCAGGAATTGTTTTTATTGTTATGGGTTATATTAATCAAATTTCACTTGTCTACATAAATGCAAATCCATCTCATGTAATCTTCAGCTGTAAGGAGCCCTCATTGGCAAGCTGCTGCTTTGACAGCAGTGCTTTCCTTTCTGTGCAGCTCATAATTGTCAGGCTTCTCCCTTTTTTACCAGCTACAGTGTATGTATAATATGCCAAAACTTTATGTCATCATTGAGCTTCACTTTCTATGTGTGCTGTAAGTTTAATTTTTTCCCCAAGTTTGAGCTGATTTTTTTTGTATTTGCCTTGCTTTTTGTTATACTGTTAATTATGTTTCATTGTATTTGATGACTAAAGTTTTTAATTCCTCTATTGTTAATGGCCAAATTGTTTCCTTCATTCTAAGCAAGATGTCATTACTTTGAAAACTGTCTTCTCCATACCCTGCAGAGTATTATTCTCTTTGGCTTTAGTGGTAGTAACATTTCAGATCACTCCTCTCCCAGTTGTTCCGTTAGTATTTTGATAGTTATATGCTGTTTGAAGCTAAGGGAATCCTATTCATTTAGATTAAATAACTGAAAATATAAAGCAAATCTCTGAGGACACTTTTAATATTGTTAGGCTTGCTGTCCCCCACACCAACTATAAATAGGGGAAAATAAAATCTGTAGGTTTTGATACATTAACAGCAGATGGCTTTGAGATCTTCAGGAAATCAGTGTATTTCTGCACTGGCTTCCTATCAAGAGGATTTTCTTTTCTGTCCTTTTCCACTGGAAAGTGTTATTCTTTATAGGTGGCAAACAGATGCTCAATCAAATGGATTTCATTATGAACGTATTCCTGCCTTTATCTTGCCATTGTCTTTGAAGCTACTTGTCTGAAAACAGGAATAATTACTTTAGTTTGTGTGACTTCCAGTGACTTTAACCTTTTGGGTCGGGTGTGAGGTTCTGGCTCCTGGCACAGTTGCTGCTGAGAAGCTTGCCCTTTTCCAAGGAAGAGTAGTGGTCTTGCAGTCTCTTGTAAATGGAGTGCTTGTTCATTCCCAGCCACCCAGACCCAAATAATCACACGGAAACTATATTAATTAAAACTCTGTTTGGTCAATGACTTAGGCATATTTTTAGCTAGTTCTTTTAAATTGACCCATTTCTATAGTTCTGTGTATCGGCATGAGACTGTGGCCTACCAGATAAGGTTCTGGTGTCTGCCTCCTTCGGCAGCTACATGGCATCTCCCTCACTCCACCTACTCTCTCTCTATAGCTCTGTTCAGATTTCCCACCTGGCTTTATTCTGCCCTGCCATAGGAAAAAGCAGCTTTTTTATTAACCGATGGTAATAAAATATATTTACACAATATAGAGGGAAATTCCACATCATCCTAACCCAAGTGCTGTGAGCTGTGAATCTGTGTTTGCAGGGATGGGAAATCTGTGCCACTCCCCATTGTGCCTGCCATGTGCTGTCCTTGTTATCCTCAAGTTGGGCTGATTCCCTGTTGGGACATAGGCAGCTCTGTCTTTTCGAGAAAACACACAGCTCTGTTACGGTTGATGTGGTAACCCAGCATCAAAAGGAAAAAAAGATAAAGTTATTCTAGGCCAAGTGTGAGTAAAGAAGTATGAGGAAAGCCTTTGGGTTGCTGAAAGCTTGGGGTCTTTTTCTACATTCCCCAGACATTTCCCTAATATAAAGCTAATCACACAGGAATGGGCAATAAATGGTTATTTAGGTACTGAGTAACCTATGATGATTTTGTTCTGTGCTTTCAGTATTCCATCTCTTTATAATTACTGGAATCATAATCAGTCTTATGGCATGTTTAACACAGGTATGGCTTTTTCTTTGGCGTATCCCTTCACACTGGACAAACAGCTGGTAATTAAAAATGTACATTTTATCATTTAGCTGCTTTTGGCTAAGGTCAAATATGCAAATATAAATTAAAATAATCAAAACATCTTTATTTTTCTTAGTTTGCAACTTAAATATCATAGAAGACTTTTACTTGATTTTATTTACTCTCCAAAATACTGACAAATCTAAACTAGACTGTTTTCCAGGTTTATATTGATATCATTTGTTGAAATATTACATGTGCCAAGAACAGTTCCAGGCATGGGAAGGTATCCCAGTAGGCCTTCTACTTTTCAGTCCTACCATCCCTTCTTGGAAAGTTAGAACCTCTCAGATTCTCAACAAGACCCTGCTTCCCATTATTCCAAATGACAAAAACTATGTATTTATAACGCTAACCAAGGTTTGTGATTCATCATCAGATGATACAAAGCTTCCATATCAATTATTAAAATAGCAACAGAAACTAAGAAATCTTTCCACAGCTTTGTATATAAATATAAAGTTTTCATGTGATATATTCAAACCTTGCTACTCAACTAAAGTCCTAGGTGATTATGAAACACAGCATCTCAAGCCCCATTCAGATTGGCAGAATAAAAGCCCGCCTTTCAGTGGTACCTCCAGGTCAAACCTAAGTCCCTGAAAATTTGGGAAGCATATGCATAAGAGGCATATAAGCAAAACCTTAAATGCTAATGTTGTTGCTATCCAGTTTTATCCCATTTTCTTTTAAAGCGAGTGATGCCCTGTGGTCTTCCTTTGAACTTTGTTATTGTCTGGGTGAATGTATCTGGACTAGTCTGTAGTGCAGACAACATTCATTTGAGAGTAGCATGCTAATGTCCTCTGTTCCAGTAGCATCTCTGGTGACTGTCTTCTTTGGGGTACTTGCTGCACTTCTCAGAGTAGCTACATATGATTCTATTCTCTCAATATGTTTGGTGCAGGCAGAATGTGAAGCTTTCCGTGTAGTTTTGATTTGGTGCTGCTTTGAGTGCTGGGGAAATAAAGCTAACATTTCTATATGTAATTACTAGCCCCAAAATAATGTTAGGAAATGGACTCTTAAAATCTGAGTACTATAATGGTAATCTTCGTAGTCTGCCCTCTCTGATTTAGAACCATGGAACAGATTCAGCAGATCTTCCTGTGTTTCTAGAGGGTTAACAGGGAAGACCCATCCTGACTGTGCAGCTTCCTTTTTAGGCTGGAGCTCACTGAGTACAGGAGGAGGAAGTCAGCTGACTGACATTCCTTCCCTCTGCTCTCTGGTCTGCCAAGATGTGAACTGCTCTGCTTCACCAAGTTCTTCCTGACATTTCCAGCAATGCACAAAATAAATCTCCTTCTTGAATTACTTTGTCATTGTGCTCCCAACAGTGCCAAACTGACTCATACAAACAGATTAAAGTCCCTTTAAAGGAGTGGTTCCCTTAGGGAAATGCTCATCTCAATGATGCTTTCCAAGCAAGAGACACCTGTGAAAGAGTGCTTTTTCTCAGATGACTTCAGCAAAGCAATCACATTGTCACAGTCCTTTCTCTGATGACCCCATTCTGATTCATAAATCCAAATCCATTATGCTAATTTTGGGAAATGTGCTTTGAAGAATAATGATGTTAGAAATCATTAGACTTTCCCTTCCTTCCTCTCCTTCCTTTCTTTTTCCTTTCATAAAAATAAGATTTTTTTTCTCATTTAAATCTTTGTTTTGTTTGTTTTTCCTTCCTTTTTAATAAAATTATTCTCTCATACAGTACATCCCTCTACTCCTCCCTTTCTCCTTCCTCTACCTTCCCCAAATCTACTGCTCTTCTGTTTCACTTCAGAAAAGTGCAGACCTCCCAGGGATATTAATTGAATATGGAATAAGACTGGGCACAAACCTTCATATCAAGGTTAGACAAGGCAACCCAGTAGGAGGAAAAGAGTCCCAAGAGCAGGTAAAAGAGTCTCTGATACATATTCCTAGATGGCTTTCTGGAAAGGATGGATGAATCAGACCGACAGCTATGCGAGAACACATTAGTGTCCTTTTTAGTCTGGCCTTGTTGGAACGTGCTAGAAAATTTTTCTTTCTAGACAGCATATCATATAGCCCAGGTCAGTCCTAATCTTGAAGAGTGTATGTTTGTGTGTATGTGTGTGTGTGATAAACATGTATACCTGTTCAAATGTGTGTGCAGATCTCGGCACTGGACTCTTCTATTGTTCTCTACCTTACTTTTTTGATAGGTTATCTCACTGAACCTGGAATTGGCCAGTTAGGCATGCAGCCACACTTTGGTTATTCTGTGGGTGCTGGGGATTGGAACTCAGTCCTCAGGCTTCTTATAGCAGTGGTGAGCCCATGAACTCACACTTCTAACTTTTCTGCCTCTTCCTTCCAAGTGTAGAGTTACTGGTGTGTACTGCTACCACTGTTTCATGTAGTGCTAGGGTTTGGTTTGAACCCAGGACTTCATACATGCTAGACAAGCAGTCTGTCCAATGCGTGTATCCCTAGTCCATCTTTGCAAATTTTGGTGGAAGAATGTATGGCACATTGTTTCTGCTTCCCAACTTTTATCTCAAGACTTTTTCTTTATTCAGATTAGCATTAGCCATAATCGATCTCGGGAAAATTATTAGGACTTCAAAAGTTACCATGTCCTTTCTGTGTAATTCTGAGTTTGTCTCACGGACCCTGAAATGACTGTTTGGGGTGCACTCCTTTTCTTTCTTTGTTTTTCTTTATGGTTTATTTATTTTTATTTTACGTTCATTGGTGTTTTGCCTGTATGTATGCTTGAGGGTTTTGAATCCCCTGGAACTGGCATAACAGACAGTTGGGAGCTGACATATGGGTGCTAGGAATTGAACCAGGGTCCTCTGGAAGAGCAGTAAGCACTCTTAACCACTGAACCATCCCCCTTTTTCTTTCTTTAGGTAGATTGTTAATTAATAGTTGCACACATAACCCTTATTATCTACAATATTGCAAACAATTTTTGTGTAGGGGCATGTAATTGATTTCTAGCCTGACGAACAGGTGGCCCAGGATTATAGCTTATTGTTGTCAGGTAGAAATTGTAAAAACACCAAGTTTATAGTATTTTATCTCAATAATGTTTTTTTTTTTCTGGTTCACCATAGTCAAAAAAATAACAATTCCTTTAATCAAATAGTTAGGTCTCTCGAGGCAGTGGTTGTGCACGCCTTTACACCTTTAATCCCCTCACTTGGGAGCCAGAGACAGACAGATCTGTGGGAGTTTGAGGCCAGTATGGTGTAAAAACCAAGTTGTAGGACAGCCAGGGCTGTTATACAGAGAAACTCTGTCTTGAGGAAAAATGAGTTAGGTCTCAACCACACAGGAATAATTTGTACAGTGTTCCTGACATTCCCAGAGCGCTGGCTGTCTTGATGCTTACAGAGCCCTTGTTACAGCAGATGTGCCATTTTAATATAATCAGGAAATTTATTTAAGTAATACTTTTGACCCATAGCCACATCTTGAAATTTGTACTCATGTCCTCAAAGTTGAATAAAGTCTCTGGCATGTGATCATTTTGTATTTATAGGAAAGCCACAGTTTTAGTTTTTGGAAATTATGCTTCAATATCAGTTAAATCATGCTTATTTCATTGTTAAGTAATTGTTTTGAATTATATTTTTCTGTAACTGATATATAACAACCTGTTTAACAAACACATATGCACCCCCAAAGTGTAGACTATAGCCTTTCACAGCCTGGTGCAAACTCAGTGTGGACACAGGGAGCATGCTCTACCTGGTGTGCTGTTGTTAGTGCATCAGGGGAAAATGCAGACACATGGTGAGGCAGAAGGCACCTTCCACAGGAAGGTGTGGGGACCAGACAGAGTGCCCTGGAAACAGCCCAAGAGGAATTCTCCCGGCATAGTGCTCCATTGTTTGCTCTAACAGCCCAGCAGCTGCCTATAACACCAGGAATTTCCAGGTGGTGAGAGAGGGTGTTTTAATTCCTCAGCAGCCAATCTCAGTTGTTCTTTCTTTAGCTCCTGGAAGAGATCCAGAAATGAATGTGGGGAGACAGGAAAATAACTTCTAGGGCTTTCTGGAAGTGCATCTGTGTTTTCTCACCTGCTCATTAGCTATGCTATGGACACAGTAGTCAGCAGTGTTACATTTGGGCAGCAGTTGCCTAGTTTAGTGTGCTTTAATTCTCCTAAACTGGTTGCATGTCCTAAGTTTTACTGTCTAACTGTAGAAGTGACTCCCCCACCTCAAGTCACCAAGTATTGTATTGAACTTTGCTTTTCCCATCATTTTAAGTTTTTTTTTAAATAAAAAACATTTAGTTTTGTATCTTAATTTTGGAAATAAGAACCCATTGGGATTTGATGGCTCTTCAGGGAGTGGAGAGTAACAAACGGACATAGCTCCGAGTGAGCGCTGACATGGGAACCTTGGGAATCAATCCCCAGGGACTGGAGAGAATGAGAGGGTGATGAGGATTTCCAGGTGTCGAATGCCCACGGCTTTGCTTTAAAGTACTTTTCAGGACTAGAGTAATTTAGGACTGGGAAGTCTGGTGGGAACTTTTTGCAGTGTTGGTTTCAAACTATAAAATAATTTAGTTCTTTAGTTTCTGCTGTCTCGATCCCCAATCACTATCATCCTGGGAACAGTTGGTTTCTGAAAGCTCTCCCATGCCTGTTATCCACTCACCTGAATTCGTGTTATGAGTTGCCATAGATGAGCTAAAGAAAGCTTGCCATAATTCCTGTTGACTAAAATGCAAGTGAAGAGAATCTATGTGCTGACTGGCGCAAACTAATGACATTCGTAGAAGCCACTGTTCACTCTGCAGTGTGCTCTGGACTGTGACATTAGATAGCTGTGAAAGGATCATGCGTATGGCAGCATGGGAACTCAAACCTATCATCGATTTAACCTTTCCATTACTGTGAGGAGATGAGTTACCATTTCCACTTGCCAGGTAGGAACAGTGCTTGAGATAACGTCCGGCAGTGCGCTTCTGCCCTTCCGTTGTATTTTGAAGTGTAAATGGCTTACGTTTAGTCAATCTCATTGTGATATTGAATCATTTTTACGGCATCTGGAGTTAGAGCTGCTGCCGCAGATGCTAACAGGCACAGAAGCACCACTCACTGATGAGAACACTTCAGAGATGACTGCGTTCTGTGAGGACTTTTCAGCTCTCTCCACTAAAGACTGAGTCATATTTGTGCTGTGCACACTGCTGCTCATTTCCGTGTATTTATGTTTGCTAACCAAGATGACCCTTGCTTGTTACTATGCACTTAGGTGTTTTGAGGCTGTGGTGGTTTGGATGTGAAATGCCTCCCCATAGGCTCATGTATTTGAATACTTGGTCCCCGCTTGGTGGTACTGTCAGGGAAGTTATGGAACCTCTAGGAGGTGGAGCTTTGAGTCTTGCTGGAGGAAATATGTCACTGGGGTAGGCTTTGAAGGTTTATAACCTAGTTCCACTTTCTAGTTTCTCCACCTTCTGTACTGTGGAAATGTGATCTGCCTGTTTCTTGACTACCAGATCTTCCTCATGCTCCCTTGCAGTGATGGACTCAGTGACAGCGTAAGGTTTAGATACATTCAATCTGACAGTATAGCTTGATGGGTTACCACTATAAAGAGTGTGTGTGTGTGTGTGTGTGTGTGTGTGTGTGTGTGTTACAGCTGGATGTGGCTCTATTTCTCTTTTAAATATTCTTCTTTCTCCCAATCTTTACCACTCTTCTCTCTGAAAACCCATTAAACATTTTCTCTTTGCCAGTCAGTCAGGCTAGCACCATCTTTATTGGGGAATGGTGCTTTATTTGGGACTTACCTATTTTTGAGACTGGAACTTGATAGATTCCATAAGTTGGCTTTGCAGGCTTAGCCTCAAGCAGCTTTTCCACCATAGCCTCCTGGGTAGCTAGTCTTTCAGGAACATACCACTATACCTCACTTTTGTAATTTTATTTTTGGTCCTTGTGTTTGTAAGACTCAGTGTTTTTGTTCATTTGAATATTTTTAAATTTGTCGTTTGCCTCTTCAGAGATAGTACCGCCAAATTTAAACATTCAGAAGAGGCCCACAGTGTATTTGCTGCTCTGTACTGTATCTGACCTTCAAGAATAGTGGTGTTAACTCCTACACATGTTCACATATCCTGTGGTGAGTTCTACAGTCTGGATATCTGGAGATGGATGACACTGACCACCGTTAACTTGTGACTCATGTACTTACTTGGTGTCAAGCCATAGCTATCACATCCTTCCCCAGGGTTAGTTAGGTAAATGGATAGAACTGGAAAATACCATATTGAGGCAGCCTGACTCAGAAAGACAAGTATCACATGTTCTCTCTTCTTGAGGTACCTAGCCCCAGATCTTCAAATGTGAATGTGTAACCTGGAGTAACTTCAGAAACCAGGAAAATAAAAGGGGATAGGTATGTGTTTTGCAACAGAGAGGGGAATAGCGGGGTACATATGGTCTGAAGGGGAAATGGAGAAAAAGCTGGGAGTGGAGTCAGAGTGACTCGACCTAGGGAAGGAGAAGGAAGTTAAATATCGAAGAAGGTGGGAGGTTGATAAAATAACCGTAATGGTGTCTTCAAAATTTATAAGGAATTATACTATTAGCTATCTACTTAAAAACACCTATAGTACATAGAAATTGGTGTATACATAAACATACATAGTTTACATAAAAATCTTCTAGCTGGGCTGATAGTTGACTCTCCTCGTGAACCATAAACTATTTAACAGAACTCCTGATACTAGGCATAAGAAGTCCTATTTTGAGTTGTTAGGATGGTCCGTGAGACTTCAAAAATATGTTACTTCTATTACACTGGTTGCTTCGCAGAGGTGGAAAGCAACACACTTTTGTTGGAGTCTCCGTGTGTTCCAGGCACAGCAGCTAGAGGACCAAAGTGGATCTTACCTGAAAGCCACCTCGCTGAGGACTAGCTTTTATGCTACTAGGAGCTTTCAAAAAAGGGAAGCAGCAATAGTCCTCCTCAGGTATGATGCCTACAAACCACAACAATGACCACCATGGCAAGAAAACCCTAAGGTTGCAGCAGCGGCATGCTTACTTAGCTGGTAACCAACAGCTCTCTACTTCGACTTTTAAGACCTACTCAACAAGGGGGAAATTACCAGTACTAGAATCTTAATACCCAGGACTAGAGAAATCATGGATCTTGTAGGATAACCTAGAACTGCCAGATTACTAAGCCAGCACAACCCCTAATTACATTCTAAATAATTATTCTTATATCCAGATAAGTGAAGTTCTCACCCCATATCCAGGAAATTTCTTTTTTTCAAGATGGAGGCCATTACCACAACCATTCAAAATGCAGAGTTGTGGAACCCATTCCCAACTTCCGTGGCTCTTTTGTTAGGTCAGTTATATTTTGAGAGATCAGTATTATTACTATCTATATTCATTCCTGAATTTCAAGAGCTATGTGGTAAGATGATTCTGTGTAGACCTTAGCCCCTACTAGTCACCTTGAAGCTATCTTAGTTCCATATCTGTTCTCATAATATCATAGTACTGAATGCAAGTTCCATCGAATTTGGTAAGATCCAGGCTTTCTGGTGTCCAATAGTATTTTGTACAGTATTTCACGCATATAAATGTATTCACTGAATAGAAATAGGCTAAAGATAAAAGCACACACAGCAAGTTCTTAATGTTGTGTATCATAAAAGTTGTCTTTTTTATCTAAACCAACATATACTGTTTTTAGCCCTATCTCATGATAGACTTTTTGATAATGTGTCTTTTAAAAATAGAATTCTATCAATTGCTAATACAAACACATTCAGTGTTTTGTTTTTAAACAAAATTAAAGTGTTTGAAAACATATAAACCCAAACCAAATTTCATGAAATTTCCATTGTAAAGCTGTGTGATGATTGTGTATGGAATCTTCTGCCACACAGCAGCATATGAATAGAGCCGTGGGTCGAGGGCATTTCATGACTGCTGGAAATTGTGAGCTTTGTGTCAATCTTTCTGTTCTTTGTACATAGCTGAGGTCATCCTTCATCTTTTCCAGTGATATATTATAGAACTTAGAGAATACCAGATTTACCTCTGTAAAAAAATTGATTAACTCCAGGGCTCCAACAAACAGGAAGTTTAAACTTATTTGGTGAACTTTACTCAAAGTCTATGCTTCTAATTTTACAATGCATTTTCTCTCGGAAATGAGGGTTCAGTACTGGTTAACGTTTCAGAGAAGCTCATACACAGTACCTAAGGCACAGTGTAGTTGAAATGTAGTTTCTACAAGAAAGCTATTTTTCCTAACTTCCGAATTTTGTTAGCAAGTGTGAGGAAGAGCACACTGGAAGCATAGGAGGAAACCCAGCTTCTGTGGTAGCCATGGATTGAGGATGTAGTTCTGGAGTAACGATACTTGCATAGCATGTATGAGACATGGGCACTGACCTGGCACCTTGGAAAGCAAGGGAAAAGATAAAAGAAGTGGTGACCTTGTATGTATATAGGCTCTCAATCCTCTTGGTTGCCTTTCATGTACTCCAGCTTGGTTTTCTTCTTTGGGCCTTCTTTTATGTATTACTGCTTTATTTGTGCAATAAACCATAGGCTGCATTATAATATTTTTTCCTTTACTTAGTGATTGTAAATGAGCAACTAAATCTTTCAATGGGGGAAGCTAATTATAATGTAGAACTGAAATCTGAGCATTCTTGAAGAAGCTTGGAATATATTGACAAGGTTTTTTGTTTGAAAATTAATTTCTTTTATCTCCGTTCTACATCTTAACACAGGCTTTTAGAATATGAACTAATTCAGGAGACTGTTCTTTCCCACAATGTTAGACTCCTGCACTGTGATAGCATGCTACATTTTCACCACAGTTTGAAAGTAATTCTCTTCCTCTTTAAAATAGCAGCACTGTCAAGTTCATGGCAGAATGATGCAAATAATTTTCGTGGGCTGTAACTATTACTATCCTACATATGTAATTTCAGGTGTAGTCAATCTTTATGCAAGCTGGATTTCCAGGCAGCAGATAAAATACTTTGCTCATGCCAAGATTTTAAAGTTTATTGTATTTTTATTAAATGCTCTATGTTTAGAGTTGTCTTGAAAATTAGGATATTTAAAAGTGTGAGTGCCCACAGAGTAGATGCTCATGAAATCTTCATAGAAATGCAAAAGTTTCCAAGGATGTCTCCTAAATGAAAGGTTTCATGATTTTCTTCTTCTTTTTTTTAATTATTTATTAAAGATTTCTGCCTCCTCCCCGCCACCGCCTATTTCCCTCACCCTACCCCAGTCAAGTCCCCCTCCCTCGTCAGCCCAAAGAGCAATCAGGGTTCCCTGTCCTGTGGGAAGTCCAAGGACCACCCACCTCCATCCAGGTCTAGTAAGGTGAGCATCCAAACTGCCTAGGCTCCCACAAAGCCAGTATGTGCAGTAGGATCAAAATCCCATTACCATTGTTCTTGAGTTCTCAGTAGTCCTCATTGTCCGCTATGTTCAGCGAGACCGGTTTTATCCCATGCTTTTTTAGACCCAGGCCAGCTGGCCTTGGTGAGTTCTGCACCCCTCGCGGTCCTGAGTTCCTTGCTCGCGCTCTCTCTCCATCTGCTCCTGATTTGGGCCTTGAGATTTCAGTCCGGTGTGGGTCTCTGTCTCAGTCTCCTTTCATCGCCTATATGTTTTTCTTTGGGTTCACCTTCTTATTTAGCTTCTCTAGGATCATGAATTATAGGGTCAATGTTTTTTATTTATGGCTAGAAACCAAATATGAGTGAGTTTCTACCAGACAGGTTTTCTGTTTTCCACAGGAATGGTGATGGAGAGTTTCTGCCTTGCACTACGGCTGATCTGATAAAGCCATGGCGAGCCCTTGGAACACAATGCCTGCATTGTAAACAGAGCAGTAGCTCTAGTTGTACTGTCTAATAAGCCATAGCAGAGTCCCAAGGTCTTTTCAGAGCGGCAGCTCCATCCTGATTTATTTCGAGTGTAATTTGGCTCTAGATGCCATGGCATTAGTTTCTAATTGAAAGTGCCATCTAAATTCAGAATTGTGTTTGTTTGTTTTTTATCTAGATCCTCTCTGCATACATGTGTCTCTATGTGTTCCTCTTCCTAGTCTTCCCTTTTATGCTTTTCCTGATGAATTTTCATGTGTAGTCTTTATTTCCCTCTTCTTGAGGGAAATCACCACATTAAAGTTCATGGAAGACTGAATCAGATGATACTGATTTCTACCCTAAGTACCTCTGACTCTGCTTCTACTTAGCTCTGATCAGTGGTGTAGAGGTCAGGAACCATGTGCTGGCTAATGAAACACACAGCTGACTTCTGTGTATGCATGCGGATGGCTATCTTAGGGGTGCTGGAGAATTTGCCTGTGGGCAATGAAGAAATCAAGTGTGATTTTTCTGAAGGGCAGTGAAGGAAGTATGGTAAATGTCTTTGAATGGTTGTCACTGAGGAAGTCAGGCTGATGGTCTGCATTGGCTGCAGATCACAGAGCTGCTTCTGTGGCTGAGTGTTAACAGCAGACAGCATGTGATCTTAGAAGAACAGCGCTGAGCACTTCATCTATATAATTACAGATACTCAGAATGTCTGGGCATTCATCACCGAGGAAGCTGCTTGAAGAGAACATGAAAAGCGACAAAATCTTTGCCATACACCAAAAAGCCTTCATAGCCTCTAAAATTATGTGCCAAAAAAATGTATTATAAGAGAAAAAGACTTAATAAAAGTTGCATACAGGTCTGGAGATTTTCAGTGATTTCAGAGTGCAAATTGAAGTCTCATTTTTAAAATGTGAAGCTTTGTGGAAATATACAGGGGAAAGTAAGTATGTTTCTACTGCTACTGCAGACTAAATATGAATAAATGGGTGTAATTTGGTAGGAAAATACTTTTATTTGGAACTTCCACTGAGTATTTATATGCATTTCTGTGGAATCTAGTTTGCATTTTGTTGCATACTTAACTAAGAAACATGGAAGTGAAACTTAAATTACAAGAGGATAAATTGCTTTAATAGGCTGTCATAACCACAAGGGTAAATACTAGCCTACCATTTATCTTTTATAGTCAGAATTTTCATTACTGTAAAACGTTGCTTTAAAAAGAGCCTTGCATAAATATAATTGGTTGTTTATTAACAAACAAACCCAAAGACATGAACTTGCTCAACTTGTAGAGGCAATAGAATCTGGGCAGTTATCCATTTCTTGAATTTGATGTTGTTAATTTAGGAATATTATACTGATACTCTCTATATATACAACGTATGTTATGGGAATTACTTTAAAAGTATTTCCTTTTTATTAAGTTAAAGTGCAACAATATTGTTAGTGAAAAATGATCTTTGAACAGTCTTTTACTTTAAAAATTTCATTAGAAATAATTGAGATTTTTGTTCTGCATTCAGTTACGTCACAATTTACATAATGCTGATTGGTAAGGATTGTGGTAAAATGTAAATTGGGTTTTGTAATCAGGCTGGTACAACTTGTTGATTTTTTTTCTCTTAACTTAGAAATATAGTATCATCTATGAAAGGTTTGGAAATGAATATATTAGTTTGAGAAAACTTTCAAAGGGGAGTTAGCAGTTTTTAAAGTTACATATTGTGCTATAATGACTTTGGGTAAGATTTTGTCTTAAATGTGAGGTTACTACAGAGGCCAGAAGCCTGTGACGACGGCAGAGTCTTTGGGAGATGAATACACCTAACTTAGTCAGTTTACCATCTTCCTGTGAAGGTAGCAAATACTGCTGTATGGCACTGCACGAAGCTTTAGTACTGACAGCAGGAAACCAACTACTTGCAGAAACAACAGGAAATGTGATGTGGAAACAGCTGTCTAATTTATCAGCCAGAGCAAACAGCTCATGTTTTAAGATATATCCTTTATTTCAGGTACCCATTATTGACTTGTACAGACTACAGATGTTTGCTAAAAACTAGAGAAAGTTTGCCAGTTCAAATAATTAAGTCAAATGAACCTTGACATTTTCCCAAATGTTCTGTGTTTTATTCTGGATTTGTACATGGAGTATTAAGAACCCACAAATCTTCAAGGTATAAACCCAGAACAGTGATCATTTTCATCAGTCCACATGTTGAAGGAGCCTTGTGGTCAGCTCTAGGGACTTACATCCCGTCCAGTATTTGGTGAAAATCCCTGGTGACTTGTCTAAGTGTACAATTTTCATGGCTATTTCTGTAGTGGCTATTTATTTTAAATCAAGACTTGAAAAATTACTTTATCTTACAACCGTGTGTGGTAAAAGTGTTATCTCTAGAAGACTCTCAGTGTAGCTTTAAAGTGAGTTCCCATCCTGCTCCTCAGTGACAGATGAGTGCTGATAGAACTCTCTGGTGTCCTCCTGAAAATCTAGTCTGAATTAATTGAATTTAGATTCTTTTAATTAAAATTTTATTTTGTGAGTATGCTTATTTTGCCTGCGTATTAGTTAGTATCTGAGACACTCAGAAGAAAGTATTGGAGCCTCTGGAACTGGAGTTAAGCAAGGTTGTGAGCTGCCATGTTGGTTCTGGGAATCGAACTCTGTTCTTCTGGAAGAGCAGCCAGTGTTTTTAACTGCTGTTGTTGTTTTGTTTTTAAACAAGCTACTAACGTGTGCCAGGTACCATCCTGGTTGACACAATAGTGAGCCAGAGTCTAGCTTTCCTGATCCAGGACTGAAGAGTGAAGCACTCAGTTAACATAGCAATTGCTGTTATATGTCTTGGAGTATCTGGGAGGAGTCTGGAATTAAAGACTTTTCTTCACCAAGGAAGAATAGGTACTGTCATTGAAGTTATTAGTATGCTAATCTGTCACAGAGCAATGGGATGCACTAAAAGCAGTCACAGAAATTTCTTGACTTTTAAGCCTTTGCTGGAATATTTTTGAAAGATTGGGTTTTTGTTTGAATGCCTGATTGGTTTTTACAGAAAACTTGAGCATCAAGTATTAAGCCCTGGGCTGCTCTGAGATTAAGAGACTGGAGCAAAAAGGAAGAACCAGGAAAAGAGACAGTGAAGAATTCACCAGTGAGACCTGAGGGAGGCTATGGGAATGCACAGATGTGGATCCAGATAAAGAAAATGCAGCGAGAGGATACAGCCAGGATTCATTGCTGTTTGTGGTTATCAGAGATGGTGTCTAAAAGGCAGCATGAGCATTTAACATTTGGAATCACTGAGGATTTTGATGTATTTTCCTTGGGTAGAAGTCAAAGCCTCAATATGATGGGTTTAAACAATTACTATACAGTTTTCAAAGATTTCTTATTATTTCTGAAACATTTTTCTATAATGTATAACAAAAAATGTGGTAGTCTGATTAGGAATTGTGTGTGTGTGTGTGTGTGTGTGTGTACATAACACACTTTTGAAGGTCAAAGGACAGCTTGCTGGAGTCGGTTCTTTCCTTCTACCTCTACCTTGTAGGCCCTGGTCATTGACCTCAGGTTGTCAGACTTTATGACAAATGTCTGTACCTCCTGAGCCATCTTGTTGATACTAAATGATTGTGTGTGTGTGTGTGTGTGTGTGTGTGTGTGTGTGTGTGTATGAAACTGAAGTCATCAAACAACTTAAAATAACAAATTTTAAAACCAATCATTTTAATACAGTACAATCTGAAGATGTACTAATTTGATACTTGCTAAGGATTGTCAGCAGAAAAATACTAAAGGTCCTTATTTTTTTACACCATTTTGTGTAAAAGCAGAAAACTATGTGTAGTAAAAACATTACAGCTTATAACATATGACAGATTCTAGTCTGAGTTGGTCGTCCAGGCAGCATGGGTTGATATTGTGTGCTGGACTAGCAGAGGCCAAAGGAGGGTACTGGATTCCTGGGGGAGCTAATGTGGGACCAGAGGACTGAAGTTGGGTTGTCTGGAAGAGCAGGAATCACTCTTAACCACCTTTGATGTATTAGAGAGCTTATTATATGTACTTCTTGGATGCCTGTCCCTACCTGGCTCTTTGCACATTGGCTGAGAAGAACCTGAAACAAGGTGGTGAGTCTTGGTATCATAGCTAAAGAACACTTTATTGAAAACAAAAGGAGCTTAAAATCTATATATTTATTGTAAACTACAATTTCTAAAGTAATAATTTATTAGTTCCTGCATACTTGAAAAATTATCAACACACAGGAAATAGCACATTGTTGTATATTCATTTATAAGTGTGCTTGATATGCTTATGAACTGGAAGAATTCAGAAGTACCCGAGAATTAAAACTACAGTGTGCAAAAGTGACTGCTTTATTGAGAACAGTAGAGATCAGCTTGTTAAAATGAGATGTTTTTGTAAAACTGTAATTGGGTTTCAGTGAACCATGGGGCCATGACAAGGGAGCTAATAGAAATCCTTTATGTAAGTGCTGAAGTCAGAGCATACTGAGGTTGTTCTGAGCTCTTTTAGTTAGCAGGCGTTTATCTGTTGAATGTGGAGCACTTTCCAGGCACTCTGTTCAGGGTGCTGTAGGAGAGATGTAAAGAGACCACATTTTGTCCTTGAAGCCCAAGGTAGAGATGGCTTCAAAATTTAGTATTTTCTAGAAAGTTAGTCTTCCCCCCATTTTAAAGCATATAGGGTCATCATTGCTCACACATTTGGCTTCTGGTTGTCTGATGATGTGCAGTAAACTGTAGATAGAGTTCTAACAAGAACCTTCTAATCTTCATTGAACTGCTCGTAGAATCAGTGTGCTAGCCAGTGTTTGATTGGCTTCTTACAGAAGTATTAGCATGTATTTAAATTTGCTAGTTACAGAATATTTCATCAATCTGGGAGCTCTATTTTGAGGGATGACATGTGATAAAATCAGAGCATCCTGTATGCAGGCTACAGTTTTCAGAGCTGTATCTTCTAGCTGGTATTTTTGTATATACTTTTTGGGTCATATCAATTTTTAGTTCCTGTTCCTAAAGTAATATTAATCATCTAGTTTATAACTTCCTTCATAGGATTGTAATTCTATTCTTGAGAAGAACATAAAATTTAAGTGTTGAGTTTTGCATTTTGTAATTTCTCACAAGTGAATTTTATTTCTTCAAGAAAATTGGTGTGTACTTGAATCAGTTGTTTATTAGAAGCTTCTATATCAGTTCTTTGGTGGCTACACAGTTTTCCTTCGCACCTCCTTGAGTGTTTTTCTTTTTCCACATTCTTCTCAGAATTTGTTCTCTTGATTATAGCCATTATGACTCCCCAGACTATTTTAAAATGGGTTTGAATATCTCAACAAAATATTTCCTTTCTGTTGATTTGTATTTTTTTTTTTTTTTGTGAAAGGGATATGTTGGTAGCTAACTTTTACTTTAGGGCTCTGGTGGAACCCTGGTGATAAATGTTTGGTAAGGGTACCCAACATAGCCATCATTAGAGATGAGGACATTCTAGGAGTGATCCCATCAGTCTGTCCATTAATGGTATCTGAATAGTTAATATTGGACCCAAACCTGGGAATCAAACTCAAACCTCTGTGATCATAATATGTTCTCTAAACCACTGAATAATCTTTCCAAGTACTTTATTTTGGAATGAAAATATCAAGTTATATCCTGAAATACTAACTTCAGCAAACTAGCTCTGACATAGGTTGTTAATTTTTCATTTTTTAAATGTATATGAGTATATTTTGCATATATGTGCACAGTGTGTACAGTTCCTGTGGAGACCAGAGAGGGCATCAAATTCCCTGGGACTGGAGTTAGAGACAGCCTCTGGAAGTAGTTTTAACTTCTGATCCATCTCTCTAGTCCCCACTGTTAATATTAAAGCTGAACTAACTGCTGTGTTTTTTTATAATTCATCTATTTTTTGTTATGTACTTCCAGACCATTTACGTTCTTATGTTTTAGTTATTTATCTAGTAGAGAGGATAGAGCTGTGTGCTGGATAATTTTGTTAACTTGACAGAAGCTAGAGGCATTTGGGAAGAGGGAACCTGAGCTGAAAAAATGCCCTCAACACATTGGCACTTTGGCAAGCCTGTGGTATATCTTCTTGATTGATGATTAATAGAGTCAAGCCCAAACTATTGTGGGCAGTGTCACCTCTGGGCTGGTGATCCTGGATGCCATTAGAAAGCAGACTGAATAAGTGAGTAAACAATGCTCCTCCATGGCTTCTGTTCCAATTCCTGCCTCAAGGCTGCTCTTTTGCTTGAGTCCCTGCCTTGACTTCCCTCAGTGATGGACAGTTACCTGGAAGTATAAGAGGAAATAAACCCCTTTCTCCCCAAGTCACTTTTGGGAATGGTGTCTTATCACAGCAGTAGAAATCCTAAGACAGTCTGGGTTTAGTTTTTGGTCCATTCTGAGAGTCTTTAGCCCATATGTATCTTATTTCAGCATCCCAGCATTCACAATACAGAAGTGTCCCGTCACTATAGGCTCCTGTGCTCCCTTTCCTGGCATCGCATCCCCTTTACTTCCACCCATATCTTTTTTGTCCAGTCATCTGGCCAGTAAGTTTATTGTTTTAAGTTGAACAGTTTTGTCTTAATAGAACCATATATAGTATGCGATTTGAGGTTGCCTGTATTCATCATAATCCTCCCAAATATACTTTATTCCAGTACTTTATTTTTTTATTGCCCAGGATCCAGAGTAGGGACATACCAATATAACCTGTTACCCCTAGGTGAACACTGGGTTGTTTCTACTTTGAAATTTTTCAAAATAAAGCTAACATAAATGTTGTACACTCTTTTTGTGTGAATGGCGTCATTCCCTTAGTAGATGCCCAGAAGTACCATTTCTGGTTGTATTGTGTATGGTTAGTTGTTAAAGGACTTGTCATGTCTCTCTACAGTCTCCATTCTCCATGGTCAGTGCCCAGATTCTTTGCACCTTTCTATCATTTGGTGTTGCCTCCCTGCTTATTTTAGACATTCTGAAATGTGTATAAGAATAACGTGGTTTTGATTTGCATTTCCTTTTAACCAGTGATAGTCATTTTGTGTATTTATTTGTCATCTTTATGTTCTGTGGAAAAATGTGTGTTCATGTTTTTGTCACCTTCTAATTAGATTACTTGTGTTTTCACTACAGAAATTTGAAAGTTAGTTTCTTTTCTCCTTTGGTAGGTATGTAATTTTCAGATGTCTTCTACAAGTCTATAGCTTTTCTTTAAACAAGAGGATCTTCCACAGGGAAAGTTTTCATTTCACTAAATTATTTTATGTAATACATATTGGGTGCCAACTCCGAAGGTTTTATAATATTTTTTAATTCTTTAATTTTAGTACAGTAAAATTCTTTTTTCCTTCCTTTTTCTGCCTACATGTACTCCCTCATGTACTCCCCATCTCAAATTCATCGCCTATTTCCTTTAATCCTTTGTTGTTAAACACACACACACATACACACTCGTAAAAATATAAAACAACCTACTCAGTCTGTATAATGTTCCTTGTGTGTATATGGTTCTATGACTTCAGGACTGACCACTTGGTATGAGACAACCTGGGAGACACTGCTTGCCCTGCTCTCAACCTTCCATAGTCGTCTGTAGTTCTTTGTCTAGGGTTGAGGCCTCCTGCATCTACCCCTTCAACCATGAGTTAACAAAGCTTCTCCATTCCTTCCTTTCTAGGCACTTGATAGTTGATAGACATTGTTGTTGCCTCCTTTCGTTTTCTTTCTCTTTGCCAGTTGAAAGATTAAATCCTCCACATGTATTTTTTATCATATAGTTTCTATATGTATTCTTTTCATTTTTACATAGTTTTCTCAGTAGTGGGTTTGATTTGGAAGCATAAAGTTAATCATCATATAACTGGTGCAAACAAAATACCCCAAACAGTCAAGCTATAAAGAAGAAAGGCTTATTTTGGCTAGCAGTTATGTAAGTCTCTGTCCCTGGTTTGTGGGCCCCATTGCCTTTGAGGTGAGACATTCCCATTATGGTGAGGCAGCACCTCTGGGTGGAAATGCGTGGTAGAGCAAGCTGCTCACAAATGGTGTCTAGAGGGTAGGGGAAAAATAAAGTAATCAGGGTTCTGGGAGACTCTTCCCAACACTCAGACAAATAGCCAGGAAAATACCCCTCACTCAATGCTTCCATCACCTCCTGGTAGCACTGTATATGGAGATTTTCTTAATATGTGGACTTTGAGTAGGTGCTGTTCTAAACCTCAGTATTCTGAAGGAAGTGCTCAAGAAATTATCTACCTGCTCTCAGAATTGAGATCCACAGCTAGGATCCACATGAAGGAGGCTGTGCAGCTGTAGTTCCTGATGGTGTTCAGGGAAAAACTGCACAAATTAAATTTAAGTAGTGTTTATTTGAGCCAAAAAGTGGTTCATGAATTAAACAGTCCTGTTAATCAGTAAGACTCATAGGGTGCAACCCAGGAACTGAAGTGCAGACAGTATTTACAGATGGCAGAAGAAAATAACACAGAGAAAGAACTTGGTTGGTCTCGTTTGGTTGCAGTTTATTTGCATAATAAGTTGTTACAGTTTGTCAAATTTAACCATGGGGAATTTGAAATTCTGTCTTGTCAGGAAATTCGAAATACTGGGGGAAGTGCCCATAGGAAGGTACCAGAGCACAGAATGTACTGAAGGGTACCTGCTGATTGGGAAGGGGTAACAAAGTTTGTTCAAGTGGAGATGTCTACTTTTGTTTCTCTAAGATGTTTGGATGCTATGGTATCCATGGAAAACAGTTCATAAGCATTTTGTGGCCTGCACTCTGCTTTGAAGCCTGCTGAGGTAGGTGTGTTGTGTAATTCGCTGTGGCCACTGTGTTTGAACCTCTGGAAAAGGGTGTATGGCAGGTCCTGGTTGGTGCTGGAGGAAAGAATTGGATGCTACACCAAGGCCCAGAGGAAAAGTACATTTTAAAGAGGAAGATGAGCTCTTTGCTTCTACAGTGTCCTTCTAGCACCTTCTGGCTGTGCATCACGTTCTGGAGCTCACTAGAATCAGAATAAGTTCTTTTCTATCACCATGGAGTATGTAAGGAAGAGGGAATTTAACTCACAGTCAAAGCATTGAAAACTGACAAGAAATCCAAGTCCTAAGAGATCCAGGTGATGGCAGGGTGCACCACGGATGCTGCAAGAGACAATGAACAGAATGTAGAATGCAGCATCATAACTGGGCTTCTTCAATAAGTAACTTGCAAATAAAATAATAAAAAGAAATGAGGTGAAATATAGATTACAAGTGTCCAAGGAGGCATGTGTGAATGTTATGATTCTTATTTGAATTAAGCAAACATGAAGAGAATTTTTTTAAACATTTATTTATTATGTATGCAATATTCTGTCTGTGTATATGCCTGCAGACCAGAAGAGGGCACCAGACCCCTTTACAGATGGTTGTGAGCCACCATGTGGTTGCTGGGAATTGAACTCAGGACCTTTGGAAGAGCAGGCAATGCTCTTAACCTCTGAGCCATCTCTCCAGCCCCCATGAAGAGAATTTTTGTGACAACAGGAAATTCGAACATAGTGGGTATGGAACACTGACTTAAATTTCTGCATGTGATAATGATATTGTGAAATTTATATATAGTTACAAATCTTGATATACTTTAAAGAACTCTTGAAGTTCCATATGGAAATATTTATAGATTAAATATTATAATTCCTGGAATTTATTTAAATGTTTTTGTTATATTTATGTATAAAACACCTTTTAGATCATGAAAGTTATGAAGTAGCTCCCTATCTTAGATGTATACAAAAGTTATCAATCATGAACAATGACCTGTCTTTAAACTAATGTAATTGCGAATCATGTTGTTTGATTTTGTTTGTAAAGTGCTATTAGGAATTTATGGTGGTGATAACTGGCATTTACTGAGACCTATTCCATGGATACACTCATATGCACATATTTTGACTTGGTAGTTTATGATGTGAACAAAAGTGTCTTGTGCTTTATGGAGTGGTTGATATTGTCTCGGAGCTGAGAAGCAAATGTGCTGTGAGTTTCCACAGTCATTTTGACATAGATGTATGTTTTCTACTCACAAACCTGAGTATGTATTCCTCTGACATGTTTACTATATCTGTAAACCATGGCAGTCATAACCATTGCAGAAGTGTGACTTCTGTAATATTCATCCTATGCTGATGCAGTATTTATAACATAAACTAGAGGCATACAACCTAGGAAATATTCATGTTAAACATCATGGAGACTGTCACTTAGTGCTTTTACTAATTAACGTTTTGAAACAAAAACTTTTCGTGGATGATATTATGGTGTCCCTAAACTCTGCATTCATTGACTCTTGCTCAAACCTATATTCTTGTTCATGTAACATGAAAAATTGAGAAAGTTCAAATGACTCAACAAAGGTAAAACTGGATATTTAAGAAGTATTTATAATAGTGTGGGTGGAGGTGGCTGAGTAGATGAAGAGTAGAGTACGCTCATCCCCTTGATGAGCTGTCTAAACATGTGTTCTTTGAGATGGTAGAACACTCCAGAAGAAAGGGGCGTATCTTCCTCATTCTGATGAATTTGTCCTTTTTAAAGAGGTTTCACTGAAAGGTTATATGGAGCTCAATCTTCTGCTTAAAAGTGTGTGTGGCGGGGGGTACTGCTATGTACTTTTAAAGTATGGATAAACTTAAAGCACTCACAGGCTAACAGTTGGTGACCCACAGGCTCATAGCTAGTGGCAGAGGACATAAGACATCTGGAACACAGATGGGTCAGTTTATTACTGCAGTAGGAGTAGCCAGCGGGTAAGCATCTGGTTCCTTACTCTGGATGTTATGTCCCAAGGATGATGTATAGAGGGTCACATAACATCTATGGGAAACATGGGAGGAACCCAGATCTTATGAGTCTCGAATTTTTGTAGTGAAAGGAACACACTTGGAGAATATCATTTTAAAGAAGCTTTTGCTTTAACCATTACACTTCTAACTTAAAACAGTCCTCAGAAAGATGATCTGCAGCAAAGACAGCAGATACCTCACAAGACGTGCGAAAAAGGATTAGAGAAATGCTTCAAACATTAAAACCAGCAACACAAACACTTGCTTCTGACTTGTTATGGCACGTGAATATCCCACTCTGTAGGTCACACCAATAAATCAGATTGACAAGAGACTCTACTCAGATCTATTCATATTTGAATAGATTTAGGAAATGTATTTGAAGGCACTATACCAGATATTCCAAGCAGCAAGCAGAGGCTGACTTGATATAGGACACTAGTAATATCTGAAAAGTCAGTGAACTTCAGGAAGATTTAGCAAGACTGATGCTGGCTAAATCTCTGGGATGGAGCGTCAGTGGGCTTTGTCCACTGAGAGATGCTGTAGTGGTTTGAATGTAATTGGCACCCATAATCTCACAGGGAGTAACACTATTAGGAAATGTGCCTTTGTTGGAGTGGGTATGACCCTGTTCGAGGAAGTGTGTCACAATGGGGTTGGGTTTTGAGGTTTTTTTTTTTTTTATGCTCAGGATACTGCCCAGTGTCACAGTCAACTTCCTGTTGCCTACAAGATGTAGAACTGTCAGCTATTCCTCCAACAACACATCTGCCTACATGCCCCCATTCTGCCTGCAATGATGGTAATGGGCTGAACCTCAGAAACTGTAAGCAAGCCCCCTCAATTAAATAATTTTTTAAGAGTTGCCAACGTCAGGGTGTCTCTTCATAGCAATAAAACCATAAATCATAGCAAAAAAAGACAGTTGTCACGTCCATTTTCACTTCTGTATTCTTTCAAAGACTGAATGGCCACAGCAGCCCTGTGGACATGGGGTTGCAGAGTAGCTAAGCAATCAGTGCACCAGGCCCAGGCACCTGTAAAAGGCGTGTATAAATTGAGGGCTGCAGTAGTTAGTTTTGCTTTAGGTGCCAGAGTACTTGATAAGGTTTCCCATTCAGGGATAACTTTTACTTTTCATGTAAAGCTAAGATGCCCTTGCGAAAGGCTAGGTAGTCTTTGAATGTATGATTTCTGTTTACCAAGGTAGCCTTATTGGATCTTTCACAATTGTTCACACCTTGGTATGACTATTGAGCCAGAGAGTCACAAGGCAGTTAGTTTCAAGATACCCAAAGCAAACACAAAGCAGTTTTGTAGCTGATAGCCCCATTAGTGATGTAAAGAGTCTAAAACTCTGGTTGGAGATTACCTCTTGCTAGCCAATACTCACTTGTAGCATGAGGTTATTGGTAAAGCTGTGGAGCTGGCAGGTGAGAGGCTGCCACAGTTCACAGTTAGCCGACTGCTGGACTCGAGTTGCTTTTAAACCTGGCTTACCCTTTTGTCCAGAGTTCATTTATCAATTGGCATTTTATTAGGAGCAAATATTAACAAATAATTGCTTCCAAAGAGACTATTAAAAATCTATTATCAGATTCTCACAGGAGCTAAATCTTCCTATCTGCTTAGAGAATTGATATTTTGTTAATTATTTTAAACAGTTTACTCGGAATATCTTTGGCCTTTCCATAGTATTATATTTATTGTAATTTAATAATATTTTCTTCTGTCTTTAATACATTCTATTTAATTTTCCATTTTAGAATATCTCCTGGATATATTTTCCTTTGTCTGCATTCAGCTCTTTTATTAAAGACTCTTGCTGTTTATTAACTTTATAAATTTGTTTAAGTTTATCCCTGTGTAGGTTTGAACAAGAATAGCCTTTATAAGCTCTGGTATTTGAATATTTCAATGCCTAGTCGGTGGTGCTGTCTGAAGATTTAAGAGAGACATATGTCAATGGGGTATGGTTCAAAGCAAAATCCTTCTACCACTTCAAATTCACACTGTTAGCCTTGTGCTTGTGGTTTTAAGATGTGAGTTCTCAGCTCCCAGTCCTGCCACCATGCCTGCTCTGTGCCACAGTGCCTTCCTCTGAACTGTAAGCCAAAATAATTCTTCCATCTGTAACCTTGGTCATGGAGTTTATCACAGCAGTAAGAAAACAATTAGACTAAGTCCGTTTCTGCTTTCTTCTCATTGCGCCTTTGCAATTACAATGTTCTTGTTCTCTCAGAGTACTCATCATTGCCATGGTTCTCCCTGGAGCCCGGCTATCATCTTGACGTGGTCGTTCTGAAATTCACTGTTTTAAAAATATATCTGTATATCCTTGTATATCTGTAGGCCCTGGTTGACTTTTCACAATTAGCACTGAAAGATTTTGTGATTATCTGTGACTGGTATAGCTTTCATTTATAGTTGTGTAGAATTATATATCCATAGAAATTCTTTCCTAAAATATGTCTTCACAAATTCTTGTCACATGATTAGCATTAATATATATTTTTCAGGACACATGAATTTTTATTATTAGCAGTGAGGTACTTGAAAAACTCCCTTGTGTCAAGGGCCAGAATGTGATTCAGGTACCTAGCATTTCTCCATAATCTTTTAAAAATAACTCAAAAAAAAAACCAAACAGTTGAACAAATCAATTTTATAATTAATTTTATTCAGATATATTCTAACTTATTCAAAACAGCTGGTGGTAGTATATATTGAGAAATGAATGGGAGTTATTTCAGTCAATAGGTTAATACCAATTGTGCTGAAAAAAAAAACCTGAGGATTCATTTTCCTAAAAGTACTACTTTGTCTTGAAGTTAACTCAGTGTTTGTGTGTGTGTACATGTGCAATGCCAGGAAAGCACTCATAATTAAGCTTAGCCCCATCATAGAAATTATTTTAAAAGACTAGTAAAAGTTAAATTATATTTAAAAATAATTTGTCAGTCAGGGAATATTCAGGTATTCAAATCATAAAATCTTTAAATGCTAAAATTTCCCTTCATTTCTGAGGTTTCTAAGAGAAGAAAATAGTAACTTGCCTGCATCTTTCTTAGTTCTTAGCTAGGATGCTTATAGCAAGAGACAGACCAGAGACAAACACACAGAAGTTTATGGACTTGTACATTACATAAATGGAAGTAAACTCAAGGGAAGTAACTTGGACTTAGCTCTTGGGTTTATATTTTATCTTCCAAAAAGAACAATAAGCTTTAAAGAAGTGGTAACTTTTATAGTAGAAAAAAGTCTTCTTTCTCTAGGGATGCAAATTGTAGGAGGGCAGAAAGGGTTAGCAAGTGTGATGCTAGTGAGCAGTTTAGTAAAGCTTCTTCGGTATATTCTCAGGTACAACCTCCAGGCTGGTAAAGACCCATGGTCATCTTGGACTTCTAGTGTCTTGTCCGTTCTCATTTAGAGGGAAGAAGAGTGCTCACTAGTATTTATAAATTAGTGTCCTATTTGAGGAAACCATGATGAGTGCAGACTGTTTAAGAAATCTATGTCTTCTAACAGCTTCAAAAGTTTTAGTCCACATGCAGGATTTTGGAGTGTATAATGTCCCGGTGTCATCTTTTCTTCATCTTTAAAGGTCATAGACAGCATTTTGTACTGCTGGCACATGAGTTTGTGCTGATGGACTATGAGAATATTTTTTAATTTTTCTGTATATTTTATTAAATATATATAAATACACACAGTGTATTTTGATGATTCTATTTCACCTCCTTCCCCACCTTACTTCATTTTCTCTCTCAATAAAACAAGAAGTGTAAAGTGATAAAAAAAAATACCAGACCAAATCTAAACAACAAAGAGCATGTGCATGCTCACATGCACGCATGTGGACAGGCAGACAGACAGACAGACACACACACACACACACGCACATATGAGACTAACTGCTACTGAGCATGAGCCTGTCCTGGTGTGTGCTGATATATTCAGTGTCACTATATTGAAGAAAACTCATTTTCTCTCTCCTAGCAGAGACCTATTGTAAATAGTTTCTACTTAGTGGTGTGGCACTACATCCACTTCTCTTCTTTCTGCTGGAATTATGTCCTGATTGAATTTGTGTAGATCTTGTATAAGCTGCCCCAGTCTCTGTGACTTCATATTTGCATCATCCCTGTTGTGTCTGGAAGACACTTTTTTTCTTGGAGTCACCCACAAACTCTGGCTCTTACAATCTTTCTGCCTCCTCTCTTATTCCTAAACTTCTGAGCCTTGAGAGGAGAGGTTGGTGAAGACATCCCATTTCAGACTGAATACTTGGAAGGAAGTCTCTAGCACTCTGCATATTGACCAGTTGTGGGTTTCTATTGATTCTCATTCATTATAGGAGTTTCCTTTGATGTGGACTGAGCGAGGCAGAGATCTATAGGTATAGCAGTTTTGTCATTAGAAGTTAGTTATTTTATTACTATGTGTCCTTAGAATAATACTAGGTTTTCCCCTTGGTCCCTGCTCTATCTAGTCCAAGGTTCTTGGCCACTTTTGCTGTGTCAGACATGGGTTCCATCACATGAAGTGGGTCTTCAATTCAATTCAGTCAAAAAGTGGTTGGCTATTCTCATAACATTTGTACCACTACTGCATCAGTTATTTCTTGCAGTCAGGTTGCTATTTTATGGATCTCAAATTTTTAGCTGGAAGATATTGATGATTGCTTTTCTCTTCCAGAAGCATGCAGAGTATCTTTCAGCACCATAAACGCTTGTCTAGAGAAAGAAAGCTATCTGAGAAATAGCTCAATTTGTCAATGTTTGATGGCACAAGTGACACCTTTTGCAACAGAGTCTTGCCATCAGGTTGTGGAGGGTAAGCAATAGCTTATAATGTTTGGGGTGCCTATGGGACCCCTTTGACCAATGACTCAACATGATATAACCCATTCCTGGTACTCAAGATTTTTGGTAGCAAAAGTGTCTAGTTGGGGCATTGTCTTCTGAATAGTTGGTGACTCCATTTAAACTCCTTTCATATATATTGATATAATTTTAGGAAGCTTCTAGAGCAGTGGTTCTCAACCTTCCTAATGGTGTGATCCTTTAATGAAATTCCTCATGTTGTAGTAAACCCCAACTATAAACTTATTTTCATTGCCACTCCATAACTGTGATTTTTCTACTGTTGTGAATCATAATGTAAATATCTGTGTCTTCCAATGGTCTTAGGCAACTTCTCTGGAAGGGCCATTTGACACCCAAAGAGATCATGACCCATTACTAGTTGAGAACTGCTGTTCTAGAGTATTAGGTTTCAATATGGCTTTTTAAAAGGCCTTTCCTATTAGCTGCCCTACCCATTAATCCCTCCTTTACCCTTCTCTCTCATTCCCCTGTGTAATCCTCTTATTCATATTTCCCCTTTATCTTTTTTTTCATAAATACATTGTGTTTCCCCTTCTTTAGAGAACCCCCTTCCCCGGTCACTTTATAGCTACCTCTCTGTAGTTGTTTGAAATGAAATGTGTAGATTTAAAGTTTAAAAGCTAACACCCACATATAAGAGGGAAAAAAATAGTGTGTGTCTTTCTGACTCTGGATTATCTCACTCAGTATGATTATTTCTAGCATCATCCATTTTTCTGAAAAATTTATTTTTTTCTAACAGATGAATAATATTTCATTGTGAAAATGCATCACATTTTCCTTCTCCATTCATCAATTGATAAAAATCTGGGCTCCTTCCAATTTCTGGTT
The DNA here is from genome assembly GCF_014885135.2 of Alexandromys fortis. Classification (NCBI taxonomy): domain Eukaryota; kingdom Metazoa; phylum Chordata; class Mammalia; order Rodentia; family Cricetidae; genus Alexandromys; species Alexandromys fortis. The sequence goes on along the minus strand of NW_026068030.1, from coordinate 1,228,328 downwards.
ATTATTATTTATAGAACATCGATGAACATGAATGATCAAAAATCTCTGAAGTAGAACATAGACTCCTTTGAATATATGTCCAATAGTGGTATAACTAGATGATGTTGGATTTCCTTCTATTTGCTGTGAATATTTTTTTATTACCATTGGTTAATAAAGAAGCTGCTTTGGACTATGGCAAGGCAGAATGTAGCAAGATGGGAAATCCAAGCAGAGATAGAGGAGGAAAGTAGGTGGAGTCAGGCAGACATCATGTAGCTGCCGAAGGAGAAAGATGCCAGAACCTTGCCAGTAAGCCACAGACTCGTGTCAATACACAGATGAATAGAATGGGTTAATTTAAGATGTAAGAGGTAGCTAGGAATATGCCTGAGCCACTGGCCAAATAGTGTTATAATTAATATAGTTTCTATGTGATTATTCGGGTCTGGGCAGTCGAGAAAGTAAAGTGAAATATTCGTTTATAGCTAGATATTTGGTAGGCTTCATTTTAGCCTTTTGAGGAACCACCACACTGATTTCCTTATTGGCTGTGCAAGTTTACCCTCACACCAGGCATGATTACATGTTTCCTTTTCTCCAGAAGAGGTCCCATTTATTAAGTGTTGTTCTTAATGCCTGTGCTGTCACAGTCCTGTCTAGAAAGTGTTTTCCTGATTCATTGAGCTCAAGTGAATTCGCCATCTTTTTATGAGATTCTGTGTCTGGTCTGAACAGTGAGGTCCTTGGTCCATTTGGAGTTGAGTTTTGTGCAGGGTTATAGATTTGGATCAATTTTTATACTTCTACATGTAGCCATCAGTTTGGCCAGCACCATTTGTTGAATATGCTGTCTTTTCTCTTGTGTGTATTTTGGCTTTATTAATAAAACATCACATGTTGTAAATGTGTGGAATCTTCAGTTCTGTTCCATTGATCATCATGTCGGTTTTTTATGCCAAAACCATTTTTATTACTATAACTTTGCAATACAACTTGAAGTCTGGGATAGTGATACCTCCAGGAGTTCTTTCTTTTATCATTTCAAGTTTGTCTTAGGAATCCTTTTGTGTATGTCTTTTTTGTGCCTCGATATTGAAGTTTAAAGTTGTTTTGTCAGCTTCTATGAAGAGTTATGTGATTTGATGTATATTGCATTGAATCTATAAATTGCTTTTGGTAGGATGAACATAGTCACTATATTAATCATACTGATTCCTGAGCATGTGAGATCTGTGTTTTCTTTATTTCTTCAACCATTTAAAGTTTTATTATATAAGCTTTTTTATTTGTTTGGTTAGAGTTATTCCAGGATATTTTTTGAGGCTGTGTGATAGGTGTTGTTTCCCTAATTTTTTTCTTGGTATGTTGGTCATTTGTATATAGAAAGGCTTCTAATTTTGCTTGTTAATTTTGTGTCCATCTACATTACTGAAAGTATTTTGAGACGTAGAAATTTCCCAGTGGAGTTTAAAATAAAATCATTTGCAAGTAGGAACACTTCGACTTTTTCTGTTTTCACTTGTGTTCCCTTATCGCCTTCAACTCTCTTACTGTTCTAGCTAAGACTTCAAACACTACTGAATGTAAATGGAGAGAATAGTGGCAGTGCTTTAAGTTTCTCTCCATTTAGGATGATGTTGATTGTAGTTTGTTGTAAATTACCTTTTATTATATTGAGTTATGCTCTTTGTGTCCTTGCATCTTCAAGTACTTCTACCATAAAAAAATGTTGAATTTTTTTTCCCTAAGGTCATTTCCACATCCAACAAGATATTCCTATATTTTTGTCTTTTAATTTTTTTTCTGTTTTTGTGGTGGATTATGGTTATCTATTGACTTATATTTGTTGCACAATCCCTGCATCTCTGGAATGAAGCCAACTTAATCAAGGTAGATAATTATTTGAAATTTTTTTGGATTCAGTTTGCAAGAATTTTATTAAGAATTATTGTTTCTTATGAGGGATGTTGGCCTATACTTTAATTTTTGTTTTTTTGGGGAGTCTTTTTGTGGTTTTGGTACCAGGTGTTATTGGCTTCTTAGATACTTGATCTCCCTTTTATTGGGGAATATTCAGTTGGTTAGTTGCTTTTGTCCCAGCCTGTGGACCAAGGATAGATAATGCTTGATTTTTAATACTGGGAACAGCCTGGTACAGAATCCTACTAGTTACATACCTGAAGTTCTTGTTGAGCTCTGGGGTTAGACTCTAAGTTATCCTCTATTGGTCTAGTAGGTGGCTATCAAGCAGAGGAAAGGGTAGCTTCTGGAGTTGTCTTTAGCAGGATTTATCTGGCTGCATGATGGGCATCAGAAGCAGAGCTAGGGGTACTCTGGCTATAGCCACAGATGGCAGTGAGTCCAAAGGGGATGGTGGTCTTGGAGGAGGTGTTGAGGTGGATTATGTTTATGGACCTGTATATATTGGCAGATGTGTGAATTAGCAGCTATAAGAAGTCAGTAGATAGTCCAGAATAGAGGGGTAAAAGTGAGGACACTGGGTCCTGAGAATCTTTCATTTAGCCTTTCCATGTGTTTCTAAGTGGTTTCAGAGTCCTGAAATAGGATATTGGCAGAGTTATGAAAGAGCAGCCAAAATGCTGTGTAGACAGACTTTGATAAAAAAATGATCAGACTCTGTGTGACAGCTTGCTAATGTTACCTTAGGCAAGTGACTTTTCAAGCCTTAGTATTCTCCAGAAAACAAAAAAGGATTCCCTAAGATTTGTAGATAGAGGAGTGTCTCTACAATACTTTGGTGCCTAAATTTTTGCTTTTATTCTTGTGTTTACTGATGACTCACCAAGCTTCTTCTCTGCTCCAGGCAGTAGGGATTGATACATCAGGGAATAGATGGTTTTTCCCATTGAATTTTCTTCCTATGGGGGAATCTTATTAATGGATAAACATAGAATGTATATGTAATAAATGCATGGCAAACTGTGGATTGCGTTGGGTGGGCTACTCAGTCTAGGGGTTAGTAACCCACCCGCAATCAAGTTATTCCAGGGTCTCGGAGGGGCGCTACCTGGAAGGGAATGAGCTAAGACAGAAGAACGAGGCCAAGCAACTTTGTCAAGGCCTCAGTTTATTAGGGACGGGTTACAGTTTATATATGGTAAGGGATGAGGGGCAGGGTACGGGATCTCGCAGGCCGCGTGGTTCCGGTCACGTAGCTCGGTTACATTCAGACAGACAGGCCAGAAGTCACAAGTGGCCACACCTGGTTCCCTGGATAGCTGGAATGTGAGGCGGGTTCCGCTAAGATTAGCAGTTAATTGGGTGAGGGGCAGGTTTTGTCAATAGAACATAACTATGGGTGTGAGGTTCTCTGCAGACTCCCTAGGGTGATTCCTGTAATGATTCTTAGGGGGGAAATGGCTCCTGACAGCAAACTGTATGTAACAGTGGGGTACTGTGTAATAAAGCAGCAGTTCTGTCTTGTTTCCTTGAGGATGCCAATGAGGAGACAGATTTTTAAAAATTTTCGTTTATAAGGTTTATTGAAAACAGTCTTGTTTTGGAACAGAAAGAAGGCTTAGGTGGTATTCATCATCCCTGTCTTCATGTGCTTTTTGGCAGCTGCGCCACTGAGTAGTAATAGCACAAGATGTCATATAGCACAGCCCACAACAATCCAGCACATATAATAGATTACATAGAGAATATTCAAGCAGATAAAGCAGAGATATGTTGAAAATTAGTGAACCATATTATTCATAAAAGTTATAAGTGATTATTTCATCTTACTGAAGAACTACAGTGTCTTTGTAAAGTCCTTCCCTTGCGTTTGGATCATTTCCAGGTGTGTGTGGATGGAGACATGGTGATGAGACAGAGTTCGGATGGAAGCCTTCCAGGCACTGGCAACAATTGGGGGTTTTTGTAATTAACCTTCCCTGAAAGTCTTAAGAGTACTTTACTCTTCCCCCTTGAGATTCAGTGAGTGACTTTATAAGAATGTCATCGACAGAAATAGAATTCAGTCATAGACGGCTTAGAACTGGACCGTTTGATTCTCTGAGGGAGGGATGCCCTAATGAACCTGCCATAACTTGTCATTCCTCTTTCTCCCCTGTTTACTTCAATTTTATTCTAAAGTTATGGTCCCATTCTGGCAAGGTGGAGTGTTAGGTCAGCCAGGTTTGCAAGGGACAAAAGTCTTGAAGCTTAATTGGAAAGCAGTTGAGAACACACTTAGATTATTATAGTTTTGATTGTGAACACATGCACATTTTGAGTTTGGCAGGCCAGTGTTTTAACACAGTTAATAGCACCATGAGCTAATGACATTTCAAGTTCATGCTAGGAAAAAGAGTTCACCTTGTTCCAGGTCCTGTACTGCATTTTGAAGATAATAGGAATCATTAACCTATGTTTTCTGAGTATGTAAAGCTTGTAAAATGTTGATTGAGAAGTCATTATCATTAACGTAGATGAGGATCTAATGATGCAAGGGGAGTGAGATGTCTTAGATCTGCTGAGGGTTTGCTTCCTTGGTCTTGGTAGAGCTCTTTCCATGTGTATTTAGTCAACCCTCCATTATGATAGTCCACAGTGCTGTAAGCTCAGAGATGTTAAACATAATCCCCACATATCTCAAAGTCATACCACTAGGAAGTGACACAGCAGAGATTTAACTGATTACAGACCCCATGTTCTTTCTGTTTGTTTTCTTTGTATAACACTACCTCCTGGAACTTACTTTGTAGACCAAGCTAGCCTAATTCTTAGAGTCTGCTTGTTTTTGCCTCCTGAGCGGTGGGATTAAAGTTGCGCATCACCAACACATTTGACAAACCCAATATACTTACTAAATGATGTGTTCTGAAGTGCATTCAACACAGACAAGAAACCAAGAATGAGGACGTGAAAACACTGAAGGAACCTAATATGTTCATAGAGTGGTGAGCAGCTTCTGGAGTGGATCTGAAGTAGGCTGGAAGCCTAAACCCTGAGATGGGCCCTGTCAAAGGGGACATTCCATTTAGTATCCAGTTTTGCTTTTGGTCTGTATTATTGAGTCTCTACAATAGGCAGTATGCTGGGTGCTAGGGAATGAGAAATGAACACATGCACTATTGTTCCAAAGCTAGCTCTAATTAATAATTATGCTGGTGTTTTTTGCTCTAATTTTCTGCTTTGTTTGCTTAGAAAATATTTCTTCAGCTTGTCTTTATGGAAACTTTCATATTTTGAAACATTTATAGCTTCATAAGTGTGTTTAAATGTATACATTCTGAGCCGGGTAATAGCACACTCCTTTAATCCCAGCATGCGGAAGGCAGAGGCAGGAGGATCTCTGTGAGTATGATGCCAGCCTGGTATACAAGAGCTAGTTCTAGGACAGGCTCCAAAGCTACAGAGAAATCCTATCTCAAAAAAAAAAAAAAATCACAACCAAAGAAAAAGCCTGCATTGTGGTGTTAGTGTGTCTGTGAATACTTATTGCTTCTCAGGCAGCAGCATTGAGAGGTGGGCATTGAGCCGCTGTTCATGTGCCCCCTTCTGCCATGTAGCACAATAGTGTTTAGCTCTCACTTCTATGCCTTTCTCCATGTGAGAGGACAGCAACAGAGAATCTGAGAAATCAGATTTCAGATGCAAGCATTCTGGGCTTTTTATTCTTCCAGCTAAAGTCTAACTCATTATTTCTAGATTCCTATGGTGACTGTGACATTAACAAAATCTACATTGGTTTTGGATTTCCTGCATTTTGCATATGATTCTTTATGCCATTGACTATGTAATCAGAATTCATTCATCATTCCTCTTCTGAATTTATACCTGTATATTTTTGTGTTTACAAAATACTAGTAAAACCCACTTTGATTTTTATATAGATGTGCTTTGATCATGTAATGGTGTAGCATGCAGTCCATGCCAATTAAAGGACAGTGGGAAATCCCCTGAAACTGTAAGTATTTATTGTTTCTTTTGTTCTCTCAAACTTAAAGTCCCAATTGGTCACTTACATAGTTCCAATTTAGCTTCATTCGATCTTCTAATTATAAACATTGAGATGGCTTTGTAGTAAAATAATCTCTAAGTAACATCTAAAAATAAAAGAAATATTTTCCACTTCCACTTAATAAGTACTTGTTTTCTGTCATGTTGTATGCAAAACCAGTGGAGTTTTGAAGGCTGTCTGCTTAATTGTCCTCACCAAAACTCACCAGCACAGAATAGAATTCCTAGAAAGGGCATAGGCAAGGATTGGCTTCTGATCCTTGAGTCTGCTTTGCCTTTTTTCTCATTATATGGTTGTGGTTCTATGTTTGTTTTGTTTTGTTGCTTTTCTTTTTGGTGTAGTTAGAAATGGGTTTGGGATATAGGAGTAGCCAATTCTATAGTAGTTTTGTAAGCATGTTCTAAACTCATAGCTTCTGTCATAGGAAGTGTTCGAGACTAACTTTTCAAGTGTGAAGAGTATTTTGGGCCCAGCTGTCAACACATCAAAACTGATGTGATAGACTATAATTTCCAAAGACTTTATGATGGACCCTTTGGGTTATGGCACTTTGTCTACAGTTTGCTGGGAAGTGACTTTTTTGATTTTTTTGATTGACAGGAAACACAGTTTATTGTGGTCCAGATCATCAGGGCAAGGGACAGTTGATGGAAAACAGCCTTGAACTCTGTCAGTACTTCAAGTATGCCTAGATGAAGAATTAAACATCATTCATTTGGGCTATGCAGTGAGAATGTTTACTGGTAGCAAGAATATTACTAACCTTTCAAAGGTAAAAAAAAAATTACTCTGTAGGATGGCCTTCTACTTTCATAGCCAGAAAGTTTCAATATTTTGCTACCTTATGTCCTCTTTCTCCTTTTTCCTACACAGTAGAAACTTACTAGTTGTGAAATATAACATACATTACTAGCCTCTATGGATTCTTGTGAAAATGTATTCAGTCATTTTCTCTATAATGGCCTAGAGTGTAGAATAGCTAAACATGGACAGGGTCATTTCTGTTGTTCCATCGGAAATAATGCTTTCAAATGGAAGCTGATTGAAATCTTTTCAGATATGTTTATACTTTCAACCTGAAAACTTGAGTGATAATAAACAGATATATTGTCAAATTTGTAGGAATTAATGAATGTTTTGTGGATTCATTGATTTTCTAAGTAGATGATATATTTATTTAAAGAAAAGTCTATTTTTTCTCAATGAAAGTATCTCCTAGCTGTTACTGACATAGCTGCCCTTCTGTAGTTCAGTTAGATAGTCTTGAGAAGTAATGAGGAGAGCAGCACTTAGCTGTGTAAAAGCAAGGTGAGTGTTGCTCTGTCCTGGTGTCCTCTCAGAAACATTTTATGCACTGATTATTGGATAGGGCTGCTCAGGGCTTCAGGATGTAGACAGAACAGTTGACTTTTAGAAGGGAAGAGTTTCATTCTGCAAGGAGTTATATTAGGGAAGCATCCAAAGGACAGAATGTGGACAGATTGGAGAGAATACTTTTCTGATTAAAGGAAGTATCTGGAACTAATTTATTTTAAATGAACATAAAGTCTTTCTTATGTTGGAAGAACTACTCAACAGATATTTACTGAGTGCTCACTATGTATGTGCCCCTGTTGTAGGTAATGGATTCAGGACTTATTTTCTAGAATAGGGAGATATTATGAAAAACAGTGAATGAAAGTATTATTGATGTATTTATTAGGAAGAACAAGGCAGATTCTGATGCAGGCAGGCACAAGCATGTGATGGAAATGCTATTTCTGAGGTAATACACATACGAGACTGTAGGGATTAGCATGAAAGATCAAGAAGGATAAACCTATTACCTACTCTGCCATGATGTCTTGCACAAGATGAGAAGGAATGATTAGCTATTGGGTTTTATAATACAAGGCCACTACTGGCTTTGACAATGATTGTTTCAGATGTTGGAAGATAATTTACTTTTGTATGAGCTAGGGATATGGCCCAGTGGCTAAGAGCACTGACTGCTCTTCCTGAGGACCCAGGTTCAATTTCCAGCAGCCACATGGTAGCTCACAACTGTAACTGGATCTGGCACCCACATACAGACATACATGCAGGGAAAAACATGAAGGTACATGTAATAAAAATAAATGGATTTTTAAAAATCTCTTTTGTTGAAGACAGAGAAATGGGGTGGAAGATGGGTGTAATAGAGGGTAGAGTAACCTTATCATTTGTTACCAAAGGCACCTTATGAATAGAAGGGTAACTATTGTTATTATGCTAATGTAAGTGGAGTAAGTCATTAGTTTACACCTAGAGGAGCACAGAAAAGATTTCTCCAGAAGTGTATTTATATAACTCCTTGTTTACTCATTTTCTTATATTTGACTTATTAATTCTTCATCATCTCTTAATAATTCAATATAATTCAATTATTTTAATAGACTTGTTAGACTATTTGTTCAGAACCTTTTAATAGTTATGCTTCATACACATATAATGTATTTTCTCAGACAACAAATTGATTTGACAGTGTTTATTTCCTTGTGTGCACTTCCAAAAAAGTTTGTGTTTAAAAGTAGTTGTTCATGAGTGCAGTTATAAGACTAAGTGCTCTAAAGTTTTTATTATTTAATTACAATACTTTCTGGGTACAAGAAGATCATATTGTTTTTGAGGTCTTTTTGTTTTTTTGGTTCTTTGATGAAGTTATAGTTACATGTGTAATGACCAACATGTGTTTTGGCTAAATAATTGTTCTTTGCTCCATATTTTTAAAATACAATATATATTAACTTGGCAACTTAGCAATTTATTTGACTAATACTTCCATTCTATTATAAATGGTATTTTAATATATGTGCATTCTTTTAATCTTGTATCATTTCAAGTTTTAAAAGGTAATCTAAAGAGCTAGGGAGATGGCTCAGTGAGTAAATTAGTTGCCATACAAGCATGAGGCCTTGAATTCAAGAATTTTTTATAAATGCTGGATACTACAATCCAGCACTCCCAAAAGATAGGAGAGAGAGAGAGAGAGAGAGAGAGAGAGAGAGAGAGAGAGAGAGAGAGAGAGAGAGAGAGAGAGAGAGATTGAGAGAGAGAGAGAGAGAGAAACCCCTAGAAGCGTATAGTCCAGAGAGATTCTGATTTAAAGGCTGTGGAAACTGAGGACTAACATCTGAGGTTGTCTTCTACCCTCTAAATACACTCCATAAGGATGCACTCACCTGGACATATAATTGTGAACACACATACATATGAGAACACACACAGTGCACACAGAACGGTAATCTATATTTATAACATTTTATAAATTACCAAGTGGTTCTTTTTTCAGTCAGGTGTATTTTATTCATTAGTTTTTCATTTTCAGTTTTAACTTTTTACAGGAAATCAACATTTTTATCATAGTAGTTTAATTTTAAACTATTCTTCATGATTGTGTAGTTAGCATTAAAAAAGATGCAGTAGGTCAGGGGATGTAGCCAGTATATCATTACCAACTGTAGTGAATTCCTAGGTTCTATCCGAGTGCTACAGCAAAATCTCCTCCCCTCCCCTTCCCTCCTCTCCCTTCCCTTCTCACCTTTTTAACCCCCCTCTTTATGTTTCTGTCTTCATCTGTCAGTATAATTTGATTGCCTGATGTAAGCCACAACAGTTTGATGCTAATACCTAAGTGGTTTATTTACCTTGGCATTTTCTTGGCACCCATCCCCAAATTTACAATTAAAGTCTGTGTTCCAATAGATCTTCCTTTTTACTTTATGCATATGCATGTTTTGCCTGCTGAAGTCCTCAGAGTCCCTGGAACTGGAGTTAAGGACAGTTTTAACTGTCCTGTGGGTACTAGGGAGTAAACCTTGGTTCTCTGCAAGAGTGGTAAATGTTTTTCAGATAAGGTCTGATTATGTACCTCTGCCCTTAGCTTAGATCTTACTATGTAGACCAGACTGTCTTCTGACTCAGAGACCCTCCTGCGCCTGCGTCCTAGTGCTGGAATTAGCGATATATACCACTACATTTGTTTTTACTTTAATTTTTTAAAATTATATATAAAACATTCAGAAAACAGAAGTGAAAACAATAAAATAAATATTACAAAATGTTGCTATTGGGGCAGGAAGTGGCTCAGTGTGTGAGGGAACTTATGGGCAAGCCCAATAGCCCAAGTTCAGTCCTAGGGACCTATGTCCTAGAAGGAGGAACTTATTCCCTCCAGTTATTCTCTCACCTACACAGGACACCATACCCTCCTTCCAGAATAAATAAATAGTAACTATGCAAGTAAAGCAAACATAATTTTTAAAAAAATCTCTAAAAATAAAATAATGTCGTTGTCAGGACTTAATATCATAATACCAATGGTTCTCAACGTTGGTCATCCATAAGACCCTGCCTACCTGCCCATCCTCCCAGAATCTCTTCTGTCCTCTCTTCCTGCCACTTTGTTCCTGTTGGAGCTTCTGACCTTGATAAGTATGGCCATGCTTTTATAGAATGTGTATTGTCTTCACTGTGTGCTGAAGGGTATTTTTAAGTTTGTCACTTTTAGAGATGATTCTATGTGAACCTAGTTCGTTTGTTAATGTGTTCGCAGTGTGCCTAGTAAGCTGCAGAGGTGAGTGAGGGCACCCGTCAGCACCATATGTGGTGGCCCTTCTACTTTTCTTTATTTGAACTGTACTGACTGTGTGTTTTGTGTTGTCTTGACACAAACCTAGGTATACTGGCAAGAGAAGCAATCAAAATAGAGAAAATGTCTCCATAGGATTGGCCTGTGGCCAAACCTGTGGGCTATTGTCTTGATAAGTACATGCTAATTATTGCCTTAGTCAGTGTTCTCTTGCTGTGAAGAGACACTATGACTATGGCATCTTTTATAAAGGGAAGCATTTAGTTGGGACTTACAGTTTCACAGGTTAATTGTCATCATGGCAGTATGCATGCAGACAGGTGCTAGAGAAGTAGATGAGACTAATACATGGGGATCTGCAGGCAGCAGGAAGAGACCAACTTTGGGCTTTTCTTGAGCATTTTAAACCTCAAAGTAGACCCCCAGGGTCACACTTCCTCTCGCAGGGACACATTTCCTAATCCTTTTAAAAAGTTCTACTCCCTGGTGACCAATCATTTAAATCTATGAGCCTATGGGGACCATTCTTATTCAAACCACCATAAGAATGCTGTTAAATATTAACTTCTTTTTCTGAAAATAAAGAAAAGCCCTTCACTTTTAAATTGTTCTACTGCATTTTGAGATTATTCAGTTAAAGATGTAAATAGCATATTGTTTTTATCTGTGGTACAAATAATTTTTAATGTCAGAGAAGCTGTTTTTCTAGATATATGCAGGGTTATTTCCCATGTTTAAAGTTTTTAACTAAAAAAAAAAACTTGATAAAAATACAGTTTTCTTGATATGGAATAGTATTCCTTTTTCCTTCTGGTTTAGTGGTTTTTTTCTTAGCTTTACTGTTGTGGGAGCTCTATTAGCCAATGATATTTGGAATGACTACCCATATAAGCGTGGTTTTCTTTGATAAGTCACTGGTTAAGAATGGAGGTCAGGAGGCTGCATAGCGCTTTCTTGCTTGGATGTGGAATGCTTCTGACTCACCATTCGGTGACCTGGTCTGGAGCTTTCTCCATCCTTCCATGGTAGATGAACAGACAACAGTGTAGCTTCCCACTGTGTCTGTGAGTGTGTGTTTTCCCTATTTATTCTTTAATAAATAAATTTTTTCCCCAAGCATCCATGTATTTCTCACTATACTTTATTTTTGAAGTTTGAATACACTTGGGTTTTCTTTCATGGGTATAAACAGTCTTGTCACATTGAACAATCACTAGCAGTACTTCATGGAATAGTTTTCAGTCTATGTTTTGTCCTTACACTGGGATTTAAAAATTAATGACCAGGTACTGTGGTACATACATGTTTCTAATCTCAACACCCAGGAGACAGAGGAAGCAGGTAGATCTCTGAGTTTGAGACAAGCCTGGTCTGCATAATAAGTTCCAGGACAACAAGAGACCCTTATCTTAAATTTTTAAACGAATAAGTCATAAAAATAATGGATTTTATTTTTTTAAAGTTTTGGAAAAATTAAGGATAGGGTTTTCAATTAGCCAGCCCCATGTATAATTTCATCCATGTTAGCATCCAGTTTTATATTATACATTAGTTCACATTAATGAACCAGTGCTGATGCAATAAAGGTATGCATTATTATTTGTTCTGCATTTTACCAAGTTTCCAAAGTACATACTGTTATTTTTCTGCCCCAGTAACCTATCCAGGATACCACAGCACATGTAGTTATCATATTCCTTAGATTCGTTTTATCTGTGATAGTATCCAAAACTTTCCTTGTCTATGGTACCTACCCTTGACAGTTTTGATGACTACTAGAAAAGAGTATTGTAAGCTAGTTTTCTGTTGAAATGTATCTGATGTTTCCTTCCTGAGCCAGATTGTGTTTCCGTGTGATTTGGGACTGAATATTATTTTAGCATATCCTGGCTCGGATCATACCACGTGATAAAAATCTGTTGGTGGTGGGTGTAATGCAGTATGTTAGGAAATCATCATATGCTGTTTGCCCTTGTAGAAAAGGGCCTGCTTATCGAAGACTTATTTCATAGCTTTCCCAGGATTCTCTGTCCTAGGGCAAGATGACCCCACTTCCAGTAGATAGACTGGAGAACAGCAAATAGCTAAGGGTAAAAATATCAAAACCGTGAGAAGATCCAGAGCAGTGGTTCTCAACCTTCCTAATGCTGCAACCCTTTAATACAGTTTCTCTTTTGTGCTGACCCCTGACCAATCGTAAAATTATTTTGTTGATACTTTATAATTGTAATTTTGCTACTGCTAAAAATTGTAATTTAAATATCTAATATGCAGGGTATCTGATATGCAAAACCGAAGGAGTCTTAACCCACAGGTTAAGAACCACTGATCTAGGGGAAAAACATTTTTAACAGAGGTACCTCTCGTTTATTGCATACTATTAAAATGCCAGCAGTGGACCTGAGAAGAGCAAGACAGAGCTCATCAATGGAGAGAACACTTTGTGCTGCATGAAAACTCTCATCAGGAACCCCAGTGTGACTGTCTCCACAGGGCTTCCCCAGTCATTCTGCTGAATGTCTAGTCTCCTGATTTGATGCAGCTTCTCTTGTACCTTCTCTCATAGAGGCTCTAATCTTTACTGACAGATGTTGTAGGATCCCAATTTGCTGATCTTTTGCTATTTGCTGTTTCTATCTACTACTTGTTAATTGTTCTTTTACTCTCACTTGGTAAATAGATAATGAGCTCACTTATTTCAAACTGAAATTCTGCCTTTTGAAGTCCAGTTTCCGTATAGAATGGTGAACTTGTTCTAAGTTTTTGAGATGCTGCAGTGGAAATACCATCCCATCTCAAGCAGTTTCACTTGATACATGTTGTTATGGGAAGCAAACAGGTATATACTCCTCACTAAGAGTAAAACATGGTGTGTTTTCCTAGAATTTATTTTGCCTGTGGGAGATCTGTTATCCCACTTTGTTAATATAGCATTTTTTTCTGTAAGTGTGGTTTTAAAAATGTTTAATTTTATACTGTGCAAAAAATTTAGTGCTGTATTTTGTGGTTCAGATTGTCCCAGGTTTGGCCATTGGGCCACAGCAGGCCAATTTAGTTGTCTGTTTTGTTACCCCTAGCAATCACTTCCTTCTGGTACCACCTGGTAGTCCAGGGCCATCCTTGCTACTTTTTCCTTGCTTACAGAGTTACCTCTTCTTCTAGAGGCAGTGCCCCAACTATGTAGCAGACAGAAGATAGAGGGCTGTCCTTTCTTAACATTCAACTCAGGTTCACTAATCCTTACTTTTCAAAAGCTCTCTTTCAAAAAGGCCATGGTTGATAATTTGACCTTATCTTTGTTTTCATGTCATAAACTTGGATCCATGTAGTTTATTGGTATATCCGTTTCTGTATCTCAGTGGCTGGAAATTTGTCAGCATGTTAAAGAATAATGGTTAATTTAGGTTGTTGTTCTTTAAATGGAAAGTGTTACATATTTTTATGGATAAATGAAAATTTCCTCTTGCCATTATACCTGAAACACTGAAATTTTGTGTACAAATTACAGTATTGATTGAAAATTTGTGGTCTTTGTAAGATAATGAGAAAGCTCTTCATACTTTAAAAAAAATCCTTTTGTCTACTCCATAAGCAGCATTACTTTAAAAACATGCTAAATTCTTAGAATAAGAGTGTTAACAAGAGAAAGGAAGAAGCAGATTTGATTTTCAGTAGACACTCATACAGTTGTGACTGGGCTGTTTCTGGTGTTCACTGCTGAACTTGCTGTAGAGCCTCTTGCCTCCACTGCAGCATTCCAGAGTCAAGGCCAGGACTTAGAGAGGGCTTGAATGTTTATTTTGTTTGTCACAATAAAGAAGCCTGGCAGACAATGAAATATGCAGATAGGGAATCACGCTAACTTAGGATTCCCTGTGAGATAGCTGCTGGACTTTCAGTGGACCCATCATCCCTTGCTCCTCCGTGGTAGAATAGGGGAGAGAAAGAGACAGAAGTCAAGGTCCTCCACCAATATATGGCTGCTTGATAGAAGGATATTAATGAGGTTCTTCTATATATATATATGTCTTTGTCTAGCAACAGATATACAAATCCATAGGGGACAGAACATACACATACACGCACACACACACACACACACACGCCTCCCTCTGGATTTTTTAAAGACTTTTTTCTTTTAACTTGTGTGTATGCATATATTTCCATGTATAGATAAGTGTATGCAAATACCGAATGCAGGTACCTGTAGAGATCAAAAGATTGTGTCTTATCCCTTGGAGCTAGAGTTGTAGGTCTCTGTGAGCCACCTTAATGGCTTCTGGGAACTGAGCTCATTGCTGCAAAGGTAGCAATGCTCCCTTTTTTTTTTTTTTATTGAGAAAAGGAAAAAAAAGTTTCCCCCTCCTCCCAGCCTCCCATTTCCCTCCCCCTCCTCCACCCTTCTCCCCCTCCCCCCACTCCTCTCCCCTTCCCTCTCCAGTCCAAAGAGCAGTCAGGGTTCCCTGCCCTGTGGAAAGTCCAAGGTCCTCCCCCCTCCGTCCATGTCTAGGAAGGTGAACATCCAAATTGGCTAGGCTCCCACCAAGCCAGAACATGAAGTAGGATCA
>NW_026068030.1:1179119-1212176 GCF_014885135.2 Alexandromys fortis | reverse complement strand
GTATAACCCCAGCAGCACAGACATTAAGGGCAACATTGAATAAATGGAACCTACTAAAGCTGAGAAGCTTCTGTAAAGCAAAGGACACTGTCACTAAGACAAAAAGGCAACCTACTGACTGGGAGAAGATCTTCACCAACCCCTCAACAGACAAAAATCTGATCTCCAAAATATATAGAGAACTCAAGAAACTAGACTTTAAAATGCTAATTAACCCAATTAAAAAATGGTAGCAATGCTCTTAACCACAAAGTCCCCTTCAGGATTTTTTTCTTTTTGACAAAATGATTATAATGCTATTGATTTCTTGCTTTTTCTGGTATTCTGGATTATTGGCAGGTCCTATAGTTGTTCCTTTGAAAGCAACCACTTTTAATTTTTCCACATTCTAATTGTTTATTGACCTTTTCTAACCTTTTATGCTCTGTAATAGTAAACAAACACAATTTTGACCTAATTCTTTGTTCTTTCAAGTCCAGTCATTTATTTGTAGCTACATCTATTTGTATGCTTCTCAAATATACAGGAAGTATTTTCAGTTCATTCCTGTACTACACGCTTTGTAGATATTTCAAGTTCAATTCCAATGACACATTAAATATTACTTTTAAAATTTATATTATTGCTAATGTCCTGCATTATTAGGATACTACTTCTTTTTCTATTGCTTCTTGAATTTTTTGAAATTATAAATATATAATAATTATATCATTTCCTCTTTCCTATTCTTTCCTCCAAGCCCTCCCTTGCTTTTTTTCAAAACTATGGCCTTTATTATCCGTCATTCTTCATATACTTATATTGTTGAATACAGTCTCAACATTGTCAACATCTTATTGAACATATAACCTCTAAATTTACTTTTCTTTGTACCCACAGTGTGTGTTGCATAATTAGTAATAAGGTTTGTTTTATATGATGACATATTCTTTTCATTACCTTATCTTTTCCTGTTTCTAATAGTGAGAAGGCTTCCAAAATAGTTTTTCTTATCACTAAGCAATTATTTGATTTCTATAATTGAGGAGTACTTTAATAAAACTTGTGGATTCCCACCAGCTTGATTGCATTCTTTATAATATATAAAGTTCATCATAGGACATTAGAGGCAACTCATTCTCAAGTCACATCCCAGCTTCAAGAACCTGTTTGTTCTTGAACTTTCCTTCTAATAAAATTCAGAAAATAGCATTACCAATGTTTTGTTTAGTGTTGTCTGAATACTTGAATAAACACGCTTGGTAGTCTTTGTGATAACATATATATATATAGTTTTACATTAGAAAGATCAAAGTGAGTTGGGATGTAATAAAAAAAATAACACAAATGAGTGTGAATGAGTGTGATAGCATACACCAGCACTCCTGAGTGACATCAATTCCTGACAATGGTAGGAGAGTATAAAACCAGCAGCTATCAGACTCTGTCATATCAGCACTACATATATTTTTTCCTATGAAGTTTTTCTTTTTTTTAATTTTTTTAATATTTATTTATTGCGTGTGTGTGTCCAGTCAGGAGACAACTTGTGAGGTTCTTCTTTTCACCATGTGAGTCCTAGGAGTTGAACTCAGGCTACGAGGGATAATGGTAGGTGCTTCCTATGAAGTTTTTCTATTTTCATTTTTCAAACAATCTTTTTTTTTATTTTACATGCCAGTCCCAGTTCACCCTCCCTTACCTCCTCTCTCTTCTCCCACCTTCTGCCCACTCCATCCCTATTCATTCCTCAGAGAGGGTTAGGCCTCCCATGGGGAATCAGCAAAGTCTTTTATATCATTTTGAGGTAGGACCAAGGCCCACCGCCCTGTATCTAGGCTCAGCAAGGTATCCCTCCATAGACAGTGAGCTCCTAAAAGCTTGTTTATGCAGTCCCACTATTGCCTAGAGTCTTTCACTTCTTTGGTTAGTGTTACCCCAAGATATTTTATATTATTTGTGGCTATTGTGAAGGGTGATGTTTCTCTGATTTCATTTTCAGGTTCTTTATCATTTGTATATAGGAGGGCTCCAATTTTTTTTTTTGAGTTGATCTTATGTCCTGCCACATTACTAAATGTATTTATTAGCTATAGGAGTTCCTTGGTAAAGTTTTTGAGATCGATTATATATACTATCACATCATTTGCAAATAGCAAATGTTTGGCTTCTTCCTTTCTAATTTTAATCCCCTTTATCTTCTTCTGCTGTCTTATTGCTATAGCCAAAACGTCAAGAGCTATGTTGAGAACTATGAGAGAGTGGACAGCCTTGTCTTGTTCCTGATTTTAGGGGAATTGCTTTGAGTGTCTCTCCATTTAATTTAAACAGGCACTACTGTTGTCTGTTGGCTTGCTGTATATTGCTTTTATTATGTTTAGATATGTTTATTGTATCCCTGATGTCTTCAAGACTTTTATCATGAAGTGGTGTTGGATTTTGTCAAATGCTTTTTCAGCATCTACTGAAATGATCATATGGTTTTTTCTTTCAGTTTGTTTATATGGTGGATTACATTGATAGATTTTTGTATGTTGAACCATCTCTGCATCTCTGGGATGAAGCCAACTTGCTCATGGTGGATTTTTTTTTTTTTTGATGTGTTCTTGGATTCAGTTTGATAGTATTTTGTAAATGTACCACATATATTTATCCAGTTTTCAGTTAATGGGCATCTATGTTGTTTCCAGGTAATAGCTATTACAAATAATGCTGCTATGAACATAGTCGAGCATGCGCCCTTTTGGTATGAGTTTGCATGATTTGGGTATATGTCCAAGAATGGTATCACTGGGTCTTGAAGTAGGTTGATTTCCAATTTTCTGAGAAACCATCATACTGATTTCCAAAGTGGCTGTTCAAGTTTGCACTCCCACCAGCAATGGATGAGTGTTCCTTCCCCCTTACTCTACATCCTCTCCTACATAAGCTATCATCAGGGTTTTTTATCTTAGCCATTCTCCCAGGTTCAAGATGGTATTTCAGAGTTTTTTGATTTTTATACCCTGATGGCTAAGGATGTTGAACAATTTCTTAAGTGTTTTTTGGCCATTTGAGAGTCCTTTGTTGAGATATCTCTGTTTAAATCTGTACCCCATTTTTAAATTGGATTATTTGGTATTTTGATATCTAGTTCTTTGTATATTTTGGAGATCAACTCTCTCTCCGATGTGATGTTGTTGTAGCTAGTTTCCCATTCTGTAGGCTGCGGTTTTGTCTTATTGAACATGTCCTTTGACTTCCAGAAGTCTCAGTTTCAGGAGGTCCCATTTATTAATTGTTGCTCTTAGTGTCTGTGTTACTGCACTACTGGTATTATATTCAGGAAGTGGTCTCTTGTGCCAATGCTGGATCTTTACTAAGGTTGAGTATTCATAATAAAAGCATTTATCGCCTCCAAAAAAAAGTTTCCTTTTATTGTGAACTCTTTTCATTATACCTTCCTCAGAGAAATGATGTGTGAGAGACAGACATTCTGAACAAAGTACGCCTTGTTGATAAACAATCTCTACAGAAAGGAAGGTTTGCTAGAGTAACTGTCATTGCAGTCCTCCTTTGTGTACATGGAGCTTATGATGCAGACACAGATGATAAGTGGGGACTGTTTATCTTTGTGTGTGTTTTACTCTTTTTCTTTTCTTTTAGGAAATTTGAAATATTGCCTTGTGATTCTTAATCAGCCTTTGGACACATCCTTTCGTCATCTTTGGAAAAAAGGTAATCTTAATTCGCATTTAATTGTCTTTGAGACTGAATAACATGACTGGCACCCAATTCCATATACCCCCCCCCCCAAAACAAATAGACAAGCCCCTGAAAAAACCAAACAGGCAGACAAATAAATCAAAAGAGAAAAACGCAGCACACCCAGTTCATAAAAATATAAAACCAGAAACTGTATGATATATAAATAATGACCAATAAGACAAAAACATGCCCAGACAAAGCAATATGAGACAAAAGCTCTATAGAAATAACATTGAGTTTGGTTTGTCTTAGCCATCTACTGCTCGTCATGGGACCTACATTTAAGTGTAATTAATACACACAGTGAGCCTCCACTGGTGAAAGTTGGTTTTTCCTTTGTGAGCAGATGCCAACTGAAGATACCTTTTTGGTTAGGGATGAAAGCTTGTATCTTCTTATACCTCTTAGTGCTGGGATCCCATCTGGTTTAAACCTATGTAAGACCTATGCATTATTTCTTTCTTTTTAATTTAAAAAGATTAAAATTTAATTGCATCATTTCTCCCCTCCCCCTTTTACCTTCAACCTCTCCCAAGCCAACTTCCTTTCTAATTCATGACTTCTTTTTCTTTATTGCATACTGAATCCCAGCCCACTCTAGTGTACATTGTACTCCCCTCAGGCCATTTCCACAGCCTTTCTAATGCAATGACCCCTTATATTAGATCCCAGTAGCCTGACCTGGCTTCATTCTGGAAATCTTAAAGTTATTCACTGAGCTTCTTCTGTGCAGGTGTTGTTTTCTTATAGACTTTCTCTGCCCAAGGCTTGGAGCTTTGGGCAATTTCTTTCTCATCAAAGGAACTTCCCTAGGAACTGCCTCACACCTTGTCCTCTTTCTCTCAGCTAGTACATTTAGCTCCGGGAGGAAGAGGGCAGGTAGCAATGTTTCATTTCCAGCTCAAATGTACACAACAGATACTTCTGAAGTTTTAGTCTCTGAGTTCTTTGCATCAGAACTTGCTACTGTACATGGCATGTGGTGGACTATCAAAGAAAGTTCCTCATCCCTTTTTGCTCATGCATATTTGCATCATGTCATTTGTCTGTTTCACAGTGGATGTCATTCCTTGCTTTTGTGTTTCTTTGTGTTCCCGACTGTTCATGCAATGGAAATGATTACTTAATATTTAATTACATATGTATTCAGAAACTTTATTGTTTTCATTCAACTACCTATGCCAAATAATATCTTATACTTAATTTAACTGCTACCAAATCATGGTTGTGTATCATTGCTCTACAATATTAATTTACTAAAATTAATTTAGTAAAATGTAAGCCATGTAAATTCATAGTCCAAGAGCTAGTATCCTAATAAAAGTTACTCTTAGCATTATATAGTAATCCTAAAGCGATATTTTTTGATTAATGTTTTTTTATTGATATTTATTGAGCTCTACATTTTTCTCTGCTCTTCTCCCTGCCTCTCCCCTCCCCCCTTCAACTCTCCCCCAAGGTCTCCATGCTCCCAATTTGCTCAGGAAATGATATTTTTTATGGAAGCTTATTTGTTTGTTTGTTTGTTTAAGGATAAAAAGGAGGATGTTAGGAAAGAACTGGCTTCACAGAGTTGTCCATCGACCTCCACATGTATACTGTGGCATGTGTCCTCCAGATCTAATGAGCAAATAAACAATTAATGGCCACTGAGGGAGCAAGAATTGGTTTTCTTGAGGGACAAGTTCCCTGATAGACTATATAGTCCCAAATGGTCAGCTTAAACATATGCATATATATGGAATGAATGCTGAAGAATCAGGATATAAATATTAAAAGTTATACAATATTTTAAAGGAAAATATATTCAAAAAGGTTATTGTATTTCAGATGTTACTATTAAGAAAGTGAAAAGACGACCCACACATGGAAAGAATTATTTGCCAACTTTGTTTATGAGTGGGACAGTGTCTTAGTTACTTTTCTGTTGCTGTTACCCAGGCAATTTATAGAAGAGTTTATTGAAGACTTATAGTTTCGGAAGGTGAATCCTTGGCCATGATGGCTGGGAGCATGGCAGCAAGCATGTAGACATAACGCTGAAGCCATAGGAGTTATTTAAGAGCTCACATCTTGAGACAGCAACCATAGACAGAGAGAAAGAGAGACAGAGAAAGCTAACTGGAAATGGTGTGGGATTTTCAAACCTCAGAGCCCACGCTTCTCCAAGAAAGCTGTAGCTAGTAATCCTTAGAAACAGTTGTACCAACTGAGTACCCAGTATTCAAATTCTGAGCAGAGGAGGCCATTTCATTCAAACTTACACAGATGAACACATGCCTAGAGCATATGAAGAACTCTAACAGTTGAATAATGAAAGTAAGATGTAAACCAATTAAAAAAAAACTTAACAACAAATCTGAGTAGACATTTACCATGGAAAATATGCAAATGCCCAACTTGTTCATGCTCATGAAAAGATGGTCAGCATTGTAAAAGTCTGAATGGCTGTGAGATAACATGTCACACATACGGAATTCTGTTGAGAATAAGAGCTGGAGATTGTTGAAAAGTCAGCACTCATATACACTGCTGATAGAAATTTCAGTGGTGGAGTAACTTTTGGAAACCACTTGAAAGTTCCTTAGAGCTATCGCTCGACCTATTTCTATTCCAAGATTCAAGCACAAGAGAAATGAGCGTCCATGTTCACATGAACATCCATATTGTTCAACTACAATAAAACAATGAGGCACTAATATGTAAAAAATTGATGAAACTTGAACATAGTCATCTAAGTGAGGGGATTCAGGCACAAAAGACACCTTACAACTCAATTACAATTAAATACCCCAAACTGTCAAATCTACAGAGATAGGAAATACATTCATGCATGCTCAAGACCATGGGGTGGGGAATTAGAGAGTAATTTAATGTTACTCTCATGTTGATAACTGTTCATAAGCCAATTTTATGGTAGTTGAACATTTTTTAAATTTTCTAAAAAGATGGATCATATGCCTCAGTGTGTTGTCTTGTATATATGAATTATATTTTAGTAGGGTGTTCAAAAACAGGCAGTAGGCAGTAAAGCATGGTGTAATCTCTTCTAGTCTTTCATAACAGTGAGATGATCACATCCTTATGAGAGTTAGCATATCATGGTTTGAAGACTCTGTCTTCATTTTTGGGGATACTCTTACAGCAAATTTCTCAAATCTATCATGTAGCAGAGAACTTTGGACTCGGATGGTATGGAGAGGTGATCTGAAATCCATATTTCCAATAGATTTGTTTGCTGATTTATTTATTTATTCATTAAATAATACTGTTCTGGTGTAATTTGCAAACCAGTGCTTTAGATTTGAAGAGGACATAGTTTAATTCTTATTTTAAGCGCACCTCTTACTAGCTGGTAAGATTGTAGCTCAACTAAAATTCCAAAGAACACTAGATATTATCTGTCTCTTATGCAAAAGAAAATAACATTTGTAATATTATATTTGAAATGTTCTCTTTTGTTTTCTGAATACTTCCTTCACCCCCTCTTCATATAAAGGTTGGTGTTTCACTGTCAAATTTTATTTACTATCTAGTGGTCAAATCTTTGTTCTTTAACATTTACAGTAATTAATTACTCCTTTGGGAATATTCTTGGAACACTAAAAAGTCTAGTACTGCCTGAAAGAAAATACTTGATACAGAAGATCACACTTCTTTTTTCATAGTATGATAGATTTAGGAAGCTGGTAGAAATGTCTGTCGTTACTGGTTTTTGTGTACTTCCCGAATCGTAATATTTATTGTTTTAATTCTCAGATCAAAGAGTTACTTTAGTTTACTTTAATTAGACCATTCTTGTTTGAAATATTTTTTGCTAAGGGTAATATTTCTGTGGAAGAGTGTGAGAGGCATTCATTATGAGCATTAAAATCTTAATTAAAGAAACTAAATTCTGAGGAAGTTTATCTTCTTGATTTAAACAAAATGTTTCAAGAAAAGGAAATATCCTTAGGAGCCTGCCACTACGAAGCCCTTAAGCCTCTTGTCTGATGTTATGCTGTGAATTAGTGATCATACAAAATGCTTATTAAGTTACTAAATAGATGAGCTAAATAGATCTTGCAGATCTGGGATTATACAGGAGAAAGATAAGATCCTTTCCTTGAAGGAATTTGTAGTTATGGAGTCTGACCAAAGGGATTTATACAGCACTTGGGACTTGATCAATGAATTGGCCAGGATTATGAAAAGGGAGTTTGAGAGGCAGGAAACAAAGCCTCTTCCCTTAAGCATTTATAATCTGTAATGCAAATGGGACCCAGCACAAAAATAAGCCCCTGGATGCCAGCAGTGTTGTGTAATGGAGCCTATGAACTACTAGAATTCTAAGAGGAACTTTGGGAATGGAGACCTATGTGAATACACACATGTCATGTGTCCATTCAAAAACTTCCACAGGCAGAAACGTCATTGCTGATAATGAATTGAAAGGAAATAAAAAAGTAATGTTTCAAACTAAAACAGAAAAAAAACTCACCAGTGATATGTAAAGTTCTTTATTTTATTATGCTGTGTGTAAGAGAACAGCTGCTACGTACCAAAGTTAGGAATCTTGTCTGATGCTAGCCACAATAGTCCCCTCCCTTGCCTATTGTATTATAAAGAAAATTTCACGTTAGACTTTGGTAGATATCACAAGCTTGGGAACTTGTTTGGAAAACCAGAAAAGCCTATAAGCCAAAAAGAGGCAGATTATATAAAGAGTATTTTATACTATTAAAGTAAGTATTCCTCTAGGATTAAGAAGTCTGTTTTATAAAGAGAGACAGAAATGCAATAAAAATATAATGAAATATTGTAGGTTAGAGAATGCTAGAAACCACCCACAACCTCAGTCTTATCTTCCTCATTTGAGCAATAGAACAGCTTCAAATCATAACAGCCTGAGCAAATTTCATTTGAAATGTCTGTTCTTAGCCAAAACTTGTGTTGTCTCTTCCTATGAGTAGCAAAGGTAATGTGTGGAAGAGTGTGCTTAGCATCTTTACAATTATCTGCTGAAAACACTTTTTGTTTGGTGTACACTTGCCTTATGCAGGATGCTGGTTCATTTATGTATTCTAAACTGCACTCAGGTTTCTGTGAGTACTTTATTACACTAATGCAATTTGTTTCAGCTGGCTCTTACAACATTTAGTGCATAAAAATACGACTCTTAGACTTATCCAATTTTTGTGTTTCTTTATTTTTGTATGTGTGCACATATGTGTGTGACAGTACCTGTGGAGGTCAGAGGACAACCTGAGTAGTTCATTCCTTCCACCGTATGGATTTCTGAGATCAAACTTAGACTGTAGGGCATGGTGGCAAACACCCTTAATGCCAAGTCATCTTGGTAGCACAGTGTAGCGAGATCAAAATAAGTTGTTTTTTATTATTTTTTACATATATCCTGTATGTACAACATTTTGTCCCTTTCTCTTCTTCCATCTCCTCCCATCCCACCTCTATTTCTGGCCTCTTTGTACATTTTTTTTAAAAGATATATACTTTTTAAAGTGTATTTGTTAACAGTATATAAGTTGATATATAGACTAGATAGATAGTCCCATACATGATAAAATAATCTAATGTTAATATATAACCTATATATATACTTTGATGCACACACAATGTGCACTGAATGCAGCCAGAAACCCTAGCTGAAAAGTTAAGATGGAGAGAGAACAATAAAATCAATAAAGATCCCAGACATATACCTCTAGCTTCTACATGCAGGAACACATTGTACATATTTATATACCCATAGGAATGCATGTACACATCTCATGTGCATATACCTGTGCCTGTATTTATGCAAGCGCTCTCTCTCTCTCTCTCTCTCTCTCTCTCTCTCTCTCTCTCTATCTCTCTATCTCTCTGTCTCTCTCACACACACACACGATAGAAATAGGCATTTTAGAGAATAAAAGTAATTCAAATGAATTTCAACATAAGAAAGGATGATAAATTTACCTTAATTGTGCAATTGCAAGTTAATGCTACATGAGGTGTTATTTTCGTGTGATTACACTGACAGACATGGGAGAACAAAGTGAATACTGCTGGAGCATAGGAGACAGGCTCATCTCCTGGGTACTGGCAGGTGAAAATAATTGTTCTTTTTATTCTTGGACTTCTTTCAACATGAAAACCAGTCTTTCATTTTATAATCTCAGCTGCTATAATTCTCTGGCTTAATTGAAATATGAGTCAGTACATGGAAAAAACATATTCATGTATTTTTGCATGTGTGTATAGACACATTTGTACATAAAAGGATATTCACTGTAGCTTTTTAATAGAAGAGGAATATTGGAAAACAAAGAAATGCCTATGTGTTATTGAATAGTATCACAATATAGTAAAAACTATGTTATAGAATGTCATGACATTTTGAAAAAAATTAAAAATATACCCTCTATACAGGGTTATCAGTGAGATATTGTTTATGGAAAAATAAGCAAGATACAAAAACATTCCCTTTAGCTTTTTCACCTTTTTTAAAACAAAGGCACTGAAGGCTACATTTCTATGAATGTGTTAGTGTTATGTGCATGTGAAAATTTATGTCTGTATGCAACAAGGGGCAGCTTACATCGCAGTATTTTCTTGGAAAAGGTTGAATGGGGAAAATGAACTGTTTGTGAGCATAGAAAGGAGAGAGAACAAGCAAAAAAGAGTGAACTATAGCATATTTAAAAGTATTTACAATGTGAACAGATTTGTAATGTTTTGCGACATTTACGTAAACTAATGGGAACAAGCAGATATTGCTAGTCTATATCTCACAAAAATGAATTTTAGCTCAGTTAATCATAAGAGATGTAAGTCAGTTCATTCTGATCAATGACACATCCACCAGGAAGACATTATTGAAATTCTAAGCATATATGCAAAACTCATGTGCACTCAGTTTCATAAAGCAAACACTACTAGGCATTAAGCCATGGAAAATCCAATACAGTAATAGTATGTGAGTTCAGCACCCCACATTCATCACGATCAGGTGATGTAGACAAAAGTAAACAGAAAGAAAACCAGTAGTGTTAAATTGCATCATAGACCAAAATGCACATAATGCTAGCTATAGAATATTTCACTGAGGCAAGGCAGAATATACATTCTCCTCAGCAGCCCATGGAAATTTTTCTAAATATGTTACATGTAGGGACATAAAGCAACTGTCAACAAATTTAGGAAATTTTAAATAAATATATGTATCTTAATCTGACCACAAGAGAATAAAAACAAGCAGGAAGACCAATGGAACTGTATCGAAGACTTGGATATCAATCCACACACCTCAGTAGCAAAAGAAATTCCAGTAATCCAGTAGATTATTTTTGACTACTCTCATTTCACCACAGGTGGTTGTGTCTGGTGGCCTTTAAATGACATGCACTCAATATATTGGCTTCTGCCTTGATCAGTAAGGGTTTACTCAGGGCTTAGTTGTGAGCATCTCTTTATCCTGTAGAGGTGCTCACATGTCTTCCCAAAACTTTGATTGCCTTTCCCTAGAGTTAGTGATGCAAGAGACTTTGGAGAAACGTCCTTCATGCCCAGTTTCAGAAGCTACATGCATTATAATATTTGTTAGGAGTGAGTCTCTAAGTGGAGTCCACCTTTAAAGAGAGGGAAGTCAGCCTCTGTCTTTTGAAACTACAGAAGTAGACATCAAGGAAATTTGCAGGCTGCAAATTCAACCTGGAAAATGTGAGTAAAAATGGTTAAGGTTATATAATAGAATTTAACACCCAGTGTCTTCTGAATAACCTTACAAATGAGTTGTGATTTTCATGTTCTATGCATCATTGTTTTCTGCTCTATTGGTACCATTGCTACTGAAGAACTTCTATAAGAGTAGTATAGTGATTCCTAGATCTCCACGCTGCTGTCATCACAAACTGTGAGCTGGTGCCAGTGTTTTCTTTGTCTTCTTCTTATGTGCCGATGGCAGGCTTTCAGTAAAGGCCAAGATTTGCTTTCCTCCCTCAGTTCTCAAAATGATTATAGATTGAAATGGTAAACAACTGTCCTGATCCACATGTTTAGGATATTTAGGATATTCTAGAATATTTAGAATATTTAGGATATTCTAAAGTCAGAATACCTAATGGCCCAAATATTCTTCTTGTTACCCTGTGGTGTAACAATATTATTCTTGCTGACACAGCATTCTCTTCCTTTGGTTACAGTTTCTTGCTTTGTGAGGAAGAACTTGTTCTTTAGCCCTCTTATTTATTTTTTCTTTATCCCTTTACCTGTCATAGAAAATACCAATCATTGTAATTTCGTTCTGGCTATTGAGGTAAATTCTTTAAGGTATACCTGGATATTATCCCCTGGCTACTATGATTGACTCCAGGATGGGCACATGATCTGGACTATTTTTTTTCTTTCTTTCTCTCTCTCTCTCTCTCTCTCTCTCTCTCTCTCTCTCTCTCTCTCTCTCTCTCTTTCTCTTTCTCTTTCTCTCTCTCTCCCCATCCATCCATCCATCCATCCATCCATCCATCCATCCATCATCTATTTATCTATCAGATTTTCTGAGTGGCCTGAAAGTCACTATGTAGTTCAGACCAGCTTTGAACTTGAAGCAATCCTCCTTCTTGGGATTACTAGGCAAGCTTGCTCAGTTGGTACTCCTTGGATTGCATTTTTAAATGGAAGGCATTCACGCCAACTTCTTTCTACCATTATCTTTATATTTGAAAACTGACTGAGTCTTCTTCCTTACAACTGTTGTTTATGCTTACTGAGGGCCAGAGGCTGCAGCAGAAAGCTGTGAAACTTTTAAAGGGAATTTGTAAATAAATCTGCCTACTTTGCCTAAGGTATTTTGAGTTAAGACTCTTTTCTAGCCTATTAAAATTTAAAATATAATTTCAGTCTCTTGGTATACTGTCTTGAGGGTGAAATCTTTACACAGAAATCACATCAACCATGAAAACTGATAGGACTTCTGTTTTATGGCTTTATTTGTAACCAACCCCATTTCTTTCTATTTTTATGAAAAAAATATTTCCTAATTATAAAAAACAGGTAACATATGCAAGAGTTGATGACTGAACAGTGGGGGCTGAGCATGAGGAAGCTTTACAGAAGAATACAGTGTAAAAAGGAGCTCATCGGGACAGACCTGAGCGGAAACTGCTCTAGCTAGAGAACAGAACATAGGCCTAAGGACTACTAGCTTGAAACCTAAGCATTTAGAAGGAAACATGGACAATATGCCAGTATTCAGAGATGAATGTCACAGTGCTGGTAAATTGCTGTGCAGATGATTGGCACTCACTGCTTGTAAGTAGGAAAGGGGGTGGAGCAGGAAGAGGCACACCCTGGGCATCTTCCTCTACCTTTTTTGGTTTGTCTTTTTAAATTTTCTTTTACTATATTTTTTGCATTTTTGCTGCAATCTCCCTTCTTCCTCCCCTTTTAGTCCCTCACTCCTCCACTATGGTTCCCTCCCCCACAATCCTCTCCTCCTCCATTTCTCTCCAGAAAAAGGCAGGCCTCCCATGGATCCATTTCTTACATTCATTTTTTCATTTTAAGTGAAGATTCTTTTCTCTGTGCGTTCCAAGAACATTTTGCTTTTAATTATGGAAAGAAAGAATCTCTTGGAAACTGAGTTTTGATATAAAGCTTCTAAAGATCGCCATCATTGTAAAATTGTTAGGAATTTGAAATTAGTCTCCAGGAAAATGTGTAAGACTTTGGAACCTCTTAGGAGTTCATACAGTTTACCTCCTGAGAGTCAATGTAGATGTAAATTTCATTGGTAATATGTATTTGCAGTTTACCAAAACTTCAATAACTATACATTACTGAAATGGTACCTTTTATTTTACTTGCTTCGATTTTTTTGAGCATTTTGATATTATACATTTATTTTTAAGGTTTTGTCTCTGTACTTTGTTTCATTTGGAATAAGTTTAAATGATGCTGTGTTTTAGATATTGTTTTTCATGTATTCGTTTCTAAAATGTAGAATTGTGATTAATTGTTTTATGTAGGTGAAGAAAGCCTGATTTCAAAAGCGACTCTTATTCCATACTGAATAAATAAACCATACAAGAGTTCTTACTTAGGAAAAATCTTTAATCCTCTTACAGCTCTTTAAAGATTTTATATAGTGTTCAAACACGTACAAACCATTTAAAGTATAATTTTGTTTTGGAAAATTTTTTGCAAAATTATACTAGTCTTCAGAAAATGGTTTTTTAAGGAAATGAGTTGATTCAGCATACATAATTATATGTGTGTGTGTGTGTGTGTGTGTGAGCATGTGTTATAATATAGGCAGGACAAATAATTTAAGTTGATTTCTTCTATACTACTTATTTAGATTAAATATTTTTGGATTTTTTTTCACTTGACTTCAAAAAGTCCTCTTGATCTGTTTTTGTCTCAAATATTATTCAAGGGCTCTACTTCTTAGAAGACATTCATCATAATAATTTGAACATCTAGTTAATGGCATTAGAATGAATTATACATACTGACTTATTCAGTTATCTGTTTAACATATGTATATATTAGCCAAGGTAAATAAAGACACACAGATTCCTATCTGATGTCCTCCAGTAGATTTATATGTGTTTTTTTTTCCTAGACCCTAAGGCTGACTAGTAACTTTGTTATTCTCTGATAAGACCCACATTGGTTGGCCAGTGTTGACTTTGTTGCTATCCACAATATTCACGATCACCGCTCACGGGTCGCAGAGTTATGGCATCATAAATAAGGGTGCACAGAAGAAAGAAGATAGAGCACATGGTTTATTTTCATTCATTTTTAGCTATCAACTAAATTACTGCTGTCAGAGGAAAGTGGAATTTAATGGTCATCCTTAACAAGTTTAGAGGAAAATCTGTGCAGTTTTGCTTCTGCCGTGTTGTATTTTGTGGTTACAGCACATTTGATAGATAATAATGATGATTCAATAATGATGTTTTATCATTGAAGATTGGGCATGGGAGAGTTTTTTATTTAATCCTTCCAAGCTATTAACAGTTTGACAAGGGTGAGAGACACTGACTGATGCCGTGCAGAGGCTGTGTTTGATGTTTTCAGTGTAGGGATAGAGGAAAGTCACAAGCATCTCCTGTCTAATTCAGGCCCTGGCAGGTGATGTTTGTTTCTTGCAGTATGTTTATTGAATCTCTGTCCAGTTTCATTTTGCATGCATGTGTTGAGGATGAGAAATGCAAACAGTTAGGATTATATAAAGTATATATTTTATTTAGTATCTCTTTTTATTAAAAGTGCCTCTTTATTAAAAAATATTACTTTAATTTTGTTTTACTTGGAAAATCCTCATCTTTCAAGACTCAACAAATGTGGGAAATCTCAGAATCCTTTGAGCAGCAACAGTAGAAAGTTGTGCCCTTTCAGATAAGATGAGCTGTGTCGCTGTGGCTGCCAGGCCTTCTCTCTGCTCAGGAGCTTCCCCACCCCCCACCCCCTTACTTGTCTTGTGTGCATGCATAGCATCCCTCCTGGCTCATTCCCCTACTGCTCCTCAGGTTATTTCATAGCATCCCTCCTGGATCATTCCCCTACTGCTCCTCAGGTTGTTTCTTTTGTACGTGGAAAGCCAATCAACATTGACGTTTGGCTATAGACTGTTTCAGTGATGTCTTCTAACACCTTTAAATGTAATAAATCTGTAACTGCCTCATTTTGGCTAATTCATGAGGTGATAATACTGTGGGCAAATGAGTGTTTAGAGATTGTTTTTAAGGAAGTGAAGCTTCACTTTATCTACTGAAAATGAAATCAGTCCCAAGAAAGTCCACAGAACTCTGTTATACTTGCGGTTTGGGTGTATGTTAACAAGTTTCCTTGTGTTACATGTGCAGCTAGGGTAAAAAAGAAAAAAAAAATGGATGCTCAGCATGGACTGGTAAACGTATTGATAGTGATTCATGTACGATTCTGCTGATAACTTTTATCCAAGATATAATAGGAATAGTTAAAGTTAAGCAAAAATAAAAATATTTCCCTTTTCGATAGGGAAAGGTATAAACTTGTAGTCACTGCTTAGAGATTTGAACTGATTTTAGATAAATACAATAGCAAATGATCACTTGCCCCTTGGCGGCTAGAATTGAGGTGTTAAGCATGCTCATGTGGCTGGTGAGCCTTGCTGTTTCCATAGCTTGGACAGCCACACGACTGACTCTTTGTCAGTCCATTTCCCCCCAGGAGCCACTCAGAGCATTGTTGAAGTGTGTTAATGTTGTGTATTCTTGATAAAAAAATTATTTGAGTAAAGATTTTGTTCTAAGTTTAGAGAGTCTTATTATTGTTTAAGACTAGTAAAGAATATTTAGCCTTCACTGCATTAATCTGAGTAGATATAGCTAGTTTTAGCTATACACTAATAGCTGAGATATTCTCATAGAACCTCTTGTTTATTTATGGGAAATGAAGAAGATGAAGATCATTAAAAAGAGTTATAGAAGCCTAGTCATCGTAGTGCACACCTTTAATCCCTGTACTTGGGAGACAGAGGCAAATGGATCCTTGTGAGTTCAAATCTGGTCTGGTTTACAGAGCAAGTTCCAGGACAGCCAGGGATACAATAAGAAACTATTTTGGAAAATAAATAAATAAAAGATAAACAAAGACAAAAAAGCCATAGGAGCATATGCAGAGTAAGTAAGTTAGGTAAAATACAAAGGTGATCAGGGGATGCTTTCTGCAAAGATCACATTTAAGTTAGTCTTCACAGTGGAGGAATCTAGCCAGACAAATCTGAAAAGCAAGACCCCCCCCTCCGCCCCTTACCTCTCATAATCCTTGCCATGAATTCATGGGAACAAAGGTCTGGAAAAGGCAGCAATGTTTGGTGTATCTGAGAAGCAAGAGGCAACAGAGTTTGAGTGGTTCGATGAGAGTACTCCCACAGGCTTATATATTTGCATGCTGAGTCCTCAGTTTGATGAACTATTTGCAGGATTAAGAGGTGTGGTCTTGTTGGAGGAGGTGTGTGCCTGGGGTGGGCTTTGAGGTTTCAAATGCCTATGTTCTCTGCCTGTTGTTACACAGAAGTTAAAACTCTCAGGTATTTCTCCAGCACCATGCCTGTTGCCATGCTCTCCACGATGACCATGATGCACTAACCCTAGTCTAAAACTGTGAGCAAGCCCCCACTTAAATGTTTTCTTTATAAGAACTGCCTTGCTCATGGAGTCTCTTCACATCAATAGAACAGTAACTAAGACAACAGTGAATAATGCAAATATGTGTTTCTTGGTCAAGTCATAGAAAGAAAGCCTCTTTGCATGTATTTACCACAAGTCATATGTAGTGTTTCTGAAATTGCTTAAAGTCATTACTTGTGCACACTGTTCCTCACATTCTCAGTTAAATCCCAAGGTCGAGCCGCTGTAATTCTCAGAGTTCACTTCAGTGTTACTGTTCTCATTGATAAAGACTCTGAGAGATTGTGTGTCCAAAATTGCAGATCTACTATTATTTACTAAGGAAAGCCTTAAGAAATTCATACATCCACATTTTTGTAGAAGCAGCAATCTTAGCATCTTGTATTCAATGAACGCCATGGCTGTGATGGTACAATGTCACAGATGGCAAACAATTTATAATGTCTTCCATGTGCCATTTGGCTCTGAAATCATTCTGTAGACTGGCTCATTTAAGTCTTAGACTGAGGAGTACGTGATCTCAAGAGTCTCATGTGACAGATGAGGAAATTGAGGTTAAGAGAAGTTAAATGACTGGCTCCATGTCACACAGCAACACCGAGGATGCATGGCAGATATGAGATTCAGCCCTAATTTATAAGAATCTTCTCCAAATAAAACTGTTAGGCTTTTAGTAAATAATTTCCTCTAGATTTTTTTAACTAATTAAATAAATATTTATTATAAATATGCCAGAGTTTTACATGAAAAACAGCTTCAAGGCCATCCTTATATGTTCTATTGGAAAATATACATGGTGCTTGCAGTGATTTACAGATGTGCAAAAAGAGTTGTAAATTGTAGCATCTAAGGAGTTATAGCTGCGCCGTATCCCAGTACTCATCTAGGCTGCGCAGGCAAGCTCCCAGTATTTCACGACGAAATAGGAAGCCAGCTGAAATGATTTTAGGATGCCAATACAAGACTGAATGAGTCTTTTTAGTTCCATTTTAGTAGAAGCAGATCTTTTTATATTTTATTCTTTGAAGATCCCATGTATGTATACGATATATCGTTATTTGAAAAGTTAGTAATTATAGTAAATAAGGGATTCTAGTGATGTAGTCCTCTTTCACTGTTTTTAGGCACTGACCAAATCTGCGTAGGCAAAAGGTGTAACTGTCAAACCGTCTGTCAACTTGTATGATTCACTGTTCTTTCTCAAGAGGTGAAATACTGTCAGGTGTTGCATTCAGTCATGTTTAAAATTGCAGTGCTTGGGATCCAGGGTGTTTAGCATTAAAATGTGCACCTAAAAGACAGTTATACAAAGCAAATCCTTCAGATTACCTTGGTATCTCAGTTAATCATAACATAAAAAAAGAGTCCCGAATCCACACTTTAAGGTGAATGTCAGACTCTCATGAACACAGTTGTATGTAACATTTTTAATTAGGGCGCAGTTATGAAAGATAAAATGTTTTAACTAATATCTAGAGATGTATTAGTAGCTGCTGATACTGTCAGTTTTTCCTGCAGTATTAACATATATAAGATGTATAGCGTTTGGTTGGGTGTAACACACAGCATACTGTCCATGTATCTTACTGATACTAGTCTTAACTTAAAAATCTTAGCATGTGAGTAAGTGTTGCCCATTTATTATTTCTTCTTGACATCAGCTAAAGTTTACAGCATTATGGAAAGGCAATGTTGAACAAAGCAGGATTTTATCAGTTTGTTTTTATACGTTTTTGTGTATTTATATGTAAAAATGGCAGTTAAAATTTTCCTTTTTATTAAAAATGACTTAATATGTTTTTCTCATATTTTACAGCATGATTCTTTAAACAGTATATCTGGGTAAGTCATTAGGTTCCTTTAAATGGACAAATGTGCTGAGGGAGTTTTCATTCTCGCTTGTTCCTGTGCTCCATCCATCTTTAGCTGCTAACTGGAGTTATTATTACCTCACATATACTCTTTCCCACTGGATTGTTTGTAGGCAAATACAAAATACCCTACAGTGTTTACCATAAAAGAGACATTTTTTAAAAAAAATATATTTCTAGGCCTTGTGTAGTTATGCTTTTTATTAGTAAGGTATACCTCAGCATCTTCCCTTGAAAGATGCTGAAGGGCCTCATCTGACATGCATGGATTAAGCCAGATGTCCAGCAAAGATGTGTTAACAGATGGGATTTTATGTTTTAGATATTGTGATCAAATATGCCACCCGTCTTTCATTCTACCTTTATTGCTAGAAACTGCCTCTCTTTGAGGCTTTCTCTTTCCCTTTGCCTCTTTCTTGATATGCCTTCAAACTAACTGTTTACTTTTCATTCTTTGGATGCCCTTGGTCCCCTACTGTGTCATCATTGCTTCCTCACTTCACTGCTGTCAGTCTCCTCACCTGCTCTCTCCCATGCTGCATGTCATCTGTTATATAATAGTTCTGATCAGCTTCACACCAACCTAGACACACCTGGGAAGAAGGACTCTCAACTGAGGAATTTCCTCCATTGGACTGGCCTGAGGGCATGACTGTAGGGTATTTTAACTTCATTGCTAACTAAAGTTGGAAGGCCCAACCCAGTGTGGTCAGGTAGCTGAATGTGAGCTAGTTGAGCAAGTGCTCCTAGGTGGTTTCTGCTTCAGTTACCAACTCCAGATTCCCGTCTTGGCTTCCTTTGATGGGAGGTTGAAACCTGTAATCAATTAAACCCTCCTCTCATCCCTGTGTTGCTTTTTCTCATGGTCTTTATCACACCAACAGAAAGCTAACTCTAATACACTGCTTGTAGCATTTGACATCTTTTGCAGGATCTATTGTATTACTTTCATCATATTTAAATTCATTTCCCTGATGCCAAGTTTCTCACCCAAGCTGACTGCCACCCCCTCTGTTTTCTGTCCCTTATGTGTTTTCGCTGCTCTCTTGGATACTCCTTCACAAGTGCACTACCCACTACACTCCGGCCATTATCTCTGCTTTCCCTTACATACTTTATTCAGTTTGCAAATCTATTATCTTGCTTTAATGGGCTGACTCTTTTCCCAACAGAGCCCAGCTTATTTTCATAAGTTCTTCTGGATGACTCTAGGCCAACAGTCATCTCTCCCCTTTTCAGTATTTTCTGAAGTGGCAGTAATTGACAGAGATCTTGCTCTAGCCTCACCTTAATCCCTCTGTTTTTGTGATCTCTACTGAAAGAATTCAGACAAGACTCAGAGACTATAATGTAAATATAGGTACGGTTTATTGCAGAGTAAAGTGCAGCATTCCCAAAGAATGAGCGTGAACAATGGCCAAAGGGACTGCTGCTCCATCTACAGTTTAGGCAGGTTCGATTCTGTGTGTGTGTGCGTGTGCGTGTGCGTGTGTGTGTGTGTGTGTGTGTGTGTGTGTTTTAAAGACTTTGTGATTGATATTCCTGTGCTTCTCTTGGTGATTTGTTGGTTTGTTTCACATTGCTGGTGGGTCATAGTTAGGATCCAGTCAGTGGGATCACAGGTGAGTTCCAGAAAGATGAGCAATGATAAAGCTTTTCAGCTTGCACCCATAACTTTCCTGATATTGTGCTGTTTGTACAATGGTAGCAATCAGCCAACTGTGGCCATGTAAATCTTGAGATTCAGTTTCCATCCCTCCTAATTATCTTGTTGGTACTTAGTGGCATCGTTGATGGACACTCTTTGGAGAGTATAAGCTATTGAATATTTTCAGCTTCACAAAATGTTGATCAAATCTGCAATATAAAATTTATCAGATGAACAAAGTTTAGGCTCTATATATAATATTAAGTAGGGAAAATTGCTTTTGTGAATAAAATAAAATCAGGGTATTTTAAGTTTGCAACTTTTTGCAACCGTGAAAGTCAGAGCTGTTTGTGAAGAAATGTGTCCTGGTTGCAGTAAATTCATTGGCAAAATGTGTGAAATAATTCCTTTTTCCTGTTTCAATAATTGTTAGGATATTGTTATTGACTTTTTTTGGACCACATTCTTAAATTTCTAAGAGTTTGACAACACACTCTGAATATGCATGTGTATCCCCAGGCCTCCTTTGAACAGAATTTCTGGCATACGAAATACAAAGATCTATAAAGTCTTTGTATAATCTTCATAGGTAGTGAAATGTATTCTATAATTACATATTCTGAGATGTTTTTACATGTATTTGTACAGTGTTCCCCTTGCCCAATGAGGAAATTTTTCATGGCCTGAGGAGCCAAGATTCTTATTCAAAATCCTGCATCATCTCCAGACAGACATTAAACGTGCTTCACTTCAACAGAGCTCACTATTTATCTGCCGGAAGAATGTTTACATTTTTCTTGGTAGCCTGAATACTGATGACATTGTTCCAAAATTGGATGGTTAAAAATATTATGCACTTAATAATGCAACAGGGTTTTTACATCTGCCCATTACTAGACATTATCAAATCACAAATGTTTTTCTAAAGCCACAGAACACTGTGTGTGTGCCTGTGTGTGTGTGTGTGTGTGTGTGTGTGAGAGAGAGAGAGAGAGAGAGAGAGAGAGAGAGAGAGAGAGAGAGAGAGAATGCATGATCACGCTGTAGGATCTTGAAAAAAGAGTCTCAATTGAGTATTCTCACAGAACTGCAGTTGGATGGTCACTTGGATATTGTCTAAATTATTTGTGAATCAAATATTTATTCTTAAGAATGAATGCCTCCAGTCCCATGACTTTGTTTATTGTTTTGCAAAATTTTGTTCTGTTTGTTTTCTTTTTAATTAATGTAGTTGAGTATGTAAAAGACTTCTAGTTTTCTTTTCTTTCCATTTTTTTTTGTTCTTAAAATCACTTTTTTAGTATTTATCTCACAAATAGGAGAAATCTTATATACCAGTAACAAAAGATTCCTTATTTTATGGGTCAAATGTTTCAGAAAGCATGGGGCTCTCTAGCTGATTCCAAGGGTCTCTGGTTTTCAGGTCTTCTAAGCTACACAGAACCCGAAATCCAAACTTTCAGAAACGTGAAACCGCGTTACTCCTCAAATGACATACAGTGAGCATGGCTTCGCTTCCTGTCATTTCTCTTCCCCCTACACTATATTATTCTGTAGATATAAACTTTATCTTGCAACTACACAAGTTAAGACTAAATATGTAATGGTACCTTCCATGAAGCAGGATTATTTGTTCTGAAGCAGAATAGAATATGAATATAGCAGTTGAATCCAGAATTCACTCTGCTTACTCTTGGTACTCAACAACACTTTAAAGACTGTTTTTCATTTGCCACAAAAAATGCACTAACAGTCCCCTTGATTGTACCTTTTACAGAGGGATACTTTCTAGGGAAAGGGATGCATTACTTGATGACCACAAAGAATTAATACAATAGGAATTTCTCTGTCTGTACACACTGTACAAGTATGTTCATCTTTTAATTCCCTCAACTGTTCTGATGATAAATATGAAACATCTGTTGGAATATTTTTCATGCTATACTCCATAAATATGTTTTCATATAAATTGGAGTAAATTTTCTTCAGACAGTGTTTGAACATGTTGGTTGCAGACTTCTAGTTTTCTAGAGGATAAAATACATAGTATCAGTGTTAAATTGATAGTTTTTTTTAAACATCCTTTTCAGTGTTACTATTTAATAAGTCCTTTTGTGTTAGTGTATTAGGTGTAGTCAATCTGTATTTGAGTTCAGACAGTTTAATTAGGGAACAAAACACACTGACTGTGGCTTGTAATGATGGGAATGGGTCCCAGGTTTACAAATAAGTTAAACCAGCATACTTGTGTTTTTAAATCTTTGATTTTAGACTTTAATTATGATAGCTAGCCCAATTTAGTTATCTTTAACTATAAATAGTCTTTATTCTCACCTGATAGAGTTTGTGGGCTAAAAAGGTCCAAACCACATTCATAGGGACTATGGGATTTGTATGTGCTTTATTTTGTTTTTAAAGTTTGAGGTAATATTTGTTTATGGTGAGTTGATGCAGTTAAGTATGCTAATTGATAAGTGTTTATAAATTGTATAAGTACATCAGCAGTCACTCCATTTAAGAGGTGGGTATGGCCATCACCCAGTTTTTTCCCAGTGGCATTCCACTCTGTGGCTCCATCTCCATAGGGTGGATCATTCCTTCTTGAATCATGTGTATAGGAACTGTTCATGTG
The DNA here is from genome assembly GCF_014885135.2 of Alexandromys fortis. Taxonomy (NCBI): domain Eukaryota; kingdom Metazoa; phylum Chordata; class Mammalia; order Rodentia; family Cricetidae; genus Alexandromys; species Alexandromys fortis. The sequence continues at coordinate 1,189,139 of NW_026068030.1, read as the reverse complement.
CAGAGGCTCCTCGTGCTTCTGGCTCCTTATGTTACATATGTTCGATGAGAATTTTGAATAATTTTTATTGGAAATAGTAGTTACTTGTAGAAGGAGCTGTGGGCCACTTTCCACCGCCCAGCTCCCAGCTGCCGGCTAGCTTTACCGAAAATAATTACACTGAAACTGTATTCATTTAAACACTGTCTGGCCCATTAGTTTCAGCCTCTTATTGGCTAATTCTCACATCTTGCTTTAACCCATATTTAGTAATCTGTGGGAAAGATCCTAGCCTGCGTCTGTCTTGGGTTGTAGAATTATGGCTTCTGCCTGACTCTGCTTTCTTTCTCCCAGCATTCTGTTCTGTCTACTCCACTCACTTATGTTCTGACCTATCAGGCCAAGCAGGTTCTTTATTAATTAACCAATGAAAGCAACACATAGAAAGAAGACCCACCTACATCAGTTACTTATGTGAAGTGATGAATATGGTAATTCAGTTCATTATAGGAAGTTTCACAATATATATGCATATAAAATATTATGCTGCCGGTCTTAAATATGTACAGCTTTTATTTGCTAACCATAGCCCAGTAATACCATTAGAACCTTTGTCATTTAAAATGCTGGGGGCTGGAGAGATGGCTCAGAGGGTAAGAGCATGGCCTGCTCTTCCAAAGTTCCAGAGTTCAATTCCCAGCAACCACATGGTGGTTCACAACCATCTGTAATGAGGTCTGGTGCCCTCTTCTGACCTGCGGGAATACACACAGACAGAATATTGTATACATAATAAATAAATAAATATCAATCAAACAAACAAACAAACAAATAAATAAAAATGCTGGGGAAGGCAAGGCCAAGTTTTCTCGCTTAGTACATAAGCAGCATTGCTTCTTTTTTTAAAATATAATTTTTTCTTCCACTTTTTTGTTTCTTTTTTTTTATTGAGCTATATATTTTTCTCTGCTCTCCTAGCTCCCTCACCCATTATGTTCTACCCTCTCCCATGATCCCAATGATCCCAATTTACTCAGGAGATCTTGTCTTTTCGTACTTCCCACATAGATTATTAGATCCATGTATGTCTCTCTTAGGGTTCTCTTTGTTGTCTAGGTTCTCTGGGGTTGTGATTTGTAGGCTGGTTTTTCTTTGCTTTATGTCTAGAAGCTTCCTATGAAGTACATATTTTATTTGTCTATCTGGGTTTGGTTTACACCACTGAATATGATGTTTTCTAGATCCATTCATTTGCCTGCAAATTTCAAGATGTCATTATTTTTTTTCTTCTGTGTAGTACTCCATTGTGCAAATGTACCACATGCTCTTTATTCATTCTTTGGCTGAGGGGCATTTAAACTGTTTCCAGGTTCTGGCTATGACAAATAATGATGTTGCTATGAACATAGTTGAACACATGTCCTTTTGGTATGAATGAGCATCCTTTGGATATATAGCCAAAAGTGGTATTGCTAAGTCTTTAGGTTGGTTGTTTCCTAATTTTCTGAGAAATCACCACCCTGATTTCCAAAGCGGCTGTACCAGCTTGCACTATGACCAGTAATGCAGGAGTGTTTCCTTTACCCCAATCCTCTCCAGCATGAGCTGTCATCAGTGATTTTGATCTTAGCCATTCTTACAGGTGGAATCTCTGAGTTGTTTTGATTTGCATTTATCTGATGACTAAGGATGTTCAGCATTTCCTAAGTGTCTTTCAGCCATTTCAGATTTGTCTGTTGAGAGTTCTTTGTGTAGGTCTATACCCCATTTTTTTTTATTGGATTATTTGTTCTTTGGTGACCAATTTCTTGAATTCTTTGTATATTTTGGAGATAAGTACTCTGTCTGATGTGGGGTTGGTGAAGATCTTTTTCTATTCTGTAGGCTGTCGTTTTGTTTTGTTAACCGTGTCCTTTGCTTTACAGAAGCTTCTCAGTTTCAGGAGGTCCCATTTATTAATTGTTGCTCTCAGTGTTGTTGCTACTGGGTTTTTATTTAGGAAGTGATCTTCTGTGCCAATGCATTCAAGTAAAATGTACTTCCCACTTTCTCTTCTATGAAATTCAGTGCAGTTGGCTTTATGTTGAGAACTTTGATCCATTTGGACTTGGGTTTTGTGCATGGTGATAGATTTGGGCCTATTTTCATTCTTCTACATGCTGATATTCAGTTATTCCAGCACCATTTGTTGAATATGCTTTCTTTTTTCCATTTTATATTTTTTGCTTCTTTATCAAAAATTAGGTGTTTGTAGGTGTGTGGATTGATATCTGAGTCTTTGATTTGTTTCTATTGGTTCTCCTGTCTTTATGCCAATACCAGGCTGTTTTCAGTGCAGTAGCTCTGTAGTAGAGTTTGAAGTCGGGGATTATGATGTCTACAGAAATTCTTTTATTGTATAGGATTGTTTTTGATATCCTCTGTTTTTTGCTTTTCTGTATGAAGTTGAGTATTGTTCCTTCAAGTTCTGTGAAGAATTTTGCTGGGCATTGCATTGAATCTGTAGATTGATTTTGGTTAAGATTGCCATTTTTACTATGTTAATTCTTCCTACCCAAGGGCATAGGAGACATTTCCAATTTCTGGTGTCGTCTTCATTTGTTTTTCTTCAAGGACTTAAAAGTCCTTGTCATTCAGGTCTTCCACTTGTTTGTTTAAAGATATTTTATGTTATTTGTGGCTATTGTGAAGGGTGATGATTCTCTGTTTTCTTTCTTAGCCCATCATTTATTATTTGTATAAAGGAAGGCTACTGATTTTTTGAGTTAATATTGTATTAAAATATGCTGCATTCCTGAAGGTGTTTATGAGTCCTAGAGGTTCCTTGATAGAATTTTTGGGGTCACTTATGTAAACTACCATGTCATCAGTAAATAGTGAAAGTTTGACTTCTTCTTTTCTGACATGTATCCTCTTGATGTCCTGTTTTCTTATTGCTCCAACTAGAACCTCAATTACTATATTGAATAGATATGGAGAGAGTAGATAACTTTTCTTGTTCCTGATTTCAGTAGGATTGTTTAGAGTTTCTTTCCATTTAGATTAATGTTTGCTGTTAGCTTGTTATATATTGTCTTTGTTATTTTTAGGTATGTTCCTTGCATCCCTGCTCTATCTAAGACCCTTTATCATGAAGGAATGTTGTATTTTGTCAAAGGCTTTTTCACCTATAAAAATATGGAATGCTTCACGAATTTGTGTGTCATCTTTGAGCAGGGGCAATACTAATCTCTATTGTTTCAATTTTAGTATTTGTGCTGCTGAAGAGAGCACAAAATTGAAATTTCTTAAAATATTTTTATCAATTAGAAAGAATTTCTTCCAAGCCTTGTTTTAGAATGTTGCATTTAATTTTCTTATTTATATTTTGATAACCCCGAATCAGTTCCTGTGTGTGGGTAAAGTTGAGTGTTATTGCTTTCTCCACTTACATACCTTGTCCAGTGATGGTTGATGCTGCTGCTTGACTGTTACATGTTCATAGTGTCCTATTCACGTGTTAAAGTCATATGTCTTTCACCCAAGATTATTTGCTTTATGATTCATGTTCTAGAACCTGTACCTATGTTCTTAGTAAATCTTTGTATCCAACAAGCTTTTCAGGGTTTTCTCTGATTTCTGTATTTTGGTGGGCCATGAATATAGGAGGCTCTGGTACCCATACACCCTACTGTTTCTCTAGTTCTCTTAGTTCTCTTGTTATGTGTATGTGTTACATGGTGAAATCATTTTGAGCACCTACTTGGATGCCCTTGTTAGACCTGGATGATGAATTGGGGTCACTATGGTGACAATTTTTATAATTCAGGTGTTCCATTTTTTTTGTTGTTTTTTGGGATTGTATCTTTTAAATGACTTGTTTTTGTATCCCCATGACTCTGAAAAGAATTTACATTTTTCTTCCAAATAATTAGTTCAGTCAAGTAAAATCTCTCCCATCTATGTTTCTTTCCTGTTGTAAGAAAAATAAAATCCAACACTCAGGGGTTTTCAGTATTTTTATTTTAGCATCAATTCATGTTTTTTTGCTTTATTATGAATTAATATCTGGCTTGTGTATCATATCTGGTTTTCATGATGTTTCTTTGTAGTTTACATACATGCTTGGTTTTTACAGTTTTGATGTACATATAGAACCACTGTTTCCAGATTAACGTATTTGCTCTACTTTATTTAATCCTAGCTCATTCTTTTTTTTAATTTCTGTATCATGTTGTTGGATTAAAGAAATGGGAAATGATCCTTTCCTTATTAATGCAACGCCTCTTTTTCTTTTTCTACAGTTACAGCCTATGTTTTTGCCCATTTTCAACCTGTTGAAATTGCTAGGTTTACATACATGTATTACATGTAATACTTAGAGAAAAGAAGCCAAATCCAGAAGAGGGACAGAAGGGAAGCTCAGGGACACTGCTTGAGCAGAGTTTTGGTGAAGGGCTGGGGTATGGAGGCAGGGACAACAGGAGGGTGGTGCTGAGTGAGTGCGGAGAGCCTTTGGAGAAATGAGTGTGTGGACTACAGAGTGCTGTGGCTAATGGCATGAGGGGGGAGGAGAAAGTCTGTAGACTAAAAGGTGAAGAATGAGACATATATCATTTTTTTCTATGGAGATTTGTTTTTGTTTTCTGGTAGTGTTTTTAAGAAACTATGGGAATGAAATTTTATGAGCTTTAATATACTTTTTCTTTTCAGCTGAAGATCAGTTTGGTTACATTTTTGTTTCCTAAGATCTTAAGAGAATTTTGTGTCTGTGACTATGCATTGGGCCAAAACTTGAAGCCTCATGCATACTAAATAGGCATTCTGTCACTAAGCTATGTTCCTAGCTTCCCAAAAGTCCTTTTTTTCTTTTCTTTTATCTATCTATCTATCTATCTATCTATCTATCTATCTATCTATCATCTATCTATCTATCTATCTATCTATCTATCTATCCGTCCATCCATTCCTCTGTCTATCATCTATGTGGGTCTGTGTGTGTATATCTGTGAGTGTGTGTGTGTGTGTGCATGCATGTGTGCATGCATGAGAGAGAGAAAGAAGGAAAGAGGGAGTGAAGGAGGGAGGGAGGGAGGGGAGGAGGGAGAGAGGGAAGGAGACCTTGGAAATAAGAAGCTATAGGTCATTGTGGTGTGAGTTTTAGAAATTAAATTCTCTGCAAAAGCAGCAAATAATCTTAACCTCTGAGCTATCTCCAGCCACCTACTAAGGGATGCTTAAATATTTATTGTGTAGTTTGTTTATAAGGAGGTAGCAATATCTATATATCTGTATTAGGTATATGATACTTCAGGACATGTTTTCAGTGTGTATTGATCAACTCAAGGCAATATGATCTTCCATATTTTAGACTATTTTTATGTCTTTGGATATTAAAGCTTGTTCTGTTGTTTTGTATTATATTTCACTTGTTGTGCCAAAAGTTGCCCTCCCTAGACTATAGGAAACTCAAACTAATTTCTTGTCTCTTTGTTTTGGTACTCAATTTCTGCCTTATCCCCTTTTCCACCATTCCTATTTCTAGTAGCCTGGGATATTCTTTTCACTGGTTCAATCATTTAGTTTCTGCATCTAGTTTACTACATTGATCATAGTAGCCTTAAGTTTCATCTTCGTTCAAGTATAATGTTTCGCTATAGAATGCTAAGGACAGTGTGATATTTTTTCCACCAGAGGAATGCTTTAGAATGCTTCTTTCTCAGGGTCTTTCCACTCTTGAGCAGTGTGTTCCAGTGTGCACTGATGTCTGCATGTTTAACGCTTCTGCTTGTGCGGGAAAGCTTGCTTTTCATTAGCTCTGTAGTCCTCTTGCAGAGAGGGTGTACAAGTGTAATTAAACTTTTAGGCACCTAGGTTGTGTCATCGTGCTTGAGCACTGCAAATGAGGCTCTGGATTTATCCCCAGCAGCACAGCAATTTTGCTTCATGTTTTTAATCGTTTTTAATTAGTTCTTAGTTTTCATTTGCTTTTGTTCTCTTCATTTTTATCTTTCTTGCCCTTTAGTGAATCTTTAGTGATAAAGTAATTTCTTGTTTTGATCTAATTTTTCACACTTTAACCTTGTGACTCATTTTCCTAAGCTTTCCACATTTCTTTCAAGAGGTCTTGTATGTGAATGGTTTTAGGTTTTCTTGAAGTCCTGTGGGTTTTAGTGACATTTCCAGTCATGAATGTCATTGACTTGGAGGCAGTATTTTTCTTGTTTCTTCTCCCCTTTTTAAGCTTTTTTTTACTGTCACGCACCCCACCCCATCCCGCATGCTTTCCTTCCTTCGTTTCTCTCTCTCTCTCTCTCTCTCTCTCTCTCTCTCTCTCTCTCTCTCTCTCTCTCTCTCTCTCTCTCTCCTCTAGGTCCTTGTATTCATTTTTCCATTGACCTCTATGTTCTCAATGAGTTCATGTCCCTGGGCAGCTGGGCTAGGGTAATAGAAATGGCAGCACTTACACAAAAGCTGCATTAATTAAATCACTGCTTGGCCCATTAGCTCTAGCTTCTTATTGGCTAACTCTTATATTAATTTAACCCATTTCTATTAATCTGTATATTGCCATGTGGCTGTGGCTTACCGGGTAAAGTTCCCAGTGTCTGTCTCCACGGCTCCATGGCTTCTCTCTGACTCTGCCTCCTTTTTCCCCAGCTTAGTTTTCCCCACCTAGCCCTGTTCCCCTATAGCTCTGTTATAGGCCAAAACAGTTTCTTTATTAATTAACCATTTGTATTCAAGCATACAGAGGGAAATCCTACATCATAATGTGACTGCCAAGAAATTTTGTCCAGGTTTTATCTGAGGTCAAACTTCTATTTCTTGTTTTTGTTTTTGTAGTTTTGGGGGGTTTATTTTGTTTGTTTGTTTTTATTTTCCATTCGTTTGTTTGGGATAGGAAAAAGACAAGAGACATCTTTTTGTGTCTTCACAGAAGATTTTGCTCTTTTCATATCTTTCGGTCTATGTGCCCAGATATCAGAAGATTCCTGCTGAGTAGACTTAGATTCTGACTTCTCCGCTCTCTCCATCCTTTTCTTTAACTGACTGTTGATTATTCTTCCTGCTGTGGTTTTACTGAGAATTGAACCTCACAGTCTAGACTCTAATTCCTGATGGGTTGATGATAAAAACATAGGACACTGCTGTACTATGAGGAGTTTTGTTTGTTTGAAGGGCACACCTTACTAGTGTGTTTATTAAAAAATATTATAGTATCAATATTTCCATCTCTGTTCATTTCTTTGGGCTATATTGTACTTCTTTGTGCATTTATAAGGTCATATATTTTATGAATTATTGAAACAAGCTGGAATGCATCTTTAAAAAGGTGTATTTCCCTCTCTGCTCTTTCTTCTGGATTTTATTATTGAATCACTCAGTGTTAGCAGATTATTGTAATGTTTCAAGTTCTAAGGATCAAATGCAATTAAAAAGATGTACATAATTCTGTTAGTTGGAAAGAAGGTGGTTGTTTTTATTTTATCATCAGAAAAGCAGTTTTCAATTCCCTGTAGCCCAGTGAATGGAGTAGTTTCACAGGAGAAAAGGAGAACAAAATGACTACATGCGGATGAAAATGATTAACAGCCTGCGCTGCTGTGCATCCCTTATAATTGTTTGAAATTTACAAATACAACAATAGAACACATTTTTGTGATGAAATATTTATTTGTATCCATCACTATTGCAAGCTGCTCTCATCCATCACGTTTGCAAACAGCAGCAGCAATGTTCCTTTGGTGTGAGCTTAATATAACTTCCAGCTGCTGAAGTTAATTCTGCTTTTTAAGTCTTATTAAAATCTTTCATCCACAGCAAATCCTCTTGCTCTTTTTACTATTCCATTGACTGTTTTTTCTTAATTTTATGTATATTCATGAAAAGTAGCTTTCAGAGATGCTTGGTGCTTGAGACAGGAGTAGAATGAGAACTCAAAGGCATTCTTGTATATGCATCATTTAAAGGATCATTTGCCAGCTCTTGATTGAACTTTTAATCTTGTATCCATTTAATGACACAACTGAAAAAGTATGAAGCAAAACCTCAAAAGAGGAGCCAGTCATTGTTGCTCACAACTTCATACCGAGCACTCAGGAAACCGAAGCAGGGAAATCACTATGGATTTAAGGTAAACCTGGCCTACATAGTTCCAGGCCATCCTTGATTACACAAAGAAACATTGTGTAAGCAATATAAGAGCTCCTGGGTCTAAATCAGAGAAACTATAGCTATATTGCCTATATACCTTTTTAAAGGTTACTGAAATAAAAGGTACCTATTCTGTACAGGATTGAATCAAGAAGCTCAGATACTAAAATATCTGTTTGACCTCTTGGGATTATGGTGACTTATGTCTCTAGTGAGTGTTTGTAAGATGCTTATCACTTAGTTTTGGCAATTCTGATAGTAGTTTTGATGATTATATAAAGCAAAATAATGGATAAAATATTATTTCCTGTAAATTCTGTACATTATTTTAATATCTAAAGTAAAGAAATGTACATATTGTCATGAGCCTAGGATTACCAGGGTTGCTGTGAGCAGTTCTTCCTACTTTTGTTCATGTTTGCTGTCTCTGACTCCTTGGTTGTGCTTGGTATTGTTTCATTCCCTGCCCTCTCTCACCTAGCTAACTCATACATGTAAGGTAAACTACTGTTGCAATGGTTTCTGCTGAGATGAACACATTCAACTTAATTACTTTGATTTATTCATTTGTATTGCATGTGTTTTATTCTGTATATTCAAGACATTCAACCTGCTGTTATGGGATGTGATTAGATAGTATGAATATGCTATATTGAACCAAGCTGGCATAATCATCATCCATAGTTAACTGTTTTTGTACGTGTGTGGTAAGGGTGAGTAAGAGCTCCCAACTTTGCATGATGCTCAAGTAACCTGCAAGTTTGCTGTGTCTCCTCCTGATGCTGACTTGTTTCTGTACAGTTTTGTATCTACCCATCTTGGGAATCATCTTGCTTAGTTATGCTTGCCTCTCTTCTCATTGGGTATACTTGCTTAAAATAAAGTGAGCCACATTTGTAAGTTTAAAACGTGTGGCCTTAGTAGAAAAAGGAAACAGGAAAAAATAATTTATATCTCCTTGAATAAGCATCAGAATATAGTCATTTCAAAATATAACCAATGTAAAAATTTGCTAGTGGTCTAGTTTAGTGTACTTTTTATTTTCTACTAATCTAGTGTGCACTTGACACTTGAAGATGACACAGCTGCGTCTCAGATAATCAGCATAACACTTGACTAGCATCCTTTGTGTTATACAGCTTAGTTGGAGACTGTATACTCCTGAATGTTGGACCTGTGCTTGGGTTTTGTGGTACTTAACTCTTTGCCGTGTTTAATTGACTTTCAATGTGTACCAATGAATGTATGAATGAATAAATTCATATAGTATACAAGGAGAGTTATTAAGATGCTTGATGCAAGTCATGAATGATATTAATGCCTTTTGTAAAGAGAACTGAGATTCATTAGCTACCAACAGGACCCTTAGGCCAGAATATTCTGCACATTTCCATCAAGTCAAGACACTGAGTAAGTCACAGGCTTTGAAGAAATAATTTGCCAAAGGATTATTGTTGGGGACTTCGAATGAAGGAAATTGAGAGGGTGCCAATCTCTATCCAAGGTTCACTTACCATCCAAGACTTTAATGCAGAGCATTTGACTGTCAACCCATTCACATGTCCTATTACACTGAGGGGCATATTCCATAGTAATTAGGATCTAATTTATAACCGTGCCCTATTCATTCGTTTTATTTTTGTAATATATTTTTTATTGAAAAAAAAAAATTCCGCCTTCTCCCCGCCTCCCATTTGCCTCCCCCTCTCCCTTTTCCCTCCCCCTCCTCCCACTCTTCTCCCCCTCCCCCCACTCCTCTCCCTCTCCCTCTCCAGTCTGAAGAGCAGTCAGGGTTCCCTGCCCTGTGGAAAGTCCAAAGTCCTCCCCCATCCATCCTGGTCTAGGAAGGTGAACATCCAAACTGGCTAGGCTCCCACAAAGCCAGAACATGAAGTAGGATCAAAA
>NW_026068030.1:1146606-1177714 GCF_014885135.2 Alexandromys fortis | reverse complement strand
TATATATTTTGGAGATCAGACCTTTGTTGCGGGGTTGGTGAAGATCTCCTCCCAGTCAGTGGGTTGCCTTTTTGTCTTAGTGACAGTGTCTTTTGCTTTGCAGAAGCTTCTCAGTTTTAGTAGGTCCCATTTATTCAATGTTTCCCTTAATGTCTGTGCCGCTGGGGTTATACATAGGAAGCGATCGCCTGTGCCCATCTGTTATAGGGTACTTCCACAAACAGAAGCCATGAGTCTGGTTCAGTTTTATACTATCTAATAAAATTTTACTTGGTGTAGATTAGTGTAGTCATTATGAGAAATGACCTGGTATGATGTAGTAAAATTAGTAATGTGCCCATTTTAGGACATGGTGACTATTCTTTAGGTATATGACATCCAGAAAGAACACATCCATATGTGTATAATCATGCATAGGGATATTAATAGCAGAATTATTAAAATATAAATCTTTTGATGAATTCATTAAATCTGTATTAGTCAGATGAATTTATATTTGAAGTTGAAATCTCTTGCATCATAATAGTCAATGATAAGAGAAAATATTTGAGCGTATTGCTTAAAATTTACATATTTACAAAATATTACATATTGCTCATGGTTAAAAGCACATGCCATAAAAAAAAAAAAAAAACAACTGTCCACAAGCTGAGAGTGTGAATCTTAAATCTAGAACAGTGGGTATGCTAATTAGGGCATAGGGGTCTATTGGGTATGGGGTGGCAATTTAGAGAATAGAAGGTTTTTTAGAATTATAGCAATCTGAAGTTGAATAGTGACACTTGGCAAAGGTAGGTGTAGGGTACAAGTGAGTTGTGCTCTTTGTTCATCTCTGTATTTTGGTGTACATGATACATTTTATACATTTAGAACATTTCCATGAGATATATGCTACATAAGTTAGAGAGTGAAAATTTAGGATTAAGCCACAAGGGATATTTTTCCTTTTTTGTTTCCCTTCATATGAATTATTTCAGTTATTTGCTGCAAAAGGAGGCACAGATGGAGATGCACATCCTTTTGAAGTATATAGATCCAAAGGGGCATTTTAAATCAAATCTTCTTCATTCTGTATTTCAGGGCAAGATTTTAGTACTGATCCCAGTATGAAAAATGCTTAATAAACTCAGTGCCTCATGGGACTTTTATATCCTCATAGGATTAAAACATGTTGGTTTTTAAAAATATGGCCTGGCCTGGTTGTTTGAAAGGCATTTAGGCCATGGTTTGTTCAATTCGGTTCAAGCACCTTTAGGATACCAGCTGCCCTGTGAAGGGTATTGCATTGGGCCAGAGAGGTTTTAGGAGACAGAGTAAAACCTCTGTGGGAAGGAAAGAGACCAGTTAGGATTGCTTAGGACATTGAACCAGTTGGGTAAGTGTTCACCATGGGAGTTTGAAAATATAATAAAATAAGAACATTATATGTGTCTTACGAGTTGTCTATTAACTTTCTCTTAGCTCAAAATGAGTCTTAATTGCTTAGACTCTAATGATAGACCTGTGCCTATTAAGCTTTCTCTTCTATCCCTTAATGCAGAGCCATCCCACTGGTGATGTTTCTCCATTGCAAGAAATGAGATGTTTAGCAGTGCCTGCAGAGGGATTAAAGGGGGGCATAACTAGAAGAAGAGATGTTTCCTTCCATTCTCGTGCCCTTGTCTTGTCAAGTGCCTTTGGTATGAGATTTTGCAGAGTGTGTTTTCCCCAGCACTATCACAGGCACATTGCAGTGAGTTCTAAGTTCTGCAGAATGAGTGTTTCCAGTTAGTCTTTCTATTGAGTCCTTTCCAGAAATCTACAGTACCTAGATTCACTTTCATGTTCCAGCTACTTTCACCTCAACCCCATCTCTTCCTTTCTTTAATAAAGCAATCCTTAATGCTTGGTGGTATAAGAAAGAATGTAGTCTTAACAACGCATTGGACATAGGAGCTAGTTTAGGTTTCAATAATGTACTAATTCAAACTTTTTATTATTCTGGCTGAAACTTTCAATATTATGTCAAAGTGAGGTAGTAATTGTGGCCATCCTTTTCTTGTTTCTGATTTTAAAGGAAAACATCAGTATTTTAGCTGTTGAGTTAAAATAATGCTAATTGAGGACTTTTCATATATGACAGTGATTGAGTTGAGCTACATTCCCTTATGTCTTTTATTGTAGAATTTTTTACATAGGGTTATTGTTGTATTCCAAGGTTCTTTCTCCATCTATCCAAAGGATTGCATAGTTTTGCTTTTTCTCCTTTAAGGCTATGTTTCACACTGATTTGCATAACTACCCTGTCACCTAAGGGTCTGTAAATCTCACTTGATGGTGGTGAATGATCTGTTTATGTGTAGTTGAATTTGATGTGTAAACTTGTGTTGAAGAATTCTTAATCTACTTTCACTGGACTATTATTTCCTGTAATTTTCTTACAATGTCCAGAGATCTTTATTGAATAAATGAGCAAGTACATGTCTTTAAATTAAAGCTAATAATGACTTCCTTGTATACTGAATCTCTTTTTACTGTGATTTTTTTTATTTTTTATTTTATTTAAGTATATTATTATTATTAAAAATTTTCACCTCTCCTCCTCCTCCCATTTCCCTCCCCCTCCTCCTATTCTCCCCTCTTCCCTCTACAGTCCAAAGAGCAGTCAGGGTTTCCTGCCCTGTGGGAAGTCCAAGGTCCGCCCCTCTCCATCCAGGTCTAGAATGTTGAAATAAGAGCAGCAGGGCTGAGTCCCCAGCACCCCGGCCGCCTGCTAGCTTATGCCCCAAAATAACAACACACAAACTGTATTCATTTAAACACTGCTTGCCCATTATATCCAGCCTCTTCTCGGCTAACTCTCGCACCTGGACTAGCCCATTTCTAATAATTGTTTGTAGCACCCCAAGGTGCGCTTACCAGGAAGATTCTAGCCTACGTTCATCCTGGGTCGGAGCTGCCTGGGAGAGCAGAGCCTGGCGTCTCTGCTCCAGAGAGCAGAGCTGTTGAGTCTGAGCTCACTTCCTCTTCCTCCCAGCATTCCATTCTGTTTACTCTTCCCATCTTCCTCCTGTTTACTCCTCCCACCTATGTTTTAACCTTCAGGGCAAGCAATTTCTTTATTTAATTAACCAATGAAATCAACAGATTGATATATGACACTCCCACATCACTAGAAGGTGAGCATCCAAACAGACTAGGTTCCCACAAAGCCAGTACATTCAGTAGAATCAAAATCCAGTGCCATTGTCCTTGGCTTCTCAGTCAGCCCTCCTTGTGAGCCATGTTCAGAGAGTCTGGTTTGATCACATGCTCCATCAGTCCCAGTCCAGCTGGCCTTGGTGAGTTCCCATTAGATCAGCCCCACCGTCTCAGTGGGTGGGCACACCCCTCGCGGTCCTGACTTCCTTGATCATGTTCTCTCTCCTTCTGCTCCTCATATGGACCTTGGGAGCTCAGTCCAGTGCTCCAGTGTGGGTCTATGTCTCTATCTCCATCCATTGCCAGATGAAGGTTCTATGTTGATATGTAAGATATTCATCAATGTGGCTATAATATAGGGTCAGTTCAGGTGCCCTCTCCTCAGCTGCTCAAGTAACAAGCAGGGGACATTTTCTTGGACACCTGGGAACCTCTCTAGAGTCAAGTCTCTTGCCAACGCTAAACTGGCTCTTTTAATTAAGATATATACTTCCCTGCTCCCATATCCACTCTTCCTCCATCCCAACTGTCCCATTTCCCCAAGCTCTCCCCATCCTCCCCTTCTCACTTCTCTCTCCCCATCTCCCCTTACCCCCACTCCACTCCCATACCCAAGCTCTCAATTTTAGCCTGGAAATCTTGTATACTTCCAATATCCAGGAGGATGATTACATGTTTTCTTCGGGTTCACCTTCTTATTTAGCTTCTCTAGGATCATGAATTATAGGCTCAATGTCCTTTATTTATGGCTAGAATCCACTAATGAGTGAGTCCATACCATATTCATCTTTTTGGGTCTGGGTTACCGCACTCAGGATAGTGTTTTCTATTTCCATCCATTTGCATGGATGAAAATTCAAGATGTCATTGTTTTTTACCGCTGAGTAGTACTCTAATGCATATATATTCAACACTTTCTTTATCCATTCTTCCATTGAGAGGCATCTAGGTTGTTTCTAGGTTCTGGCTATTACAAATAATGCTGCTATGAATATAGTTGAACAAATGCTTTTGTAGTATGATAGGGCATCTCTTGGGTATATTCCCAGGAGAGGTATTGCTGGATCCTGGGGTAGGTTGATCCAGAATATCCCGAGAAACTGCCACACTGCTTTCCAAAGTGGTTGCACAAGTTTGCATTCCCACCAGCAATGGATGAGTGTTCCTCTTACTCCACATTCTCTTCAGCATAGGCTATCATTGGTGTTTTTGATTTTAGCCATTCTAACAGGTGTAAGATGGTATCTCAAAGTTGTTTTGATTTGCATTTCCCTGATCACTAAGGAGGTTGAGCATGACCTTACTTGTCTTTTGGCCATTTGAAATTCTTCTGCTGAGAATTCTCTGTTCAGTTCAGTACCCCATTTTTAAATTGGTTTAATTAGCATTTTAAAATCTAGTTTCGTGAGTTCTTTATATATTTTGGAGAGCAGACCTTTGTTTGTTGCAGGGTTGGTGAAGATCTTCTCCCAATCAATAGGTTGCCTTTTTGTCTTAATGACAGTGTCCTTTCCTTTACAGAAGCTTCTCAGTTTTAGGCGGTCCTGTTTATTCAATGTTGCCCTTATTGTCTGTGCTACTGTGGTTATACGTAGGAAGTGGTCTCCTGTGCCCATGTGTTGTAAACTACTTCCCATTTTCTCTTCTATCAGGTTCAGTGTGTTCAGATTGATATTGAGGTCTTTAATCCATTTGGACTTGAGTTTTGTGCATGGTGATAGATATGGATCTATTTTCATTCTTCTACAGGTTGATATCCAGTTATGCCAGCACCATTTGTTGAACATGCTTTCTTTCTTCCATTGTATACTTTTAGCTCCTTTATCAAAAATCAGGAGTTCATAGGTTTGTGAGTTAATATCCAGGTCTTCTTTTTGATTCCATTGGTCAACCATTTCCTGTATTTAGTTTATATTCATTGATCCGCATATTTTTATCATCAAATTGATTTTTATTTTAAATCTTTACTTAAAAACTGTTACATTTTTGCCAAGTGAGTCAACCACCATCTTTGACTCTTCTGTACCTGCTTCTCTTGCTAGTTGTAGGCATTTTTCTCCACTATATTCATAGATTCCTGACTCCCGTCTTCATAGTGTCACTGCCTCTTGTGGATAATTGTGCACTGTGCAGTGAAATCGTCCACAGAAACTACCCTTTCACAGGTTTACTGTTCACGGAAGAAGGGTGAGATAGCTGATACTCATCAACTAGAGAAATTATGTGAATCAGTAGTGATTTTTCATCAGGATGACCCACCCACAAATTATGACACAGAGACTCAGTGATAAAAGTTCAGCATTGGCCTTGCCTTGTTCCTAGTTATTTTTTTACAACTTAAATTAACCCATATTTTTTAATATATGTTCTCCCATGAGGCTCATTACCTCATCTCTATACTGCCCCTCCTGCTTCCTCCACCTCTGGCTGGTAACTCCTACATGCCTGGATTATCTCCTCCTCCTTTTTCTACCTGGAAGTTCCGCCTGTCCCTTCTGCCTCGCTATTGGCCGTACAGCTTTTTATTACAGCAATCACAGAAATTTATTTATACACAGTATACAAATATCCTACAACTCAATCAATCCTGGAGGGCAGTCAGAAGGTTTTGACTTCAGCAGTCACTAGTGTTAGTAATTTGCTTACTTAACCTTAAGTAAATATGAGCCTTAAGTAAATATGAGGTGTATATGAAATGGCTGTAAAGTCAATTTAGCTAGTTTATACTTACCTTGTTAATTTCCCTGCCTTTTGTAGCTAGGTAATGTAGCTTCTTGAAATTAGTTTAATTTGGAAATTTTGTGGCATAGCAGTGTGTCTTCCTTACATCTCTGTGCTGGCAGCCTGCTGAGGAGTGGTGACCTCCTTCCCAACTTGAAATGACTGCTAGTGGGATTTGACCTTGGCACGTATATCCAGTTGCCATAACCACAACAGGGTGCTGTTGACATGTAGTGTATAGAGGTCAGGAATACTGAATATCCTTCAGCATCTAGAGAAGCACTCCACAAAGCCTCCAAGTGTGAACCTTACCAAGCTTTATAATGCCAAATATGATCTCTTCTGTGCTTGTTTTATTCACTATGAATTGTGTTCATATTTGCTATCCTGTCCCTAAAGAGTTGCTGGTTACTAGTGAAAAATCTAAGGTTTGAGAGTTCATGGGCCTTTACCCACCCCACCATGGGGGAGAAACTTTTATTTACCAGATATTTATACTTAATTAGTGTAAAATTATTATGTCAATTTGGCAATAAAAATTTGATGACAAAAATCAATCCATACAGAACAGAATGAGTTTCTAAGCACTTAAAAATAATGTAGCCACTGAATTTTGTTCATAAGAATAGTGAGATAACAAACAACATCTTACAAAAAAACAGTTATGAAATTGCCTGTGCAAATAGAAAACTAAACAATTGACTATGGCCTGGAGAACTAGCTCAGTGGTAGAAATATTACAGAGAGAAGCATTGGTTTGTTTCTCCCACATGTAACAGTCACATATTTAGTTAATGAAATACATATGATCTTTATACATACAAGATAATTTTATTTATCTACTTTACTTACCAGTTTTTATACATAATGAGCCTTGCCATTTTTTAATAAAATTTTCTCTGTACTAGGTTATACAGTGCAGCCTGAGAGTAGGTGATTTTTGTGAGATGTCTTAGTAATTAGATAGTTGGTGAAACCCAGAATTAAAGAGGTATTTTATTGTAGACTTTATAAATAGTATCACGGAAGACTAGATGTCATACTTCATCTCTACAGTACATTAGTAGGGAAGGAGGAGAGAGAAAGGATAATAAAATTTACACAGCAATATTTACTAAAAGGTAATAGAAACCTCCATTACGTGGCATGAAGCAGCTCATTAGGGCTGGTGCAGAAGTGTGCATATTGCTGCTCAGTATAAATACCACTTGATTTTCATTTGAAATAAGGATAATGTTGTGCTACTTACTTGACTAAAATTTAATGAGTATTCTACTCATTATCTGAAGAATATTACAAATAATGTGAGCTTTCTTGATAACTACACATAAATATACTATAAGTAAGACCTTCCATCTAAAGCCTTAAAAAAGATCTCAAAATAGCTAGTAATTTTGTGTGCATTTCAGTGCTCCTCTAAGAAAAGTAAATTGTTATTTCTTTAAAAGAGAATATATTTGTATGAATTTCTAAGTAAAAGCTTTTTTTTTTTTTTCTACATGAAATAAAGCCTTGGAAGAGAAACTACACTAATCCATCTCTTTTTACCATGTCCAGGAACTCCGAGACTTGGGCTGTATCCAAGGCATTGCTAGTGATTTACATACCGGTCATAGGCATGATGCCTCTTTCTAAGAGCTTGTTTCAATAGATCTGAGGAGTCTGTCTTTAAATTAGGAATTAATATTTGTGCAAGTTTGGGCTCTTTCATATCTTAAGTGTCATCGAACTCAACTCAAACTTGCCACAGCCAGAGAGAGAATTTTTTAACTCACAACTACTGCGTGGCTTTAGTCATGGCAGTGGAAACTCAGTGTGTTCAGGTTTGCCTTCTCACTTTCTTATCATGTTCTTGCTTGGGACAGGATGGCAGACTGTGTAGTACCACATTCCCGGTCTCAAGCTGCATGGCAAGAAAAGAGGAAACCTGAAAAGTTACCTTGTCTCTGGCTGGGAATCACCCATCTTTCTGCCTGATGAAGTGTTTTATCCCTTTCTCCCAAATGGGGATTATCCTGAATTATTTTTGCTATTCTACAAATATATGTCTATTTTTTCTTGTCCTTCTTCATATGTGTGCATGACTACCATTCTTATGTGTTGGAGATTGATACTAAGATTTCACACAAACTAAACAAGTGTTCTACCACTGAGCTTTAACCTCAACTTTCTGTTTTCTTCTTGTCAGTTTGAGTTTCAAATTAAAATTCAATATAATTTATATCCCTTGTAAAAAAAGTTTCAAATCAACAGTGTTTAAATGTCATTATTCCATCCCTATTGTTTTTTAAATATTCACTATTAAACAGTTACTTTAAGGAATAGACAGCTGATATTATGATTGAACTAAAAAATATGACTTGAAGGGCTTGATCAAAAATGAAGTTTATTAACCTTTTAGGAAGGTCACAGGACAGTTCATCATGCTGTCTTATAAAATAGTGAAGTCTTGGTAGGGTGACTTTCCAGTGTTCCATTTAGCCATTTTTGAGTACCTTCCCCACTCTTTTGTTGGCATGAGTTTCCTTAGGGAATTAAGTCTAGTGTCTACTCTTCAGTATTGGTAACCAGTGATTAGTGATTAACCAATCCATAATCTTGGTATGGAAGACTGTATCAGATATTTAGTTTTTTTTTTTAGGTTTGTTTATTGTATTCTCTCTGAGTTGCTATTAACTGGAAGACCTAAACAAGAAGTAATTTTTAAAAATAATTTATTATATAAAATAATATTCTGGTAGGCTGGTAGGCTGGGAGAGACAGCTAAGTGGTTAAGAGCCCTGACTATTCTTGAAGAGGACCAGCGTTCAATTCTGAGCCCTGACTATTCTTGCAGAGGATCAGAGTTCATGGCTGAGTGCATGTAACTCCTTGTGGTGATTTGAAAGAAAATGGGCTCCCAAAGGAGTGTTAGGGAGGTGTGGCATTGTTGAAGGAAGAGTATCTTTATGAAGGTGGACTTTGAGGCGTCATATATGCTGAAAATACTGCCTAATAGCTCAGAGCACTTCCTGTTGCTTTGTAGTCAAGATGTACGAACTCTCAGCTCCTTCTCCACCCTCTCTGCCTGCATGCTGCCTTGTTCCCTGCCATGACAATAATGGAGCAAACTTCTGAAACTGTGAAGTGAGTCACTACAATTAAATGTTTTCCATTATAATAGTTGCTGTGGTCATAGTGTCTCTTCAAAGGAATAGAAACCCTAACTAAGACACTCCTGTTCTAAAGGGTCTGATACCTTCTTCTGACATCCATGGAGACCAGGCATAAACTTGGCAAACAGACTTACCTGAAGGCAAAACATTCATACAATAAAATAAATAAAGATATAAAAGCAACCTTCTTGATGGTTGAATGTGAGGAATACTATATAACTACCAATATTCACACAATGGCCATGTATGTCTGCTGCTGTGTTTTTCATTATAACATATATGCAACAGCGATTATCCTTATGCTCACTGTCTTGTCCTTCTCGACAGGTGTTTATGTTAGTGATACAGAACTTCTGCATCAAAGGGGAAGCACATTTGAAAGTAGTATAAATTTACAGGCCTTTCTCTGAGATAGAGTTTCCTCAATAGCACAGTATATTCCCTGAGTCTCCCTTCTTGTTTTATTTACATTGTCTTTCTGTGAGTTCTGGATATTTTATTAATTAAGTGGAATACACCCTAGTAATTTTGATGATTTCCCATTAGAATCAGAGTTGTTGGGCTTGGCTTAAAGTCACTGGACTAGTTAGTGCTTATAGAACCTGAGATCAAATTTGAAGTCCAGTGTTCTTATAAGTTACTAAAATGGCAAGATTTCTTTCCCTCTCCTCCTCCTCTTCTCTGTCTGTTTTCCCCCATATAAATACTTGAAATTACTTGAATAGTATATTTTGCAGTAAGTCAAATCATTTTTGCTCCACTTTATTCAACAGAAGATTTTGAAATAGCCAATTTACCTGTAATTGTTAATGTGGGTTTTTTTGTAAATATTGCTAAATGCTGGGTTTAAAAAAAAAACACACTTAAAGTTATCTTTAACATACCAGAACTGTTGAAATAGAAAAGTTGCCCCAGTGATATTTAGTGTATTTTAGTCATCAGATGTTTATCAACTTGAAGCGTAATAAGCAATTGTTCAGCCATTACTTGGCTAATCTGCAAGAATTTTGCTATATAAGCTAACAGACATTTTACATTAAGAGATAACTCATGCAGGAATTCTTAGTACAATTTTAATTACGATGAATGAGCATTTTTAGTTGGATTTATTGTGATTTATCTGCTCCTCCTCTAGAGTGACCTCTACTTCTGGTCATGTTACATGGCCATTCCCTTTGTGGTCATGTGTGCTGCATAGTTTTCAAATTGCTATTTGTGAACCCATGTCAGCATTGTTTGTCATATTCTTCAAACATTTTCCTTTGAAATGCAATTTTATTTCTATACTTGTAAAATTTGATGACGTTTTGTGAATGAAGCATTAAAAAATAAATAATATTGTTTGTGGTACCTTATGGGAATCACATTACTTCCAAACTAGATTTCTTTTTCCTTCAGGTGGAATAAATCCCCATTTCTAGTTTGTGTGTAATGAGAGGGTAGTCTGTACATCTCCTCATGAGTATTCTAGCTCAGGTTTCTATTTAAAACATTAGTAAACATGGATAAATGTAGTTACCATGTTTCTCGCTTTTCATAAACTGCTCTAAATCCATCAAGTTAAATGTAGTTATTGACAAAAATAACAGGAATTTTATCTGAACTGGATTTGTTAATGCATTCCTTTAAAAGCTAATCTTTCACTGTTCATTGCATATGAAGCTTTTGTTAGTCTAAAGGATGTTCCACACATTGGCTCCTTGCTCTATTTTCTTCTACTTCAAAATGAGCTTGGATACCTACCAAATGTAAATGTGCCTAATTGCTTATGATGTCAGTGGGGAGTAAAACCAGGCCTCACACATGCTAGGTCAGCACTCTTATCTCTGAGCTCTACTCTGGCTTTTAAAAAGACTTAAATGTTGAAGTCAGCTGATGATTGCTGTGTAATATTGTATGAAAATTGATATCATTCTACTTGTTAATCTTCCTCAATTAAACACTATTTCTTACATTTTACATTGCTTTAGTAAATAATTTTTTACATAAAAGAGCTCATGGACTTGTTAATTTTGTTTATGGGGAATTACTTTTTATACTCTGAGGGTAATTACTGATCGTTTACCATCTGTTTCTATTAATCAGTCTTTTTATTCTCCCCAGTCAGTGATATTATACTACATTTTATGTAAGTTCATTTTTCTCTCTTCACTTATGATGATTTTGACATGTGGGGAATGTGCTACAGATTCTATGCTCTTCTGTCAGTTATATTCTTGGCATAATATGAGCCTGGATTCTAGTTCTTATAAAATATTTTGGGCAGTTTAGTGAAATTAGTCATCCCTATTAGTTGATTTTATGAAAGCTCTTGTTTTCATTTAGTATTTTGTACTAGATTGGGCTATTCTTTTCTAAAAATGTAAACTTTTATATTTTAAAAAATTTTTATGAAAAAAACAGAGAAAACTGTTTCCTGAATGCCGACAGTATTCATGTATTGTAGGATGTAATTATTAAATTGCCATTCGTTTGATGATGCTACTGCATAAAGAGGCTCAAGCTATAACTGAGTGTATTTTTACCCACTTGACTTGTATTTTATTTTCTTTGTAACAGGGAACATGGGGCTGTTGTGCCTATATATGGGGTTGGTTAGATATGTTAACACATCAAAATTTTGAATTAAATATTCTATTTTTTTAAATATTATGTTAAATTTGCACACAAAAGATGATAGGATGGTTTTAAAATAAAGAAGTAGGTCAATAGGGTAGTCTGTTCCTTCTGAAGCCATTGCTATCCCAGACATTTTCTCATGCCGATTTCTTAGTGTGGAAGACATTGGAGTGTTAGACATGGAAAGCAATCGAATGCTATAAGCAGAACTTAGACTGTTCTGTTCTGAAGACAGTGTTGTTGAGAGTAATACAGAGAGTGGAAACCTGCAGATAGGCGTCTATAAGCAACTGGGCTACACACGATTCATGTAGGATTTTGGCAGATAATCTGGTCACATTCTGCCCCTTGCCTGGAACAAATTTCTTAGGTGGGGGAATTGTCAAGGCAGCATTCACTTAGGTGTATGCCATCATTATTACTGATTACTCATTTATATGTCCACAATGAAAAAGTAACTAATATACTTAGTGGTTTCGTTTTTAGTAGTTGTATAGGGACAGATGACAAGACTTTGGTATATTAAAGAAATTGCCATAATATCCTGTTAAATCACTAATAGCTTGCATTCATTCCTATGCTATGGGGTTAAAAAATTAGTTTGATCTGATCCCCTAGGGCAAAGATTTTCTAAAATAAGTAAATGAAGCTAAGATCCTCTAAATCAACCTGATCAAAACTCACACGAAGGATTCCAGGCAGCATGAACAGCTCTGCACCAGCCCTTTACATATATATTATCTCTTTCAGTTTATTGTTTTTATCGGATTCCTGAGTGTGAGAACAAGTGAGTTTCTTTTTCTTGTATCTTCTCTAGGGCTCTCTCCCTTCAGTTTGTTTTGTCCAATTCCATAGTGTTAGTTTTTTATTAAATTTTTATTTTATTTTTTAAAAAAAGATAAATTAGCAACCAATATCACAAAAGTCCTTTATTGAAAATAGATTAACAATGGCAATGGGGTTTTGATCCTACTGTACCTATTGGTTTCGTGGGAGCCTAGGCA
This sequence comes from Alexandromys fortis, assembly GCF_014885135.2. Taxonomy (NCBI): domain Eukaryota; kingdom Metazoa; phylum Chordata; class Mammalia; order Rodentia; family Cricetidae; genus Alexandromys; species Alexandromys fortis. Next base: position 1,165,035 of record NW_026068030.1, on the reverse strand, counting down.
GTTTCATGGATGCTCACCTTACTAGACCTGGATGGAGGTGGGTGGTCCTTGGACTTCCCACAGGGCAGGGAGCCCTGATTGCTCTTTGGGCTGACGAGGGAGGGGGACTTGATTGGTGGAGGGGGAGGGAAAGGGGAGGCAGCGGTGGGGAAGAGACAGAAATCTTTAATAAATAAATTTTAAAAAAAGAAAATAGATTAATAATATGAAATAGTAATATTAAAACTAACATCATTGGCACATATTAATAATAATATGTTATATTATTAATATTTGACATAATTGAAAAGAGAATTTATAAATTGTAAAACAGAGTTGAAGTAATTCATTATGTATAGAAGGAAAACAAGAATGCAACATTTAGAGAAAGGTTGAGGACAGGTAAAAGTGTCCACAAATATATTTCACTGGAAGATGGGAAACTGAAAGTAATCCACCCAGAACCTGAAAGGGATCCATCTTCAGCTTTGGGAAGTAGAGTTACTCTAGGCACAGTTTTGAAGTTGAAAATATTGGCGATAAATGGAAGATCTTAATTGTTTCCAGAGAAAAGATAAACAAGGCACAGAACATTGAGACAGGCTCCTACCTGAAAGCACCACCTTAGTGAGAAGGCCTCTTGATCATTTCCTGGCTGCCAGACTCCTGAAATAACCACACAGAAACTGTATTAATTAAATCATTGCTTGGCCCATTAACTCTAGCTTCTTATTGGCTAACTCTTACATATTAATTTAACCCATCTCCATTAATCTGTGTATCACCATGTGGTTGTGACTTACCAGGTAAAGTTCTGGTATCTATCTCTGGTTGGGCTACATGGCTTCTGTCTGACTCTGCCTTTTTTCTCCCAGCATTCAGTTTAGTTTTCCCCACTTAGTCTGCTTAGTTTTCCCTGCCTAGCTCTGCTCTACCCTATCACAGGCCCAAAACAGCTATTTTATTAACCAATGGTACTTAGAGCATATAGAGGGGAATCCCACATCACACCACTTTTCCCACAGGACATCCAAAGCCAGTGTGTTAATGTGCTCAGAGCAACTGACTATAAGAAACTGTATTCTACTCCTTCCTATGAGCATGAACCTATCTTCTCTTATAGAAGAGGAAAAGCACATTGGAGAATAGGCTAGTACCAGTACCACACACTCTCCCTCTCTTTTCAGAGGAACTGAGGAAGATGCCTAGGGTGTCTGGGTGGTTTTATTTTGTTTTCTTTTGGAGTGAGTGTTTGGTTTGGTTTGGCTTTTGGTTTTTTGAGACAAGCTTTCTCTGTGTAACAGCCCTAGCTGTCCTGGAACTAACTCTTGTAGACCAAGCTGGCCTTGAACTCACAGAGATATGCCTGCCTCTGCCTTCTGAGTGCTCAGATTAAAGGGGTATGCCAACACCTGGCTGTAGAGTCACTATAATAATGACAGAAGTGCCATAAGATGAATCTAAGGATCCACGGGTCTTCTGAGCATTTGTATTTCAGTATGTTCACCACACTGTGCTTTGCCATTTGTACTGAAATGATTTATATTCTATTTGTTTGAAGCTCTCTTCAGAGCCTGTGCTGATGGAGGTGCCAACCGCTTATATGACCTCACCGAAGGAGAGAGAGAAAGGTATGTGCCAAGTCAGTGTCTGCATGCCCCTCTGTTTTGCTGCTCTTTAGTTTTACTCTTCTTATGGCGACTGTTTATTTTCCTCCATATTCATCATAGGAAATTGCCTCTAAGAGAAGGGTTGAGCTACATAACCACAATATATTATTTCTTTTGTTGAATGAGATTTCTGAGAATTAGGATCATCTCTATTCTTCTATTTAAAATCCTATTCTATTACTTTAAAGCCTCATTAAGTCACATTACCAAATATTGAAATTTGTGAGAACTTTTCAGAGTGGCTAAAATAAAACCTCAAATGACTATTTATGTTGGTATTAAAACACTTTAAATGAATAAAAACTAGACTCCTGGAAAAGAAATATATAGTCTGCTGTAGAAGATGTGAAGTTTTATATTAGTGTGGAATAATTCTCAGTAGGACTTACTCCTTCTTAATTACTTCTGAGTTACATACATTTACTTTTGGAGAGAGCTTATTTAATGATTTGGTTTTGCACTGTCTTGTTTTCCTGATTCTTGTCTGATGAGATACTATTTGATGAGAGAATATGTTTAATGGAAGCAGATTTTCAAATTAGTTCAACTTTGAACATGTTTGTGTCCCAGATAGTTTAGAAACACAAGATTCCGTGGTGTAGATGTGAGGATACTATTTGTGTGAGCAGCTCAGGCATTCTCATATGTGTTAGGAGCTGTACTGAAATGGTTGGCATTTGAGAAATCACCTACTCACTTACAAAACAAAAATGAAAATATTATAACAGGCCCTGTGTGGGCATAAACAAATGTGCTTTGAAATCATGTATTTATCTTTGTGACATCCGAATGTTTAACTTCCGTTTTCTGATACCAGAGCTGCTTTTGAGAGCATCTGGTTGCTTTCTTTGGAGAAGTTGTTTTCTTTGAGATCAGATACTATTTGTTAATGTGTGGAGACTAGATGCAATTAAAAAAAGAAGGCAAATAAGAGTGACAACCTGGAATAGTTAAATTCTATTTACTCATTACTGCACAACTTTGTAACTTCCTCTGACAGTATACTCTAATACCTGACATGGACAATGTATGAAAAACATTCCAAGTAGGTTTAAAAAGTGCCTTGACACATAGTATGGAATAGGGAGTCATTTCACAAGGTTCAGGTTATAAACTGGGTAGATTTTATCTCATGCCTGTAGCCTGGTTACTATTAAGAGGTCAGCAGTTATACACTATTTCTCTATTGGTAGGCACAGCTCAGGAACATATTAAAATCAGGACTTTGGAAGTTATTAACCTATCACTTTCCACCTATCTTTTAGTAATGACACCCATCTAGAATGCTTATGAAAAATTACAGATGTCTGTATTAATTATTTTATTTGATTTAGACAAGCACTGATAGCAAAGGTAATAGAACACTTTTATCTATATTTAAAAGTAGATTAATAGATTTTTTAAAACAAATATTATTATTTTACCTAATTTAAAATTAATCAAATCAAGTATTCTTCATCATATTTATAAACAATCTTTTGTTTTGCTGTTTTCATCAGTCGTTGGAGGAAGGTTCCCAGATGACAAGTGGGGTAGTTACCAATCTTATTGCAAAGATGGCCAGTATAAACTATGTGTCCATTATTTCTAGGAGTCTTAGATACAGCCACCTTTGTAGATTTGCAGGAGTTTCCCTTGCACCAAGTTTCTACTTTACTCCAGAATATAGCACCATCAAAGTGTCTCTTTCAATACTCTCCCCTGTGTCCACCTCCACAACCCTATCTATCATATCCCCATTTGCACTGACCCCCCATTCTACCCACAAGATCTCTTTTACTTCCCTTTCCCAGGTAAATACATGCATCCCCATCCTTTTTTGGGCTCTCCTTGTTACCTGGCCTCTCTGTGGCTGTGGATTGTAGCATGGTTATCCTTTACTTTACAGCTGCTATCCATTTATAAGTGGGTACATATCATATTTGTCTGAGTCTGGGTTACCTCATTGAGGATGCTTTTTTCCTAATTATATCCATTTGCCTGCAAATTTTATGATGTCATTTTTTTTATAGCTGAGTAATACTCCAGTTCATAAATGTGCCATATTGTCTTTATTTATTTTTCAGTTGACGGGCATCTAGATTATTTCTAGGTTATGGTTATTAGAAATATTGCTGCTATGAACATAGTTGAACAAGTGTCCTTGCGGAATGATTGAGTATCCTTTGGGTATATGCCCAAGAGGTATTGTTGGGTCTTGAGATAGATTGATTCCCAATTTTCTGAGAAACCCCCTTCTTGCTTTCCAAAGTGACCATACAAGTTTGCACTCCCACCAGCAGTGGGACAGAGTGGAATAAGTTGTCATTAGTGTTTTTTATCTTAGCCATTCTAACAATGTAAGATAGAATCTCAGAGTTCTTTTGATTGTCATTTTCCTGATGAGTATGAATGTTGAACAGTATTTTTTAATGTGTCTCAGCTATTTCAGATTCTTTTGTTGAAAATTCTGTTTAGATCTGTGCCCCATTTTTAATTGGATAATTAGTATTTTGATGTCTAGTTTCTTGAGTTCTTTATATTTTGCAGATTAGTACTCTGTCAGATGTGGGGTTGGTGAAGATCTTTTTCCATTCTGTAAACTGCCATTTGATCTTGTTGACAGTATCCTTTGCCTTGCAGAAGGTTCTCAGTTTCAGGAGGTCCCATGTATTAGTTATTAATCTCAGTGTCTGTGCTTTTTTTTCTGTGGTATTCTTTTCTAAGGTTGTCTCCTGTGCCAATGTGTTCAATGCTCTTTCTCACTTAGGATTCATATAGTAAAAATGGCAGTCTTATCAAAAGCAATCTACAAATTCAGTACAAAATTCCAACACAATTCTTTATAGACCTTAAAAGAAAAATACTAAATATTATATGGAAAAAACAAAAAAAATCCAGGATAACTAAAACAATCCTGTATAATAAAGGAACTTGCAGAGGTATCACCTTCCCTTATTTCAAGCTCTAATATAGAGCTATAATAATAAAGGCAGTATAGTATGCCATAAAATCAGACAGGTGGATCAATGAAATCGAATTGAAGACCCTCACATAAATCCACACTCTTGTGGATACCTGATTTTTGACAAAGAAGCCAGAATTATACAATGGATAAAAAGAAAGCAACTACAACAAATGATGCTGGCATAACTGGATGATGGCATGTAGAATTGTGCAAATAGATCCATATCTATCACCCTGCACAAAACTAAATACCAAGTGGATCAAAGATCTCACTATAAATCCTATTATACTGAACCTGATTGTAGATAATGAATTTTTAAATAAATTAATATTTGAGTAGATCAAATTCTATAAGATTTAGAATGGTTTTGATTTTTATTTCAGACAAATCTCAAACTTATAACCTAGTAATACACTTGTGTCAAGGAAAAATAATCTTTTAAACAAAAATGGACTATAAGATGTGTATTCTAACTTTGCTGTGAAAATAATTTTGACTTCATGGAATGAGCTTGTTTCTCTCCTATGTTATGAAGCTTAGTCTGAGAGCATTTGGTCTTAGCTCTTATTTAAAGGTATTATATCTTTTGCAGTAAGTCCCATTTGGTCTTCAAGTTCTTTTCCTAGTAGACTTTTTAATACTACTTCATTCTTCTTATCTGTTGTGTGCTTTAGATATTTATATTGTGTTGATTTGATTTTGGCAGGCCATATATATCTAGGAATTTATCAGTGTATTCTACATAGGTCAGATATTTAGAATATAAGATTTTAAAATACCAACTAATGATACAATCTTTTTCACTGGATGCTGTCAACTGACTTCCTTTTGTCATTCATTTGATTAACTTGGGCTACCTCCCTATTACTTTGGCTGATTGGTAAATGTTGTCCATTTTTTTTTCAAATAATCAACTTTTTGATAGATTCTACTTACTGTTATTTTAATTAATTTTAAAAATGAATTTCTACCCTAATCTTTAGTAATGAATGCTTTGTAGTTTGGAAGATTCTTGTTTTTCTTTAACACTGAAAGGAACCTATAGACTCAATGAAATCCTTATCAAAATATGAATGGCATATAATACAAAGCTAGTAAAATAATTTCTACTCTTATATAGAAATATAGAGTGTAGTAAGGAGACTACTTCTTTGTTTCCCAGCCGCCCAGCAGCTCAGGCCTGAAATAATCACACAAAAACTATATTATTTAAATCACTGCTTGGCCCATTAGCTCTAGCTTCTTATTGGCTAACTCTTAAATCTTAATTTAACCCGTATCTAGTAATTTAGTATTCATGAGGCTGTGACTTACTGGATAAAATTCCAGCATCTGTGTCTGGAGGTGCTACATGACTTCTCTCTGACTTCACTTCCCTTCTCCCAGCATTCAGTTTAGTTTTCCTGCCTACCTAAGTTTTGTCCTATTAACAGGCCAAGGCAGTTTCATTATTCACCATGGTATTCACAGCATACAGAGGGGAATCCCACATCAGTAGAGGCAATAAATAGCTAATGCTACCCAGGGCAGAAAAGGCAATCACAGAGATGGCAAGATAACCAATCTCAAATTGTACTACAGAGCCACAGTAATGAAAGCAACTTAGTGCTGACCTGAATACAAAAATATAGACCAGTGTAATAAAATAGAAGACACTGATACAAATGAACAATAGTCACCTAACTTTTTGAAAAATTGTTAAAACATAATATTAATATTTATTTATTTACTTATTTAGTGTATATGCGTGCACTTGTGTGGGTCTCAGCATGAGTGTGGAGGTCAGAGGACAATTTGTGTGAGTCAGTTATCTCTTTTCTCTATGTTGGTTCTAGGAATTGAAATCAAGTCTTTGGATTTGGTGATATATATATACAATAAGAAAATAGTTGATGAGATAAGAGGGGTTCTCAAGTCAGGACCCCTTGAAAAACCTCCATCTCCAAAAATATTTACATTATGATTCTAATAGCAAAATCACAGTTATGAAATAGCAAATAAAATCATTTTATGGTTGGGGTCACCGCAGAATAAGGATCTGTATTGAACGGTTGTAGCATTAGGAAGGGTGGGAACCACTGGGCTAGATAGACTGCTCAATGGTTAAGAACATTTGCTATTCTTGGAGAGGACTCAAATTTACTTCCCAGCACCTGTATGTATCAAGTGGCTCACAGCACTCTAGTTTCAAGCAATCCAGTGCTCTCTTGTCGCTTCTGTGGGTACCAGGCACAGATAGAGTACACATATTGCCATAAGCAACCACACATATACATTAAAGTAATAGAAGAAATTTGAAGTTGTGATGAATTGGAGGGAGAAAGGGAACCAGATAGAGAAGGGAATGGGTAGGAAGATGATGAATTGGTGGCAGGGGGAGGAATGAGACAAACTACAAGGACATGTTCGTTTGAAGATGCTGTGATTCAACTCATTGTTTGTATGCTAGACTTCCATACTGAAAAATAGGTGTATTATGTTGTAAAATTATGTGATGAGAAAATATTCAGTATAATAAATTAAGAGATATGATGAGATCATTGTAGTTCAGTGGGGTGTGTATATGGGTACATATTTGTGTGTGCCCTCGTGTGGCCAGGGGTTGAGGGAGACTTTCCTTTGTCTCATGGGCAAAAGCCAAACTCCTAATCTTGAGATAAGTTTTCTTTTCAGATATTTATAATATATTTTTTGATTTGTAGACAGACATCTGTCTTACGCACGTCATGCACTTTTCCTCTCTGATATTGCATGGACCTTGTCTCATGGCTTACTTTGTACACACTGGAGCTATGAAGATTATTTGATGTACTGGGTATTGGGTAATGTTATTGGAGGGAACCAGCATTTCTTGTAACAGTGTTGTTTGCACGCCAGTATTCTAATGATGCTATGTGTGCATCAGAGCACCCATCTCCTTCCAGCCTGCTGCGACTTGTCTCATTCTCTGTGATGCTGCCTACAAATCACAGTACCCCGTTCCTATTGTGCCTTGATTTAGAGTTGTAAGGACTCCTGCCCTTTACTAGATTATAAATTTCTAGTGATCTATTGCTTCTTTCCTTTGCATAATGCTTTTTAATTATTTACTCTCTCATTTTGTCTTGTGACAATGTGCCTTCTACCCTTCACTAGGTGGTGAACTGCTTGAGGTCGGTAATCACAGTTAATCATCTTTGCATGCCTCTAATATCTAGTGTACTAATGAGCATCTGAAAATTTATTGAATTAATGATTTTCATTGGTACCCCAACAAAGATGTCACTAAGGCTAAGCTATTTTTCAGTAAGGAACTTCTCACATATATTATTAGATATTTTAAGTATTTTAATGCTGAAGAAATGTTTTGTAGTCATATACATTTTTATTTTATTATTGTCTATAAACTATATATACAATATAACTGCTTTATATCTAAAAATAACATTTGTTTTTGTTTAAATTACTTAGTTTATGTCTCACTTCTAACATTTGCTACATTATTCTGCATTCTAATTTCTATCAAATGTATCTTGTTCTGAACAAGGTACTCATATTTAAATTCATTAATAGTTTGGGAACAGCATACACCAAGAACATCAGTGCTATGTATAGAAGATGTGTGTGTCTGTGTGTTTGTGTGTGATGACTTTGTGGGAGTTAGAGATTTTTAGACTCTTGCAGAAGAGTCTAAGGAACAGCTGAGTTAATGGTATACTTCTAAGGGTATTTGAAGTGGTAAGGATCATTTTCATTTTTGTTTCTCAGAGTTAATGATACATACAGAAACCTTAATAGGAAGGCTTTCTGGTTAATTTTATGTAAACATTATTTTAGGTAGCTGATACGCGTAGCAATGAATACTGTAATTTAAAAGACAAGCATTTCAAAGATGCCCCTGTGTTCATACAAAAGGCTTGCTTTTGGACATTGTTCTCAATGGTAGGAATAAGAGTTACATAAAAAAAAAATTTTGTCTTGTTTTCACTCACTCCCTTAATTTTGTTACCATTAAGATTTCAGAAGCAGAGAATATAACTCAGTAGTGAGGTTATTTTCTAGAATGCATAAGGCCTGGCACTGAAACAAAGATTTTTTCTATCCTTGCAACTTTGTCAGCAGATTGGCCACCCATTCCACAGAATGACTGTGGTAGCTCCACTTGTCCCTATAAAAAGCTCCCAGATAAACCAGGATCAAAATACAATTGTAATAACTTGGATCTAGGATACAGTTTAATCACTATAGAGGACCTAAGTTCAGTTCCCTAGTACACACATGGCAAACTGAGTTAGATCACTAGAAACCACATTCCATAAGTTATCCATTAACCCTCACATACACACCATAGCATGCTCCCCAATACTCCAAAGACATGAATGAACAAATGCCAAATAAATAAATAAATACGAAAACGTGAAGGAAGACACTAGACAGACCTCTCACCTCCACATGTATGTACTTGTATGGGCATACACATACATGTGCACATGGACACAAACATATGCAGAGCACACCCACAAAAAATAACCAATATGTAAGTAAACAAGTACCCATGGTGGCCACTTCCTAAAACAGCTTCTAAAGCATCTACCAACATAACTATCTCAATTTCTTAAGCTGTGGGTTTCAGGAACACATCACTGTCTGTGGAGTATTTAGAGAAATTTTGATGGGCTATATTGCATTTACTAATTATAAAATAGTGCATAAGCCAAGAAGATCCACAATGTCCCTTCAATGGTACAGTATTACGAGCCACAGGAATAATAGCTTGGGGAACACATGATCAAAGTTCAAGAGACAACCACACTTGTGTTGTGGGATATTTGTACAATGTGTGAAAATTGCTTTGATTGGTATAATAAAAAGCTGAATGACCAAAAGCTAGGCAGGAGGTATAGGGGGATTTCTAGGCGGAGAGAGGACTCTAGAAAGAAGAATTACCAGCCAGACTCAGAGGAAGCAGCATGGGCAGTACAAAGGGATGAGAAAACGAGCCTCGTGAAAGGTTGTAGTTTAAAATAAATGGGTTAATTTAAGTTATAAGGCTAGTGGGACAAGCCTAAACCAAGGCCACGCTTTCATAATTAATAATAAGTCTTCGTGTCATTATTTGTGAGCTAGTAGCCCAAAGGAAAATCCAACTACAACCTTGCATCAAGGATTATTATGCACATCCTTGCACTACATATAGAATGATCATAAAACACTTTTCAAATCATGGCTGGAGTGAAGGATGTAGTGTTTGACCCTTATTTTCTTTGTATTTTTATTTAGCATTTGTTGGGTATAATTTTATATGATAAAGTTGGTTGTAAACTTGCACTTCAGTTGTCTTTGAAGTGCTGTACAGTTCTGTTCCCACCACCGTAATCAAGAGTAACATATGTTTATTATCCTTTATTTATATATATAATATTTTATTATATATTATGTATGCATTTTATCCTTCTGTAATTGGCCCCTAGCCTTCTCACCCTTCTAGAATGTCATATAACAAACTCTTATACCTTATGGTTCTTTGGGTCAGACTTCTTTTTCTTCTACCAAATGTTTGTGAGTTTCCCCCAGATTAATGTGTATCAGTAGCTTGCTGTTTTGGCTGGAATATATAGATATATCTGTGCATTCAGCACAATTAACAAATCTGTGTTAGTTTATTTTTTTCAACTTTGCACAAGCTAGGTTCATCTGGTAAGAGGGAACTTTAATTGAGAAAATATACGTCAATAAGACTGTCCTGTAGGCAGTTCTGTTGTTGTATTTCCTTGATTTAAGAATATGCCATTTTGGTTTGTGTTACCCCTGTAGATAAGACAGCAGGCTGAGCAAGCCATAGAGAGCAAGCCAGTAAACACTACTCTATGGCCTCTGCACCAGTTCTTGCCTCCAGGATCTTGGCCTTGAGTTTCTGCTTAGTCTTCCTTCTTTTCTAGACACTATCCAGCCTAGTAAGCCAAATCAACTCTTTCCTCTCTGAGCTGCTCTTGGTGATGGTGTTCACCACAGCAACAAAAATCAAACAATAAAACACTCTATTTCCGAATTTGCTTTTTAGTTGGTGCCTGCCCCTGCTTCTCCGAAGTTTTCCTTAGGAAATTCTTTAGTTATTTTAATTAGAACTGATGAAATTCCTTGAAATTGTCAACACTGACGGTTATATAACCGATTGAAATGACCCATATAAAGTCTGTGCATGTGCTGTTTCAGTAAAAATTTTTCAAATGCTAGATCACTCTTGTTAGATGTTTTTAATAAGATAAGACAATACATACACATTTTTATGGAATAAATTCATGTCAAGTATCCGAGTATGAATTGTGATGTCAATGAACTTTACTATATGAAATAGTTCCTTTCATCTCCCTGTAACAACTTTCCTCAGTGATGAGATTTATTTTGACTATTTTCAAGTACTTTAGGCACAATCAGAAAATAAAATTTTCATTATGCTTTAGCATACATGGGAAGGAGACCTGCACAGGCCTTACCTTGGGAAAAGCAAGTGTTTGGTTCCACTTAATTCTTTCACAGTATCCTGAGCAGTGATTGGCCCTTTGCTGCTGTAAGTTTCTATTTAAAAAGTATTTATGCAGTTAAATCACTGAGCTCTGTAAGCAAGCCAACACTATTGGATCTTTGAATCAAAATGACGGAAGGGAGAAATGATTAGCACATTTAAAAGGGAATTTACAACAGAAATCTTGGTATTAGAGTGCCTTCTTTACACAACAGACTGTGAAGGCATATTTATCTTGAATTATTGATTAGATTAGTTTGGTAATAATTTTAGTCTGTTGGTTATCAAACACTGTAAATCACAGATCTCAAAGTTATCCGTGCATGGCTGTGAATCATTTGGGGGTACTGGGAGAGGGACAGATATGTATGCAGAGGGCCATGTTTGTCAGATCACGCCTGAATGCAGAATAAATTCTTAGAGTGAGATCACTTTTAGCAGCTGCAGGAAGTCAGTTTACAACTAAATTTAATCAGAGCCATTGTTCTTTATGGCTATTCTATTTCATAAAGTATGTTCCTGACAGAACCTTTTTCCCTCCTGCTCTGTAGATGGAATCCTCAGAAATAAATTACCTTCTGGTGATTGTTCAAGAAAACTTGGCATCATTTGTCAAAAGTTTGGAGTAACATGTGGCTCTTTTAATGAAAAATGGTGATTGGGCGCAATCACATATTATTCCCAATTAGCTTTTTTCTTTTTTTAAGATTTGTTTTTGCTATTTTTAGTTGTGTAGTGGATATGCCATGTAAGTACAGATACCCAAGGAGGACAAAAGTATCTGATTCCCTATAGCTGGAAGTACACATGGCTGTGATACACATGACATGGGCCCAGCAAATGCTATTGACTGCTGAGCCACCCTTTCTAAATTGCTTTGTATGAGTCACAATATAGTATCTAATTGTCTGGCTTTTCATACATGCTTATATAGATTCATTTACATGCATGCTTGCAATCACTCATTTAGATTCCTACAGTGTAATTTTCTGTTTATTAAAATTGAAGGTTTGTATTGATGGATGGAGATCCAGCAAAATGTCTCTAATTCTAGGGTGGATGTCATTCTGTTTAACAAAACATCATCATAGGAATGAAATTTGAGTTGATGACCAACTTGCAGCCAAACCAGCAGTTATGCTCCTTTTGCTAGGAAACAGTAAATTGACAGAATTTAATTTACTCAAGGGTTCATTATAAACTTTATGGGGAAATATCCAAATGGCACTTAGACAGCTTTGAGATACCACCTCAATCCAGGGTAGCAATCCTGGGGTCTCTTTGAGCTGCTCACCTTATAAACTCCAGTTTTATCTCAGTAGCAAGGAAGATCAAGAAATTGCTGAAAAATCTTTCTCTGCAGGGATATCTAAAGTCAAACAAAAAAGAGGAGCTGGAGAGATGGCTCAGCAGTTAAACTCTTTCAGAGGATCAAAGTTAAGTTCCTAATATCTATATAACATCTCACAGCTGCCTGTAACTCCAATTCTAAAGGGTCCAACACCATCTTCTGTCCTCGCAGGCACTGCATTTATGAGGTGTACATACATACATGCAAGAACAAACTTATACCAATAAAATAAAAAGAAGTAAGTCTTTTTTCTTAAGTCAAGCAGAACATTTATTACAATAGAAATAAAATCATTGTGTGGCTATGCAATATGCTCCCAAATGCCATGAGAGGAGGAACAGCAAAGGTAAGAGAAATAAGTTCCAAGGATCTGTGGTACACCACAGTAGCCAGATTATGGTAATTTATTATAAATCTCAAAAGAACTTGAAGACAGAACTTCAAATAGATGTCAATTCTCCAGTCTTTGCCTACTATGTCAGTATATTGAATTATCATATTCTATACTCTATAAATATTTGCAAATAGTATGTGCTGGTTAAGCAAACTGTTCTACACTCTAAGTAGACTTGCATTTGCATTTGTGGATTGAAATTATTAGTGCTTTTGTGAACTATAGGGAGGTAGCATTGAGTCACCTATGAGCACATCACATTTCCTTAGCTTCTGATAGATGTCATGTGGGGTTCTTTACCTCAGGGATGATGTAGGTGCTATCAGGTCCACATTTTAAGAAATAGTCAAATCCTGGTGTCATCTTAATAATAATTGTTCATGCAGTCTGCTATCTTAAAAACACTGTGTTGCTTCTGCAAATCAAGGAATGGGATTTTTTAACAGAACACTATTTCTAAATCCCATCTCTTATTTTTTCATACTGTTTTATTGGTTCTTAGTGAATTTCTCATCATGCACCCAAATCCCACTCATTTCCAAGTCCTCCCATATCTACCCTCCATCCTTGTAACTCTCCACATTAACAAAAGCTAAACCAAAACAAAAACATCCCACATTCATCATCATGGAAGCTGCAGTGTGCCATGGTTGTGTCACACCGTATATCTTTTTGTCCAAACATTAGTGCAGATGTTCATTGCAATGGGTCATTGGTCTAGATGGAGGCCTCTGGCTTCTACTACCCCATCAATACTGTACCCTCACAGAGACTCCTCTAGGATATCCTGCTATTGCCCTGGAGATCATATAGCTTTGGTTCTGCAGGATTGGCTCCTTCACATACTCCAGAAGCTCATAGGTGAGAAAGATTTTGGAGTTGGCCAGCTCAAATCCCTGGATCTGGGCCTCAGTAGTAGCTGAATTGGTCAACCCACCAAACCAGCTCTCCCATGTCCATGCCACGGAGGCCAGCTCTTCCACGCTGCCTAGTGGTAGGACCAGCTCTCCCAAGCCCATATCACCATTGGAACCACTATATAGCCAGGGAGGGGCGGGGTCAACTGAGCATGGTACTCAGTCATCAACATGTCCTCAGTAGGCAGCCCAAACCATAGACATCCTTTGTTGGCAACATGGGTTGCTGACATCAACACAGATTCCTGCTGCAGTGGAGCCATAGACCCAGACATGGCCCTCATTGGCAGCACAGACCTCGGTATCGCATACCCTTATATGACAGCATCGGCCTTTCAGATCAGGCTGCACCTCACCCTGTCTCCAGTTCCAGCTCTCTTTATAGTACATAAACCACTCTGTCTTCTTTCTCTTCCATCTTTCAACCACATACTTGCTCCTTGTAGTAGTTCCCACCCCAGCTTGCCAGCAACAGGCCTTCAGCCTCAGCCCCCATCTCTTCTTTTTGTTCAACTGTCCTATAGTATAAACTTTTCTTTCAGAACTCAGCTCCAGTGTTTCTCTTGAGAAGCCTTTTCTGATAACTACCTATATCAATAGATCTAAATTAGGAAAAACAAAACTTCCCGAATTATCCTTCACCAGGATACCTCATAAGGTTGGACATCCTTTGCCATGATGCCTCATAAGATTGAAATTACCCATGCTGCTTTACTTCACTGGACAGTTTCCCTGTTTAATTTATCTTTGAAAATAATCATATCAGCCAGCAACAGATGATAGAAATAGAGATTAGCTATCTGATGCCAAAGGGTCAGCCCTAAACACATACATACAAGGAACATTATATAGACTGAGCTGGTTACATATGCATATATGTGTGTAACAATTAATGAAAAGACTATGAATTTGAAAGAGAGCAAGGCAAGCTATATAAGAGGTTTGGAAGGAGGAAAAGTAAAATGAAATGATATATTATAACCTCAAACAATAAAAAAAATTTTTTTAAAGATTTAGGAAATGAAATAATATAACCCCAAAATTAAAAGAAATACTAAAACAATAGATTTTTAGCATAAATTTGAGCAGTAAGGTTGAGGGAAACAGGCTGTCTCTGGAGAAAATATAGCTTACACTTGAGTACATGGGTGTACATTTTAATGAAATTCCCATGTGTCTTAGCAGTGACTATTTTCAACATTTTGATGTCTCAACTCATAACCTAAAAAGATGCTAAGAATTATTGATGTCTTTTTTTCCTCTTTCTGATAAGTGCAATGACAGGGATCCAAAAGTGCCTTGAATAGTGCTGTTATCTGATAAGATGAAGCTATGCGCCATAATGTTACACAAGGAAATTTAGACTCGACTGTGACTGAATAGGGTTTTATGTGAGATTCATGGGAAACTGAGGGTTTCTGGCTGAAAAAAGCAAGGTCAAGCATAATGCATTGCTATTTAAATTTCTCGTCTGAAATATCTCTCTATAAAAGGAATCTTGTCAACCTCCAAAGTAAATTTCATTAATTGTGCCTAAATTCTTAACTCTCAACCGGAGAGGGGCTTCAGAAGAGGCTACTTTTTAATTCCAGTGTCCCCATAAATTTCTCTTTATGGGGAGATTGGAGAATGGATATAGAAAACACATGGGTTTAGAGTAAGCTAGATGGCAGGCACACAGCTGTGCTTGCATTATAAGAACAGGAAATTTGGCCTTGCACTGATGGAAGCTGGCACTGAGAACTGTGCTTGAATTCCCATCTACCTCTCCCTTCTTATGGTCAGTGGAGCTAAGGTTCTAAGGGTATATCTGCCTGTGTCCTTGTTTCTAGTATTGCAGGGTATTTGGGGAGTTTTGTTTTGTTTTGTTTTAGGCAGAACTGTGTAACTTCCTTTTATACCTAGGGCATGTAAGTTTCTAAGAACATCAAGAAGGACAGGCAAATCAAACATACAGACCCACAAATTGTACAGTATATGGAGAGTAAGAGACTTTGTAACACTCAATCCTAAATGATACATCTTCATTAAACCCCTCTTCTCAGGGTTCTGGGAACTATGGAGCAAAGTAGGTAGAAAGAATTTAAGAACCAAAGTGGATGGATGATACCAAGGTACCAGTGTCTTCCAGACACAATAAGATATTTGCACATATGAATTCACAGACACTGACAACATTCACAGGACCTCCACAGGTTCAAGACAGATTGATTTCCAGTGCTAAAAGGAGAAGTGAGCATGAGCTTCCATCCCTAACCAAAAAGCTGTCTCCAATTTACTACCATTTGCAAAGGAAAAATTAGTTTTCTCAATGAAATCTTAGTGGGTATATAAATCTTGACACAAAAACTCTCATCTTAAAGGGAGTGAAAGATAGTGAGTGACCACAGCTCAGGAATGCAGATTATGTTACCGAAAAATTCTATGTTCCAATGAGGAAGCAGATTCAAAGAGTTTTTTTATAGATTTACAGAACAGAAAACGTCATGAATCAAAGCAAATTTAAATTGCATTGGTGGGTACATCAGAGAGTGTGTACATTGAGATGGGGGAAGCTTTCCTATAGGTTCAAGATGCTATGTGGTGGCATTCTTAGCTTTTGGATTGGTAAAAGTGAGTTGCCTGCTAAGTCAATAGATTCTAAAAGGTTTTTATCTATTGTCACAAGACGTTAGTTCAGACTCAGAGAAGGGCAAGGAATGGTGTTCCAGAGAGCCAGAACTTAGCCCAAAATAAGGTAATTAGCCTCTGAACCTGCAACATTCCATTCTCTCCATAGTACTGAAAATCTCATCATCCACTGAACCTCAGCAGACACAGCTTCCTTTTAACAGTTTTCATTCACAACCAGGCAGTTTTGGTGCACGCCTTTAATCCCAGCACTCGGGAGGCAAAGGTAGACGGATCTCTGTGAGTTCGAGGCAGCCTGCTCTACAAGAGCTCCAAAGCTACACAGAAA
Organism: Alexandromys fortis; assembly: GCF_014885135.2. Lineage (NCBI taxonomy): Eukaryota > Metazoa > Chordata > Mammalia > Rodentia > Cricetidae > Alexandromys > Alexandromys fortis. The sequence goes on along the minus strand of NW_026068030.1, from coordinate 1,148,316 downwards.
AACCCTGTCTCAAAAAACCAAAAGAATTTTCATTCACGTGAACTACACTGAAGGGTAGGCCCCATGCCCAGCAGTAGATAGCCAATATAAAATGAAATCAATGATGGTGTTGTGTATATATGTGTGTGTGTATGTGTGTATCTTCTCCAGGTTCTCAATATTAAAACTTAAGACAGATTATGGCCTTTATTATTCCTCTTTCCCCCTCCATATTCACTTCTCCAACTTAATAGGGTCTTACTGTGATATGGAAGAATTCTCTGGTTAGGTTTTTTTAAACTAATTATATTTTTCTGTATTTTATATCTTGCATTTGAATAATTTTAAATTTTTATTTTATAATTAGCATACTAGTTTATTAAATACCATATGGCATTTCGAAACAAAGTGTTTTAGTAGATTCTCTTGCCCTTGTTTCCCCAACTCCTTGGTACTCTGCTGATCTAGCTTTTGTAACCTCTCCCAGAATCCTTTTCCTCTTTTATGTCATGTGTGCAAGTATATGTGTGTGTGTCATGTACATTAGATAGGATATAAATATGAGAGAAGACATGCGTTTCTGTCTCCCTGCTTAATATTATACTTTCTATATCCATCTTTTTTATTTTTTCAAACTACTTTTAAAGTTACCATCCTGTGACATTAATCTTGATTGTAAGTTTAATGGGATTTAGAATCACCATGGAAGTATATCTCTAGGCTTGTCTGTGAGGAGTTTTATAGATTAGGTTAAATTTAGTTTAAAAAAAAAAAAGATCTGAGTTCAGTGTAATTAGTACCATCCTATGTGCTGGATTCCTGCACTGAATGGAAAAAAAGAAGTGAAGTGAACTACGCAAGGACATTAATTGCTCTGTTTCTTTCTCTCTCTCTCTCTCTCTCTCTCTCTCTCTCTCTCTCTCTCTCTCTCTCTTTTTTGTGACAAGGTTTCTCTGTACCTTTGGAGCCTGTCCTGAAACTAGCGCTTGTAGACCAGGCTGGCCTCAAACTCACAGAAATCCTCCTGCCACTGCCTCCCGAGTGCTGGGATTAAAAGCGTGCGCCACCACTGCCCGGCTTGCTCTCTGTTTCTTTACTATATATACAGTATGCCCATTTCCTTCAATCTCTGGCTACCATGAGTTTCTCACCGTGATGACCTATACCATTGAACTCTGAGTTAAATTAAACCCTTCCTTCCAGAAGTTGCTTTTGCCAAGTATTTTGTTATAGCAACAAGTAACTAATACATATAGAAAATGATGGATTTCATCAAGGAATATTCATACATATGTATCATTATGCCTTGTTTGCATTCATTCCCCTCCGCCCCTACCCTCCTTTTTTTCTGTTGATTTCCTTTCTTCTTCCATCAAGTTGTCTGTCTCCTTTCTTCCTTGTTATTACATAAATTCCACTACTCTCTATCCCCGCCTCTCTTTTTTTATTTTTATTTATTTATTTATTTATTAAAGATTTCTGCCTCTTGCCCGCCACCGCCTCCCATTTCCCTCCTCCTCCCTCAATCAAGTCCCCCTCCCTCATCAGCCCGAAGAGCAATCAGGGTTCCCTGCCCTGTGGGAAGTCCAAGGACCACCCACCTCCATCCAGGTCTAGTAAGGTGAGCATCCAAACTGCCTAGGCTCCCACAAAGCCAGTACGTGCAATAGGATCAAAAACCCATATAGTCATCCTCCTGAATATTAACCTTCATCAGGCGATGAAAGGAGA
>NW_026068030.1:1131603-1146444 GCF_014885135.2 Alexandromys fortis | reverse complement strand
TATCAAAAAAAAAAAAAAAAAAAAAAAAAAAAAAAAAAAGATCCCTTACTACCCTGCAGTGATCCTTATGCTATTTTGGTGATGCGCAAACATGTAAATACACACATAATTTTAAATTTATGTTCTGTATATGAGAGAAAATATGGCATTTGCTTTCCTGCATCTGGCTTTTTGCTCTCAATAATTCCCATTTTCTTCTACTTTCATGAAATTTCATCTTTTCATTTTCTTTATGGCTGTTCAGAATTCCATTGTATAAATTCAGCATATGTTCCTTATCTTTTCATCTGCTGATAGGCATCAAAGCTGGTTCTGTTAACAGGGTATTTTGAATACAAAATGGATATGCAGGTCTATCTCTGTGGGACTCTGCCTCGAGTCCCTTAAGTGTATAACTGAATGTAGATGGATCATGTCGCAGTTGTAATTTCAGTTCTACAAAGTCACCTCCATACTGTTTCCATAGTGCAATGCAAGTAACAAATAGAATAGCTAGATCTTAAGGAATACACATGTACAATAAATAACTAGGAAGTTGTTTAATATCCTTTGCCATGAAGGAAATGCAAATTCAAATTGATCTCAAGTTCTTCTGACCCAAATCAGAATGGCTGTCATCAAGAAAGCAAATGACAACAAATGGTGGAAAGAAGTGGGGGTAAGAAACCCTTTTTCAGTGCTGGCAGGCTTTATTTGATTTTAATGATAGTGAAAGGGAATGAAGTGGTCACCTAGCATGCACATAAGTAAAAAAATAATATAAATAATAAAAATGACCGCCCTGCCTTCTGAGAAAACATTCACAGTTTGAAAAGAATATGTGAAAAGGACAGTGACCTTAATGGATGGCCACAGGTGGACACAAAGTTGAAGGGGAAGGGATGGTGGGCCTTCGAAGAGTTGGGAGAAGTAGGAGTTTGTGCAAACATGTTGTATGCAATTCTCATAGAATTATTTTAAAACTATAATAGATGTGTAATTCTCCACTAATTTTACAGAAATGTATTGCTAATCAGAAAAGCAGCTGTATTCTTATTTTTGCATGTTTCCTTAACTGATCACCTGACACATAACCTCCACTCGTTGGTGCTTTGCTTAAAAAAAAAACTTTTGATTTAAATTCATTTTCTCTTAATGAAATAATATTAAGACAAATTCATATGCTGTGAATAATATCAATTTCTTTTACTCAGCCTAGATCTTGTATGAATTAAACGAGTAAAAATATTTCCATCCTACATTATAATTTTTTATGAGTATGGATGTTTTGCCTGAAAATATGTTTGTACATCTTTTGTGTGCCTGGTGTCTTCAGAAGCCAGAAGAGGGTATCAGATCTCCAGGAGCTATAGATGGTTCTGAGCTACCATTTGTGTGCTAGGAACAGAACCCAGGTCTTGTGTGACAGAATCAAGTGTTTTTGACTTCTGAGCCATCTCTCTAGCTTCTATTTTCTTTTCTTTTCTTTTTTTGGCTTTTTGAGATGGGGTTTCTCTGTGTAGCTTTGTATCCAGGCTGGCCTTGAACTCACAGGGATCAGCCTGCCACTGCCTCTCACATGATGAAATTAAATACCCAGCTCTATTTTTTGTTTTTGAATGTAGAAATATTTCATGAATAGAAGGCAAAGCTTTGCTTTAATAATACAGTGATGAATTTCTAAAAGAAAATTTTAGGATGAAAATTCCATAGATTTTGAAATTTTCATTAAAAAAAATCAGCCGTATAGACAGAAAGAACAGAAGGAGGGGAGAGAGCCATTTCTGACTTCTGGCGTAAGAACTAAAAATGCAGCAGAGCTTGGCAGCTCCACTGCAGTTTTCTTTGTGCGATCATCATTCTTTTACTTCATGTGAAATCCACTTATTTATCACTGTGGCCTCTGGTGTGTATTCAATTTCTTCCTGCTCGGCTGTACATTAGTTGGTTATTAGTGACTGGAGAGCAGTTCCCTCCGTTAGGAACAAGAAAAACAACGACAGTTTCTGTCATCTTAGCATTTTATCAGTCACTGAAGAGAACATTCTCGCATAATACAGTGGTCTGATGATTCCTGTTAGCAGTAATCAAGCTTTCAGAGAGAGTTCTTGCTGTAGTATTAGCACTCCAAAGCTTTCCTCCTTTGCTAGGAAGTGGAGGGGAAGGTCCTTATGCTAATCCCATGATGCTTTGCTTAGGAAATAGTCAAGTTAGCAAGGAGTAGCAAAGGTAACCAAGCCAAGTCACATGACTAAAGACTTAACTAGAATGTTCTTGTTTATCTGTTGACAAATGAAAGTATGTCTAATAATTTTAATATACTCATTAGGAAAAAGAATACAAAGATAAGTTGGTTTATAGAGAACATATTTGTCATGTGGGAGTCCCCTCTGTGTGCTGTTATTACGATTAATAAATAAAGAAACTTCTTTGGACAGAACTTAGGTAGGCAGGGAAAGCTAGGTTGAATGCTGGGAGAAAGAAGGGCCAAGTCAGAGAGACGCCATGGAGCTACTGATGGAGATAGACACGCTGAAACTTTGCTGGTAGTCATGACCTTGTGGTGATATACAGATTAATAGAAATGAGTGAAATTAATATAAGAGTTAGCCGATAAGAAGCTAGAGCTAATGGGCGAAGCAGTGATTTAAATAATACAGTTTATGTGTGATTATTTCGGGGCTGAGCAGCCGAGAACCAACAAGCAGCTCACTCCCTCCAACATATCCATATTCCTTATCATTCAGCTTTGTTACACTCTGTGTTTCATTGTCTGTGATACTTGCAGTTGAACGTAGGACATTGCTCTTGTTAGGCAAGTGTTCCAGTCCTAAGCTTCATACCCAGCCTTTTCCTTGTTTTATTTCGTTCTTGTCTTGTCTTTCCCTGCCTGGGCTGTCCTCACTGTTAAGCCCAGGTAGGTCTTCAACATGGACTCCTCCTGCCTCAGCTTCCTTCCAAGGAGAGGAACTGGAATTAAGGTGTGGTGACCTTGCTTCTCTTTGTGCTTATTTTACTTTTTTGAGACTTGTTCCTCTCCATCCCATTTACCTCTGCCATTTATGGAAATAATAAAAGTTTATTATAATGAATTTGAGGAATACACAAAAATACAGTCAAGAATTTAAATAATAAAGCCTGAAATCATACTTGTGTAAATAGCCACCATTATTTCTTCTATGAAGATGTTTTTTTAACTTGTAACTTACATTTCTGCATAACTGAATATATATACTTATGTATAATAAAAAAGAATTTTATGTACATGTTCTTTTATATAATACCTGTTTAATTTTATAAACACACATACCATGTTGTATATACAGTTTTGACTTAATCATCTTGTACATGTCAAAAATGTATATAATTCATAGTGCTTTATAAATAAAACCTGGTGAATAAAACTTGATAGGCTTTTTAAATATAACTGAGAGTCTGCAAGTTGAGATAATATCTTGGGTCTACAAACATGGGCCAAGTTGTTAGTTAAAAATAATTTAAATTCAGTTTGACAATTTTCTCACCAGAACATCCATCTTCTTATATTTTTTTCTAATTTAGCAAATTTTATCATTTGTATCCTGATGGTGCAGAAGTATGTGGTAATTGTACTGAGACATGAAGTATAAATATATAGGCTTTGGGGAGAGAATAACGACCAACAAGTAGAGAGATGTATTACTATATAAATAGTTAGGACCTGCTCTCTACCTATTGAAGGAACTTGTTCTTATCATTGACACATGGAAACTTCCAGAAAGCTGAAATACATAGGCATTTTTCTATGAGACTGAGTCTTCCCCCATGCTTTCCTTAAGCGACAAACATCCCCAGAAGAAGCTTACCAACATATAAGTAACTGTACTATTTGGTGAACTCTTGCTAAGGTAAAAGAAATACTTTTATTTCTTTATTTTAAAACTTTCCTTTATTTTTTTGAAAATTTCATACTTGTATACAGTGTACCTTGATCATACCTACCTCTCATTCCCCTTTAGCTTCTCCTAGGACAATAGGCATGATTAGTGAAGCTATTGTCTGTTGCTGGTTAACTTAGTCTACTGCTCTGAACCCTGCCTTTGAGCTGGCAGGGAGTATTAACCTTCTAATTATGTTCATGTCTCTTTGGTGGTGACCATCTTCCAACCTGAGGCTGACCTTAGGGGCCCCAGTCACCAGTCATCTCATGAGCGAAATTATGTTTCAAGAGATTCCCAGGGTCTTAGATGCTCTTCTTTCCGAAGATTGAAGCAAAAAAAAAATATGTATTGCTAATTACATCACAGTTTGGTGAGAGTTAAGTAAGCACCAATCCTCCAACTTCCAGGAAGCTTGCCCAAGTTGTTCTCAGGGCTGGAGAAAGAGGTGCCGAGGTAAAGGGAAGCCCACACCTCCACGTGACGCCTCCGCACTTCATGCCTCTCATGCCACTGCTGCTGCCTTCTGTTCTCAGGGCTACACAATAAACTCATTTGCGTGGTTCATAAATAGGCTGACATAGCATCCTTTGAGGAAAAGTAATGTGGGAAGTCACATTATAATTGGGTGTGTTGGGGAGGGAGAAATACTGGATAACTTTGTCAATAATCTATGCATGATGGAAAGATGGGTACTTAGTAGGATAAGAAGGGTGGTACCTGTGGGTTGATTTTAAAAGGCCTGTAGAGGGAATATTAATGATTCATTATGAGTCAGAAGGGATCAGGAGATTTGGGGGCAGTAGAATTACATCAGCTGTCTTATTAAGTTTTTACCATGGAACATATTAAAAGAGCCAATCAGGAAACAGAATTTTAAAGGAGTCTTTAGAATTGGTACAACTATGAAAAGAAAGAAAGAAAAAATCAAGGATGACCATAAATATTTTGAACTGAACAGCTGGAAAAGAATGGATTTTCATTGGGTGACATTGGTGAGGCTGAAAGGGGACAGTTAGGATTGTGGAAGAACTCTGCTACAGCATGGGTAACAGTGAACAGGTTGCTGGGATACTTGGTTGTGAGCTGAGGAGAGGTGTAAGATTGAGCCTTGAATGCATGGTGTATAAGGCAGCAGAACTTGGTGGAGTAAAGTGTAAGAGCAGAAAGTTGGAAAGCAGCCCTCCACCAAGCCGGGGCACTGCATGCTCACTCTGAGAGTTAGAAGACAGCAGTGAGACAGGGAATAAGCAGTGGAGTGGAACCCAGAACCAGGAGTTTTTAAATAAAGAAAAGAGAATTAAGGACTAAGGAGTAGCCAGTTATATTATCTGCTTTGAATGGGTAAAGTAACATGCAGGAGTTGATTAGATTGACCAACTTTAAATTCTCTGGAGATGGAAAATGCACCGTGTATAGGTTGTATGCTTAAATTTTGTGGCATTGGCATTATGTCTCTTATTTGTTTTATTTTCCTGTCTGATTTTAGTTTTGTGTGAGATGCTGTTTGAACAAGGTTATTCACTGTTTGTCTGTTGTATTTCCTTTCAGTGTCTTCCAAAGACCCCTTTAAGTTTCATCAGTAATAGTTATCACTCAGTGACTATAGGGTTTGGTGGGTCTGCCTAAGCCCTTATCATCCGACTTCCTTCCTTGGGATTTTTTTCTAGCACCACTGTTTGCAGTGCTGCAGAGTTCTGCCCACATTCCACATCTGTCCTTTAGGACCCTGCTTCATTGTCCATATAAAGGGATGGGAGCAGTGGGATAAAGCCAGGAGCTGGCAGGAACAGAAGCTTCTTGCTGCTTATACTGCCAAGACACTTGCCTTGTAGGATAGTACTTCAGGTGGAGGGAAAAGGCAGAGTCAAAATGTAAAATTCTGCCAGCAGACTTTGGAGCTGGGAAGATTGCTGCACTTTATTCCAGAAAACTTGGGAGGAGCAAACAACCTATTAGTGACCCTAATGGCATTTATCACTGGCTGTACTTATTGAATTCTGTGTGTTCTGTCTCAGCTGAATCACAGAGAGAAGCATAAAGCAAATAAATTACATGAAGTAATTCACTGTCCATGAGCAGTCTATTCTATTTGTTAAGGTGAAGAATTGGCATTAACCTGTATGTGTGCCTCCAGCTCTTTCGTGTTGATAAATAAGGGACGGAACCCTTGTACTGTATTGGGCCTCTCTCGACTTTTCTCATCACATGGTGCATTCTGGTAGCATACCTGCTCCATTCCCAACACTACTTCCTGCTAAGAAAATAGCCCCTTACTTTACTGTCTATTCTATCAGCTGCTCTCATTCTCTCCTCACCCTTTCTAGCTTCATTTGGGAAGTAAGTGCTTTGGGCAGAGTAAAGAGGGAAAAGTCACCTACAATTAATGAGGAGCTATTTTCTTGCAGAACTTCTGCTTTGTGAGGTATGCAAAAAGCTGCATTCTGGGTATAGGAGAGTCCCTGAAGACTCCCCTCCCTTAGAGACCATAATATGTGACTATAAGCGACTGCCCTATAAATCAGTACCGTAGTTCATTTTTGGATGATATAATGTCATAAACCGGGTCGCTTCTAAACAAGGTGATTTGGTTCCTCATACTACCCCATGTGTAGAAGTTCAGGCCAAGACTCCAGCAGGTTCCTTATGTGTTGAGGGATCTTCTCTAGTACATAGACTGTCTTCTTGGTGTGTCTTTCTTTTACAATGAAAGAGACAGCTTCTGTGCCTCTCTTGTAAGATCCCTAAATCCATTCATGGGCTTTACCCTGATGACATAATCACCTCTATATACCTTGACCCCACTGTTTAATACCAGCACACTGAGGATTAGGTTTGCCCCAGGAATTCTGAAGGGACATTAACATTCAGACCATAACCACTATGATCTCAGCAATCAAGGCGTTGTTTTCTTAGCGTCCACCCTGCATCCTTCTTTTCATGTTCTCTGATTCCCCCTTTTGTCTCCATAGTTTGGTAGTCTTCATTGCCAGCAAATGGCTCACATATGTGTATTTTCCTTCAGACTTTCTTTCCAGCACCTCACTTACTCCCCTTTCTGTGCAGTCAGCTCTCACAGATCTCTTGCCTTTTCTCTAATGCTGTTCTCCTAAGCCTGACTCTGTGTCAGATGTCCACTATTAAAAAGGCAGTTTAACAGCCTATAGGATGCATTATATGAAATCTCTCTAATATAAATAGCTAGTACTGGCTTATTGGTATGTTTTTCCTTATACTATTTTACTTTGTTTATTTGTAAATAATTATACATCTTAAATATTGGCAACCCACTCTCTTTAGCTCTTACCTTGATTTTTGAACAGAATTTGTAGAAGGAGAAGCAGGCTCCATTCCCACATGGCTCATGGCCACCTAGCTAGCTTATGCCCCGAAATAATTACACGGAAACTGTATTCTTTTAAACACTGCTTGGCCCATTAGCTCTAGCCCTTACTGGCTAACTCTCACATCTTGATTAACCCATTTCTATAAATGTGTGTAGCACCACAAGGTGGTGCTTTATGGGAAAGATCTTAACCTGCATCCATCTTGGAGAGGAGAGCTATGGTGACTGCCTTACTTCCCTTCTTCCCAGCATTCTGTTTGGTCTACTCCACCTATCTAAATTCTGCCCTATCAGGCCAAGCAGATTGTTTATTAATTAACCAATGAAAGTAACAATAGACAGATGACCCTCCTCCATCATTTCCCCATTTTCTGTTTAAACAAAAAAGAAAGCTTTCATTTTAACATAGTAAAATTACATATAGCAAAACAGTTATAAAGCAAGAATTACAGTTACAATATTTATATCTATTTTATCTTTTATTATAACTAAGGAAAACTATAACTATAACTAACCATTCTTCAACTCCATCAAAGACTCCAGAATCATATAATATTACCTAAGCAAACAAGAAATAAGCAACTTCCAAAACTCTAGAAATGACAGAGATATCTCGCTGCTTGTACAGTCACCCAAAGTTCTTTTGTGCTGTTAGGGCATCCATCTTCGGCCTACAGGCCCACAGTATCCAGCAGACATTTCCATGAAGCAGAAAATTTCAAAGACAGTTCAGTCACTATCTGCTGTGTCCTGCAGAATGTCTCGCAGACTCTTTTATGAGTCAGGAACCCGGAAATATCATCTCACCTTTAGGCAAGTTCAGCAGTCCTCTCTCTGCGAGTTCTCTGTGTCCAGTTTATGCAACAGTCCAGGGAAGAGCAGTTTCTTGCCCAAATGGCTATCAAACTCCATAAGAAGCCTCTTCAATGCCCATCTTCCTCTTGACGTAGCTGGTGCTGCCAGAAGCAGACGTGTCTCATTGTCATGAAAAGCCCTAAATTATTAAAACATTAAATGCCATATTCTGTAGTCTTTGAAAGATATGAAGAATGTCTATTTAACTGAAAATATATCTCTATATATCTATAAAATCCAACTAACATGACTACAAGCTTGACTATTATTGATAATTATCCATTAACAACCTATATTTTTAATTATACATTACATTTTTAAATGAACTACACAATCACAATACCTTAATCAATATCAGAAATACATATAACAAAATTGACCTTAAATGTCTGTCAATAAGGTAAAATTTATACCAATGCAAATTATTCATATCTATATCAAGAATTTATTCACATCTGAGTAAATGGTAATCTTTCTGCTACAAACAGCATCTAGTAGAAATGTTGAAGAACAGAATTACTGCACTCTGTGTGTTTAAGAAGTACAAGCTATAAACTTTGTTTTTAGATGCACATTGAATACTGGGAACATAGTACATGCCTTCAGAAAAAGGTTGCTAGATTGTGTGTAATATATAAGAATCCACCTAAATAAGTTGTTTATTATCTTTAGCATAACATATAATTCAGTGTACACACTATCTTTGGTGTCCAGTTCTGTAGTGTACACTGCAGGTTCCATGCCTGTGGCTGCTTCACACCTTTCTTACCTCTTTCTTTTACTGTTTCTGCAGCAAAAATGATGATGCATTTTAGGCAGAGTTGATAGTAAATTTAAAAATTGCTCTTCTTCCAAAATTGTTTGCCTAAGGTTTTCTATTGAATTATCTTTTCTACCTTCTATGTCATCATTCTTTACTCCGGCTGGGAGAATCTCACAGTGAAAAGACTGATTATCTTGAGTAAATATGATCCTGTCCCCAGATACTACCTACCACTGGCATTTGAACAAAGCTGTAGGCAGACATTGCTTTTCTTCATGCCTGGAAAATCCATTCGCACATGTCATGGTCAGCAGCAACACTTCACATGACTCATTTAATAGTCACCTGGCAGCCAGGGAAGACAGAAATTCACTCCTGACAATGCTTGTTGTAATAGTGTCTTATCAGGACATCATGATGAATGTTGAATTTTTTGATTAAATGCATGATTATAAAATCAGTGTTAAATATCTTTTCAAAGAATAATTGGTCTCTTTTATAACATTTGGATGCTGATTTTTATTTTAAATTATAATGTAATTCCATCACAAAGCTCTTCTAAAATGCATATTTTTAATTGTGTGTTGGATGTAATTCCAGTGGTGAGGCGTCTGCGGTAGGAAACTGAGTTCAGGGTCAGCTTAGGTTATGGATAGACACCCTGTTTCAAAACACCATCTGTGGAGGGAAGCACCATCTCTCCAAAGTCTTTGTTGTATCTACACTATAAAATATTTATAAGTTACTTGTATGTTTACTATTAAGTATAATTTATAAATAGTATATAACCTAGAGGGGTCAGAGGCATGTCTCTGTTGAAAGAGTGCTTGCTGTCCAAGCATGAGGACATGAGTTTTATCCCCAGAGTCTATGTAATATGCCAGGTCTGGCAATATGTGTCTATAAGCCTTTCTGTGAGAAAGTAGAGATAGAAAACTCAGCTTTTATGATAGTGTAGTTCCCCATCTGGAAGGGAAACCCAGTGCTACCCTGATCTGATAGTCTATCTAAGCTATGTCCTACCATACCTGACCAAAAAGAAACCACTGAAGGATATCAGAGCATAGATTACAGGCCATTAAGCCCCAAGGTATTATCTCAGGGGCACCAATACCATCTATACCTGTGTTTGGTGAAGATCTTTATGGCTCCAAATGTCAGTCTAGCCTTCACCCTCAGGTAGGAGCCACTCCTGTGTCTCTGAAAAGTGACCTGCCTCTTCTGCTTATATTCCCTTGACCATACAGCAGCATCCAAATAAACTTAGGTTCTCTGATGTCTCCTACTCTGCCCAGAAGCAGTGTCAGAAGATGAACCATTTCCCTTGTCAATAACTTGAACTTCCTGATTTGTCAGGTGGGAAAAGTGGAGATTAAGGGCCAACAATAAAAGGTAATTCTTCACATTTTAACAGACCATCCATGATCATTTAGAGCCTGACCTGAGATATCTATCATAGACACCTAAACTATGCCCATAGTGCCCTGTGATTCCTTACCCAAGAGGCCTGTTCCCAATGGGATAGGCTACACTGCAAAATCGTTGTTCAGCAAGATGGCCACATATCCATCCAGATATGAGCAGATTCCCATCTCAGATGCTGAAGAATGGATTCTAGACCTGATTTTTTTTACTTTATCTGTTCTTTCTTTTATCCTTTCTTTTGCATATGCTTCTGTCTCTCTCCTCCACTGTTTCCTTCTTCTCATCTTCACCTTATTGTATCATTGTAAGCATCTGTGTGCTCACTGCTTTGAAAAACACCAAGGTTAGTTAGTCATGTCTGCCTCAAAGCCTTATCCTCTAACCAAAGCTAAAAGAAACATAGAGCGCTGTTACTTGTGAGAGGTTTTATGCTATTTGAGTAGTAACATTTTCCTTGGAGGCAGAAAGCAGGGAGGACTTTCTGGAGAAGTAGCTCCCCACATAGTTTTTAGGAAACGGATTTTCAAAGATCGCATTTCTTCATATGTTATGTTTTTTTACAAATACTAGCCTCTTTGGTGATTATATGTGCTGGGCCATGATCCCATCAATTATCTCAGCCCTTTATGGACTCTTTGTCACTGATAAGTGATGAATTGTGATTCAGTTGGATGGGGGATTTGGGGTATCTTTTTATACTAAGTCCCCTGCTTTAGACTGAAAATAACAAGTATGTTATTTGGATACATTTCTAGAGTAAACAGACGGGGTCAGGGGCAATGCAGATCTCTGTCCCTGCTGTCAGCAACTAAGTCAGCCTAAAAATAATCTTCGTGTGCAAACTGTTATTTATGTCAGAACATAACTCCTCTACATATGAAGTGCCATCCCTAGGAATGCCTTCAGAATCCCCAGGTGCCATGGTAACAGGCACTGCGTAACATGTGCAATAGGCTTTTAATTGCAACAAAAAAAGTACAATTCAGGAAGTTCCATATATTGTATTTTATGGTGGAAACTTGTAATAATCTTGGTCGTCTTAGCATGAATGCCAGGTTATTTTTGGCATGAATCTTATTAGAAATAACCATATTGATTTAATACGAATGCTGCATGGAAAAAATATATTAAGAGATAACCAAAGTCAGTTATCATTTGTCTATATAATTTTGTTTCCCTATTAATATTTTGTAAAAAATATAAATGAGTTTAGATGAGTTACTTTTTTACACTATCCTTTATGTTAGATAAAAGGGAATCTAATTCTTTTTTTAAATTTATTTATTTATTAAAGATTTCTGTCTCTTCCCCACCGCCGCCTCCCCTTTCCCTCCCCCTCCCCCAATCAAGTCCCCCTCCCTCGTCAGCCCAAAGAGCAATCAGGGTTCCCTGCCCTGTGGGAAGTCCAAGGGCCACCCACCTCCGTCCAGGTCTAGTAAGGTGAGCATCCACGAAACTGCCTAGGCTCCCACGAAACCAATAGGTACAGTAGGATCAAAAACCCATTGCCATTGTTCTTGAGGTCTCAGTAGTCCTCATTGTCCACTATGTTCAGCGAGACCGGTTTTAACCCGGGCTTTTTCAGACCCAGGCCAGCTGGCCTTGGTGAGTTCCCAATAGAACATCCCCCTTGTCTCAGTGTATGGGTGCACCCCTCGCGGTCCTGAGTTCCTTGCTTGTGCTCTCTTTCCTTCTGCTCCTATTTGGACCTTAAGATTTCAGTCCGGTGCTCCATTGTGGGTCTCTGTCTCTGTCTCCTTAGGAGGAAGCCTATATGATTTTCTTTGGGTTCTCCTTCTTATTTAGCTTCTCTAGGATCGCGAATTATAGGCTCAATGTCCTTTATTTATGGCTAGAAACCAAATATGAGTGAGTACATCCCATGTTCCTCTTTTTGGGTCTGGCTTACCTCACTCAGGATGGTGTTTTCTATTTCCATCCATTTGCCTGCAAACTTCAAGAAGTCCTTGTTTTTTACTGCTGAGTAGTACTCTAATATGTATATATTCCCTACTTTCTTCATCCATTCTTCAATTGAAGGGCATCTAGGTTGTTTCCAGGTTCTGGCTATTACAAACAATGCTGCTATGAACATAGTAGAGCATATACTTTTGTTGTGTGATAAGGCCTCTCTTGGGTATATTCCCAAGAGTGGTATTGCTGGGTCCATGGGTAGGTTGATCCTGAATTTCCTGAGAAACCTCCACACTGCTTTCCAGAGTGGTTGCACAAGTTTGCATTCCCACCAGCAATGGATGAGTGTACCCCTTTCTCCACAACCTCTCCAGCAAAGGCTATCATTGGTGTTTTTGATTTTCGCCATTCTGACAGGTGTAAGATGGTATCTTAAAGTCTAATTCTTTTTAAAAGATGATCTTTTCTATGGGACAGATGCTCAGCTGCCTGAATGTATCAACCTTTATTTTTCATTTTCATTTATTATCAAAATCAATATGCTATTTGGAAACTGCCAAATTGTTTCTAGATATCTAAGCGACTACAATTTGGGGAGTAATATAAAGTGAGTCCCATTAGGAAGTTTGCTTGAACCAGATGGTATGGATGGGAGCCCTCAGCGGAAGTGACTTTTGTGCGTAGTGAAGTGGTTGGAAACTGGCCATACATTCACTTGGTTTGATCTCAGCTGTGCAGAGATAATGGAGAAATTAGAGAAATGATTCCTTTTACTGTTTTCGGGACTAATACTCTGTGTTCTAAAATCTTATTAATTTATATATGGCAAAATAGCATCCAGTGGAAGCTTTTTAAAGAAGCTTTGAAAGTGTGTGAATTTATTTAACCAGAAAACAAGTAAAGAAAAAATAAAATAATGGATATAATGACCAAGGAAGTTTTGAGGAAGATTATAGGAAGACTTTTGGAACCACTTAAGTTCCAAGTCTGTTTACTTTCTAATTCTGTTTCTTCTTGAGGCCACCTAATGTCTGTTGTACCCAGTCATGCAGTGAATAGTTCATAAATGAGTAATGAACAACATTTGATTGATTCTTACTAGCCCACATTATGTCTGTGGTGAAGGTTATTGTTTCTTATTTGTCTCTTGAGACTTAGAATTAAACTCAGGGTCTCCCAAATGCCGGGCAATTACCCTACATTGGGCCATGGCCCGCTGTTGATTTTTGTGCGAGCTCTTCTTTTATAGCCCATTGTACTCCCAGTCTTCCTACCTCAGTCTCCCAGTACTAAGCTCCAGGTATGTCCCATCTTGCACTGCACTATGTGGTCCACATTGTCATCCATCTTCCTCTCAGAGGAAGTTGTGTTAACTTCAGAGAAAATTGACCCAAATCATCTCAGTCAGATTAACCTTGACCTGAGAAATAATGTTTATAGTTGAATTAAGAGCTACAGAGTAGTATCAAAGACAAGGTTTGCTTATTTTATCATTCAGTCTTCACTAATTTTATATTGAATGCATAAATAAGGTACTCTGAGTTGTATTTCTTACTATACAATTGCTCTGGTTTTAAACCTCAGCCCATTGCTGAGAACCAGGTCAGCTGCCTACTGCTAGTAACTGGCACACCATGGGTAAAGAAAAGAAAATATGCTTTTATTTCTCTGCCCATTAAGTAAAAATGTCAGCTGTGTCCCTTGCCTCTGGTAAAGGCCTCCTTGGAAATAATGTAGACCTGCCCCTAACCCTTTGGATTCTGAGTTGAATATTTCCAGAGCCAGAAGAAGACCGCAGAGGTCTTTGCTATTACGATTTATACTGATCTCCCAGGCCTGGGACTTTCTGTCTTTCCAAATGCAATACCTATAGAGGTAAGACAGTGTCCTTATTTCTTTGAATCATATAACTAATTAAACAAACGTGTACTGATATAATTCTCCTGTTACATGAATAGTAGAGTATTTTTATACGAACTGAAAATACACATCTCCTTTACTATGCATTCCTCACCTGTGAGAGACTCCTATCTCATTCTGCTAGAACACTGAAAAATCCAGGGTTATTTTCCCCTCCATAGTTAGGGGTATCCAGTGGGGTAGAGAAATTCTTCCAAGTTATGTAAGTACTTTATACAAAGTAAATGATGACTTTCAAAGATTAGAGTTAAATGAATTTTTTAAAATGAGTTGAAAACATAACAGGAAAATGTATTAAAGTAATTTCAATATCACAATAAATTCCATATTTGGGAATTTATGCTCTTCCTGTGTAAAACCTGGGGTTCTTTTATAAAGTATATTGATTGAGTAGTTGATTTTTTTGGGGGGGGGCAAACATGCCATGGTATTTCTCCTCTTCTACCACATGTGTTCTAGATGGAAATCATATTCTGAAAAGCACTTCCTTCCCTCCTTCCTTCCTCCCTTCCTTCCCTCCTTCCTTCCCTCCTTCCTTCCCTCCCTCCTTCCCTCCTTCCTTCCTTCCCTCCTTCCGTCCGTCCTTCCTTCCTTCCCTCCCTCCTTCCCTCCCTCCCTCCCTCCCTCCTTCCCTCCCTCCCTCCTTCCTTCCCTCCCTCCCTCCCTCCCTCCCTCCCTCCCTCCCTCCCTCCCTTCTTTCTTTCTTTCTTTCTTTCTTTTCT
>NW_026068030.1:1118573-1131060 GCF_014885135.2 Alexandromys fortis | reverse complement strand
AGGGAGGGAGGGAGGGAGGGAGGGAGGAAAGAAAGAAAGAAAGAGAGGAAAAGAAAAGAAAAATGGTCTTTATATGATTATTTTAAGACTCTTATTTTTAGAAATATGTCATTAAGTATTTGGAAAGTGTCAGCTCAACTTCATCATAGATCCATTCTGTTCAAATCCCTTGAAATCTCCAAGTTTATTTAAGAGTTAAATGACATAAAGATCTATGTACAGTGAGAAGTTACTAGAAAAGGGGGAAAAGTATGTTTTTAGTTGAATTTTTTAAACAGTTGCCTTCTTCAGTACTTATTTGTTTGAAACAATAAATGCTGATGGTTCAACTTGAGCTTGTGGTTGTCGGTCTCCACTGTCCTGACGCCAGGAGTGTGTGATAGGACTTTCCATCTACTCTGAAAACTGTTCATGTTTCCTCTTGTTTCAAGTATCTTAATTTTTCCTCTGGTCCTTAGAACTGTAGTTTAAAAGCTCACAAATGAATGGATTGGTCTAGTTAACTTACATGAAACTGTTTCTTTCAGCTTTTTGCCTGAATTCATCAATGGGGACTTTGATTCTATTAGGCCTGAAGTCAGAGAGTTCTACACTGAGAAGGTAAAGCACACTCACTTTCATACTCAAGCCTTAGCTTCTGCCATTGCTCTCACATGACGGTCTTGGATGGTGAATATGGATTGAAAAATCTTTGCTTATTTTCATATTTTTTGCTGTAGAATTGTTAATATATATAAAAATAGGAAGTTTATAGTTGACAAATAGAAACATAGTATTAGAAGTTCTAACATCATTAAATATGTATTAATCAACACTTCAAGCATATTCAGTATGTTTATAGTTTACTAGTCATGTTAATAACCTATTGCTGTTTATACTCTCATTAGTTATTATATGTTTTCAAAAATATTTTATCTTATTTAACAAATGTGTTGTATTATTATTTTTCTTAACCAATTCCCAATGAATGTATTTAAGCTGTGTCTATTTTCTCTCAATGTAAACTTATGAAAATGTTTTTAGAAATGTTTTTTTTATAATTTTTTCATGTTTTATTATATTTAACTTTTTGTTTTTAACTTTTATTGTTTTATATTTTCTCCTTTTATTTGAAATATATTCTTTTATTATTAAACATTTTCTAATTACAGTTTCCTGTCCCTCTATTCATCCCAGTACCCCTGCTGTCAGGGTCCATTCCTTTTTTATCTCTTTAGGAAAAAAAAAAGACTTCCAAGAGATAACAACCAAAAATAGCAAAATAAAAATATANTCCATTCCTTTTTTATCTCTTTAGAAAAAAAAAAAGACTTCCAAGAGATAACAACCAAAAATAACAAAATAAAAATATAATAAGATAAAACAAAAGCCATCACATTGAAGTTGGACAAGGCAAACCTACAGAATTTTTTTAAAAAGCACAAATAGAAGGCTTAATAATCAAAGACTCTCTGACACACACTCAGAAGTTCTGTAAAAAAGAAAAAAAATGAAAGCTGAAATATATATGCAGAGAAATTAGTGCAGACCCAAGTATAATCTGTCCTTGTTGCTTCAGTCTGTCTGAGTTCATATGAGCTTTCTTTAATTGATTCATTGGTCCTTGTTCTCCTGAAAACATCCTTTTGCTCTGGCTCAGATAGTCTTTATGCCTGCTCTTCTATGGGGAACCCGGAGTACTGAAGGTACAGGTTTGATGGAAACAACACATTTATAACCCAGACCAGGAAAGATAAATCTGTCCTGCCTGCAAATGTATTAGCACAGTGGTGGTGCCCAAGCTTGAGAGAATAACCAACCAATGTCTGATTTGACTGAAGGCCTATTCCATGAGATGGAACCTATACCTGATCCTGCTTGGGTGAGCAAAACAAGAGATTAGTCAGTCCAGAGACTAGGGTCTGAGGGGAAAAATAAGCTAAATATAAAATGATTTGATCAATGTCTTATTCAGCCATCATCAAAGAAGCTTTAGCCGTCAGCTGATAGGAACAGGTACAAAGACCTACAACCAGACATTACAAAGACAGAGGGACTTTGGAACACACTGCTAGAAATGTTTTTATAAATGTGCGTAATTGTGTATTCCTTGAATTTCAGAATCAAAGTTTTTTATAATATTTGGAGTTTTTTGTTCTGAACAAAACTACTATGAGATTAGTAATAACTACTCTTCTTCACTGTTATTGCAAATTTTTTTAAGATTCTTGACACTTAAAAACCATATAAAAGGTCTAACTGGGGATGATGGAATCACACAGTAATGAATTACAGTAGTTACTGATTAAAGAAACATTCCACAAGTTTTAGAATTCAATACAGATATTTTAAAGGACAAGTCATAGTACTAATATGTATTATTCTTAACTGGTACAGTCAAATCACACGTTTTTTCTTTTAAAGAAACTGCAGTGACTGTGATCATAAAGTAAATTTCTTTTAAGGCTGGGGAGAGATTAGATAATTTTTTAATGCACAGGAAATAGTAGCTGAATAGCTACAGGCAAGCAATGACTACTAAAAGTGGCGGGGGGGGGGGGGGGCAGAGAAATGGCACAGTAGTTAAGAGCACTGCCTACTCTTCTGGAGGACCAGCTTAATACCCAGCATGCTACGTGGGAGGTCACAAGGTCTGTGACTCCAGTTCCAGCGTGCCCTTGCACAAACAAACATTTGTACAAACATTCATATCTCTGAATTAAAAAAGAATAAAATCTCAAAAACAATTTAAAGAGTGGAATCAATCTTCTCTTAGGACAAGGCCCCTGATGGTAGCCACCACACACACCGCGCACTTGTGTGTGTGTGCGCGCGTGCATATGCACACTCATATTTAAAGAAGAAGAGTGATGGAATACGGAAGACAGAGCTAGAGTAGGGGAGACTGTGGGGAGGAAATAATGTAAAAACAGGACTCATGTATAAATTTCTCAAAATATAATAATAAATGTTTTAGGAATGAAAGGCAAAAAAGGAAGACAAGGAAAGG
Organism: Alexandromys fortis; assembly: GCF_014885135.2. Lineage (NCBI taxonomy): Eukaryota > Metazoa > Chordata > Mammalia > Rodentia > Cricetidae > Alexandromys > Alexandromys fortis. Next base: position 1,128,071 of record NW_026068030.1, on the reverse strand, counting down.
GGGGTGAAAGAGAAAGGAATTTAGAAATGGCATAAGGGAACCAAGACTATTGTGAATGCAACTCTGGGATTGGCCGGAATGCAGGTTTATGCAAGCCCCATCTGCCCACCAGCTGATCAGTCCTTCCCTCTGCAAGTGAAGACCATTCCTGACTTAGTGTTTGATATTCATGCTCAATTACTTCAGCACTGGCATGTTCCTGTTCATTCATCCCCAGCCTCACTTCTCATTAACCCCATCCCTCAGCCTCACTGGGAAGGAGCTCTGGCCTTGCTTACAATGCAGAGTTGTGCTAATGCATGGGTGTTAATCATAGATCTGGGAGCACAACAAACAGAGGGAGAGGCAGGGACCAGAATACTCAAAAAACACACTGAAGATATAGTCAGATCTGACCTCTCTCCGTCTCTCAATGCTGATGGCTTGCCAAAACTAGAAATGTCAGTCTGATCATTACTGTTCAGGATGAGGAAACAAGCTTCTTAAAAATCTTTTGGATGTTTTAAATAAGGGCTTAGCAATATAGGGTATTTTTCAGTTAATATTCTTGATGGATTTCTCTTGTATTTCTTGCTTGCTTGTTTTTAGACTTGAAAAGCCGCTTATATGTTTTAAGACAGTTTCAAAAGTTATGTTTAGCCATTTCTCCTCATTTCTAAACTGCATGGTTCTAGGCTGCATAATACACTCCAGTTTTTCCCTATGTCCTGAGTGTTAAAGTCTCTGCGTTTGGAGTTACTAGGCATGCTCCTAGAGGACACAGGTGATGCCCTTAATGCAGTTACTGTGCCCCATAGAGTGCACCCTGAGTGTTTGGCTGTGAGTTTAATACTGATGATAATTACCAGTTAATGCAACATTACACACAATTTCTATAAGCCATTATCACCAACTTCAACAGTCTTTAAACTCTTTCACAAGTGAAAGGCCATTATCTTCACTTTCACATCCATCTGGCCCCCAGGCTGGTCTGAGGTTTCAGTGAGCTAAGACTTGGGCAGTAGTAGAGAAAGTAAAGATAAACTTCAGAGTGCTAAAATATTGCTACAACCATAGAGTAATCACAGAGCCAGCATTGACACATATGTGGTTGAACTTTGCAAAGTATATACAAACCTGTATTTACTAGGTAATTCACCTTTCTTTCATGCAACTATAAAATCTCTGCTTTTTTCTATGTTTGTCTTAGTTTTCCCATTTTGGGTCAGTGCTTTTAATTCAATGAGCAATATCTCTTAATAATGCTGTTTGTTTATCTTTAAATTTTTGTTATTGCTTGCCTTTTTTCCCCACATTCTACCCAATTCTGAGCTCTTTTGACTCAGGTCAGAAATCATCAGTTTCAGGCTCTGTATTTTTCCTTCCATCATGAGCACATACATGTCAGCTTCCTGAGAACTTTGGGGAAAACTACACTCCCCGATTACTGGAATAATCTATGGCTCTTCATTGGTATAGGAGAAGGGACTTAAACCATGCATACTTGATACCTGAGTGATTTAGGAACCAGTTGCAGCATTTGGCTAATGCCTGAAGATGTTACAGAATTAACAGGTTTTTCTATGAATATTTGCATTTAGGTACAGAGGTAAAAGGTTTTGTAAATGTGGTAATTACAGAGAGTTTGATGACCTCAGTAAAATGGTTCTTTGTGAGAGAGCTGGCCCTGAGGTCACCAGAGTGGGAGCGTTCTTCCTGCCCTTACCAGCTGCAACACATGGGAGAGAGGGCCCTGAGCCTCACATGGGCAGCACACTAGAGCTGATCTTGTTAGCAGGGCCCATGGACAGGAGAGAAGAACTGCCCCTACTTCCTCCCTCATATGCCATAGGGTGGCAAGGTTAGGGAAATATGACTGCCCCCATCCCTTACCACTTGTGGCAGGCAGGAGAACTGGCCACGGAGGGCATAAAAATGGAAGAACTGGTCCTACAGCTCTTGGGAGAGCAGGCCCTGCAGCAATTGGGAGAGCAGGCCCTGCAACTCTCCTGGACAAAACAGTAGAGCTAGCCCTGGCAGTGAGTGAATGACCTGGAGCCCAGGACCTGAGAACAGGAGAACTGGATCCCACTCCTTGTTTGTGTGCTGCATTGTGAAAGCAATGAGGGTAAGCTAGTGAACTGACCAACCCAGCCACCACCCAGGCTCAAAGACAGGGCCCCAAGGTAGTTCATTGCAAGATCTACCTCATTTGTGCACTGCTGGAACATGTGAAGGGGCCTGACCTGCAGATCCAAAGTTTCAGGATCTCCATGACAAAAGTCAGCAACAGGATGTGCAAGAGGAATCCTAGTGAGGGCCTGAAACCAGACCATTGGCTCATTGCAATGAAGCTCACAAGCAAAGATGCATGGACTAAAGGGCATTCTGTGTGGCTCACTGGGCTACACTACAGCTTCCACACCAAGATTTGTTTTTAATTTAGTCTTGTTTATTTGGTTTGGTTTTTTTTAAAACTTAAATTTTGTTTTGGAGTGCAGGTTGTAAGGGCAAAGGGCAGAAGTGAGGGGGATGAGGAGATGAATGGGATCAGAATGTGTGATGTAAAGTCTACAAAAAATTCAATTAAAAGTTTGAAAAAATGATACCATGTGCATGACAACTTGAAAATTAATTCTCATGCTTTTTGTAAAGAATTCTGTTGAAATGGGAAGAAGTTGCTGCCCCTGCTTCTCAACAGCACCTCCTTGGCTGTTTCTTGCATAGGCTGCTTAGCGTCTCTAAGAATAGATTTCCCACAGCATCCCCAAGAATGTGATGAGTCTGGTGTGTGGTTTTACCTTCACAGTTCCATGATGTGCCCTGCTCCACTCCTCAGTTCAGGGACAGCAGGAGACAAGGTGCAAAGACCGGGCCAAGATCAAAATGACTAACCCTTAAAGAGTCAAATAAATTATTCAGTTACTGAAAGAGGATTAAACTAGATTATTGAGGTGATTGGTAATAGAGTGTTAGAGCAAGGACATTGGTGACCAAATATATGTTCCTTTATGTTGTAACAAGAGATTGTACTTTTCAGAAAGTTCTGAAGAACACCAGGACATCCTCTAGAAAGAATAGTTAAATCACTAGTCATTAATCCAGCATGGGACTCGACATCTGGTCTCTAATTTTATTGTCCTGAAAAGAATATTGCACGATTGGCTCATACTGGGTTGCCTTGCCCAGCCTTAATACAAAGGGAGGAGCTTAGTCTTATCTCAACTTGATATGCCATGCTTATTGATACTCATGGTAGGCCTGCCGTGTTCCGAACAGAAACAGAGTAATGGAAGAGGGAGAGGCAAAAAGGGAGGTGGGACAAGAGGAGGGAGAGAGGGAAAACTGTTGTCGGGATGTAAAATAAATGAAAAAATTTAATTAATAAAAAAAGAATATTGCAAGATTGGAACATGCTACCTAAGAGCCAGGGTTGCAGAGGCAAAGACATGACTATGGAAGTGTATTCCAATTCCAGTGTAAAGCCAAGCGAGTGTGGCAGAAAGGCTGTGCCATGCACCACCAGTTTTCTTCTGTGTGTGAAACATTCCGGCCACCGGGAGCTGCAGGAATAGAGCTGGGGTCAAGACAGATGTCAAGGCCCATGTTTCTCCCACCTTTCATCATGTTGTATGTTTTTCTGAATAGGGAAACATGATAAATGTGAGCATATTGCATGAACTTTTAGGAATGACTTTTATTAAACTAATGTTTCCTGACTAAATCTTGTCATATAATATTGCTGAAGCCATTTATCAAGTTTTACAGCCTGCTTTTAACAAAGATCAGAGAAGATCAAAACGTTTTAAACCTATGTTCCTTTTTATAGATTTTCAGTGAGAAGAAACTGGCACCTTGTGTTACCTCACATTATAGTCAACTACCTCTGCATGTTTCTCTTATAGTTTAAAGGTGGAATTTGGGTTTACATATAATTTTCTCTGTGAAATCATTAGAAACTGGCTTCTAGTTGAATGTGAGTAGAATATTTAAATTATTCTTAAGTGGCTTACTGATATTAAGTAATGCTTTGATTTGTAATGGCAGTTTAACAATGAGGGTACTGATCATAAATGGTAAAGTGGGGAAATGGGAAGAGAATGGGTCAGTGGGTATAGCATGTGTGTTAAATAAGTCATAAGTAGTCTTCAATCTTAATAGCATACATTTAGTTTTTGTAAATAATAGTGCTTTCTTAAACTATGAAAATAAATATTTTAAGTTGTTTCATACACAAGTGTTTTACTACCACATGTGGGAAAAAATTATGTTTAATAGCCCTGGCTCCTTTTATGCTTGTAGTAATGATCAAACAATGATATGGGAGCAAGAATATTCTAGAAATACTAGCACTCTAGTCTAATGTGCTAGCATTTTCCTCTATTTAAAAAAAAATTATTGTCCTCTGAGCTTCTTGATATCTGTTGCTTCTTACTAATACCACCTTAAAATATTTTTGTGAGTTCATTTCTCTAAGTATGCAATTTATAAATTTGCTTTTAGCCAAGTATCAGAATCCTTTAGAATATTTTTTGTATTTGACAAAGCCTTGGGTTCAGTTCTATTTAAATTTCATTGAATGTCTCCTGTTAAAAATATCTACACTGATCTACTCATATCTCATGAATATTATTATTTTCACCCTTATTGGTGTCTTTTTTTACTTCTTCCTACCCATATGCCAATAAAATTTAGATATGCTAAAATTAAGTAATTTAGAGAACATAATAAATTGGACCGTTAGAATATTTAAAGTGAGCACAAATTGATTATTATGTAAGCACAATAAGCTATAGAACACTTAAAGGCCAAATCCATTCACTTGCATACTTTTCTGAAAAATAGAAACAAAATGAAGCAAACAAATTCTGAGCACAGCAAATCTGTAGGCTTAGGCTTGAAGACTAATTAGCATATGCTGTGATATAAAGCTGTTGCTGAGGGAATTATAGACAGGCAGTTTCCACTGACAGTGAATGACAGGTTCTTTCCAGTCTCTGAACTGTCTGCCTAACCTTTATTAGCATCTCACCAAAGGGATGATGAGACTGCCAGGGGAACATCATGCGAAACTGGTTCCTGAATGTATCTTAATTCCTGCGCTTGCTTCATTCATGGCCCTTTCAAAATGAATTGATTGCATCTATATATTTTAGGAACCTGTTTTGTTTGAAGTGATTTAATATCCTTAAGGTATTAGGAGGGAAGAGCCTTTGACCTTTATCCACAAGTGCTCCAGATGAGGTCCACATGACCCCACAGTGCATACCTGCCCTCCTCAAGCCTCTTGTATTGCATCTACTCTGGGTCTCTGGCAGTATCTCTCTTCCTTAGTGACCTGGCAGCAGGGACCTACTCATCTGTCCTCCCTGTCTGTTACCAGTTTATTTATATCTTCTTCTTTTGGACCTGTTTGCAGAGCTTGAAATAAACAGTTCTATCATGTTTTTCCTCCTTATCCCTGCTAACACGTGACCTAGTGAAACTTCGCATTCATGGCCATTCATCTTGGCATCCCCACTCACCGTAGGTTCTCGGTGCAATCCATATGAAGCAGGATAGACATCTCGTATTAGAACTAGAGGGACAAGACACAGGTCTTATATGATATTTCCTTAAAGAAGACTAAAAAGATGATGTGAGATTGGGAAATTTGCCATTCCGTATCTCTTCTGAAAACCCATAGTGAACAGTGCCATTTTAAATAAGTCTGACAGAAGTAGAAATTTACCTTAATATTTTTCAAATGTATTTCACCTCAGAATATCTATATTATTCTTCTGTATTGGTTTCCAACTAGGCTAAAATATACCAGGATGCTGCTAAGCCTGTTACACTATTTCAAAACCTTTTATTGAAAATTAAATGAACTTACTCTTCTTTTTAAAACCTACAAGAAAGAATAGCAACCCTAAAGAGGTATTTTAAGGCATTAAAAATACACCTTATATGTGAAGATGGATACAGATCTATATATGAGAGTGTGTTTATGTGTGTGTGTGTCCAAACTCATAGAGTACACAACACTGACAATGAATGTTAGTGTGAACTGTGGACTTAGGCCAACAAGGACATGTGTCTGTAGGTTCAGCTGTAATGAATATGCCACTCTGTGGAGAACGCTAACAATGGAGAATACAGTGCTAGACCAGTGGCAGAACACTTAGGGAGGAATTTTTATTTCACTGTGAATCTAACCTGCTCTAAAAGTAATGAAGACTATAGATTAAATTTCTCTACAATAAATTAATTAATATAAGCAACTAAGATAGTGGCAATACATTTTAAGAACTTAAAATATGCCAGTTTACATGTGTTTCCATTATAAATTCATTTAGTCTTGGCAGCAATTTAATAGAAATATTATCTGCATCAAACAGATAATTAGAAAGAAAAAGATGGTGAGTGACTTGTACAAGATAACACAACTAGGCATTGATTGAAATAGAACTTAAAGAGGCAATCTACCTCCAAAATCCATGTTTTCTTCTAGTCACTGTGCCCCATTCATCTTGTGTGATCATGGGAAATTTCTCAAAAATAAAGCAGTGCTTCTCCTGATCCAGAAGTACTGTCGATTCCTTTGCATGGGATTTGCATTTTCTGTTACTTAAGTCTTGCTGTGTAAGTTGTTCTAGGTATCCAGGCATCATTACCCATGAATTTCTCCAGTATTTCAGTCCTTCCTATCCACATCCTAGTCTTTCTGGAGACAGGTGGAAGAAGGCTCTGATAGGTAGAGTAATTGAGCACTGGAGCCTGTTAATACCGTCAGTATTTCCACTCCTTTCTCACTTACATCCTAGACTTTATAAAGCAAGTGGAGAAGAATCCTGATGGATGGATTTGAGTCTCTTTTTATATGTATAGTGGCTGTGATGGAATGGTACCAAGACCAATGTCATGTCCCGGGTTGGGATTCTTCTAGGAACAAATAATATCATTCGGGCAGAAATAAAATATCTGTGCATCGTTTTCAAGGTTCTCAGTCACCACTGTGATTCTCAAAGAGAACCTCGAAACCTTGTCTTATAAGTGAAATCGTGGCTATGATTTAACATCGGAAAGGTTCAGTAGCAAATTAGGCAAAAGGGCACAGATTATGGTCATGAAAGAAAGCCACCAGTTCTGAGTCCTTTATCATTAGGTCATTGAAGGTATAATTAATCACTTTGTGACAAATGATATTGTTGTTAGAAAGCTCATTTGAGGCTTGGCCTGGAAATTTACCAGAGGCTAGTCACACTCAGGCCCTCATATAGCATGCACTTCAAACCAGACCTCTAGAGGAAAGAAACCAATGCTTAGTCTAAGCCACATTATTTGTATCAAGTCTGAGAACAATCAGCCTATTATTGTTTAGAGGATTGTATCTATTAGTGGAGAGAGCTATTGACTGATGAGGTCCTCTGATACCAGCCAGGGGTCCTTCTTACAGGCTGGCTTGTGTGAGGGCAGCAGGCTCAAGAGTGCTATGAAAACTCCAGTTGGCTATTCTGCCTCCCAAAACAGACATGAGTGACATGGCCCAAGCTGGGACTGGAGCAATGTCTGGGTTCCTGGCCCTGCCACAGTCAGGGTCTACATTGTTATTTGAGGCTTCTGTTGCAATTAAATGAAGGCTATGCAGATGCCCAGAATCTGGGCCACAATCTGGGGCAATGTGGGTATTTGAGGGCCACACTGCCACTGGGTCCATGCCTGAGTGGTCTACATAGCCAATCAGAGCCATGGTGACATCTGAGCCTTGGATGCTGCCAAGGACTATGTCTCGGTCCCTAATCCAACCAAAGCTAGGGTCTCTGTTGATATCTATAGCCTATATTGCCACCAAGGGTCATGTGGACATCAGGGTCACATAGGGTCATGTTAGTGTCCAATGGCTGAACCTCTGCCAGGGCCATACAGATCTGAGTGGCCTGCACCGCCACCCAGGGTTATAGTGTCAACTATACCTGGGGTGCTGCCAAGGGCTATGTCTGGATCCATGGCCCTGCCACACCTATGCTCTGTGTTAATGTTCATTTGCTACCACACACACACACACACACACACACACACACACACACACACACGTAAAGATAGGGCTGCACAGCGTTGGTTTCACTCCTCACTGTGGAGAACTGGCCCTGCAGCTCACCGGATGCAGCGCTCAGGGAAACAGACTCTGCATCTTGCCCTGGCAGCATAGTAGAGCTGACTCTGTTGATGATCTGGCACAGGTGATCTGGCCTGGAGGGTATGAGATCAAGAGAGCTGTTCCCACCCATCATGTGCCATAGGATGAAATGTGTGAGGAAGAGATGACTTCACCTCCTACCACCCCTTGCTACCTGGGGTGGGTGGGAGAGCTGGCCCTGAGGTCATGAGATAGGGAGAATTGGTACTGCCCCTCACTGGCAGAAGCGCTCAGGAAAACAGGCCCTGACTTTCCTGGGCAGCATAGTAGAGCTGATCCTGTTGGTAGGGGTGCAGTGAGCCCGTCCTATAGATGTGAGAGGAAGAGAGCTGCCACCTCCCCCTCCCTCACATGTCATGTGGTGCCTTCCCCTCTTATTCCTTGGTACCTTTAGCTGGTGGGAGAGTTGGCCCCACCCCTCACCAGTTGCAGCATACAGGAGAAAGGACCCTGCACGTCTCCTGGGAAGAACACTAGAACTGACCCCATTGGGGGTGGGGCACAGATGTATTATTCCTACGGACATGAGAGCAGGAGAGTTACCCCAGCTCCTCCCTCATATGTCATAGGGTGGCAAGGTTAAGGGAAATACACCCCCCACCTCTTGCCACCTACAACAGGGAGGAAAACTGGCCATGGGGGCATGAGAATGGAAGAACTGGCCCTGTCCTTACCAAGTTCAGAAATTGGGAGAGCAGGCCCTGCACTTCTTCTGGAAAAACACCAGAGCTACCCCTAGTGATGCGAGTATGAGTGAGCCTGATCCAAGGCCTGAGAGCAGGAGAACTGGCCCTCACTCCTTGATGCATGCTGCATTGTGAGAGCTAACCTGGGCCGTGCTGGAGAGCTCTCCGTGGTGGTAAAGATGAGCGAAAGCTGACGAACTGGCCAACCCAGCCCCCACTAACAGGATCTACAAGATCTGCAAGATCTACCTCATCTATGCACTGGTGGAGCATGTGAGGGGGCCAGACCTGCAGATCCAAAGCTACAGGATCTCCATGACACAAAGCAACAACAGGATAACCAATAGGAATCCTAGTGAAGACACAGTCATAGTAGTTTATCAGAAACCAAAGGCCTGGAACAAGATCAATGACGCCTTACAATGAACACTTACAAACAAAGATGTATGGACTAAAGGGTATATACTGTGTGACTCACTGGGCCACACTATTTCACATCAAGAGTTTACTTATTTTTTTTTTATATTAAGTCATTTTATTTTTTTTCCACAGGATATTTGTGCTTTTATTTATGTATTTATTTTTTTTGTTCTTTTTTTATTTATTTATTTTCTTTTTTTTCTTTTTCTTTTTTTTTCTTTTATTGAGAATGTG
>NW_026068030.1:1109874-1117855 GCF_014885135.2 Alexandromys fortis | reverse complement strand
ACCCCACCCCCAAGGTCTCAATTTTCTCCCCGGCAATTTTGTCTACTTCCCTTAGCCAAGAGGATAATAACTATATGTTTTTTCTTGGGTTCACCTTCTTGTTTAGCTTCTTTAGGTTCACCAGGTATACACTCCGTGACCTTTATTTGTGGCTAGAAACCAATTATGAGTGAGTACATCCCATGTTCATCTTTTTGGGTCTGTGTTACCTCCCTCAGGATAGTGTTTTCTATTTCCATCCATTTGCATGCAAAATTTGAGAAGTCATTATTTTTTACCGCAGCAGTTTTTTGTTTGATTGGCTTTGTTTTTATTGTTTGTTTGTTTGTTGTTATGTTTATTTGGTTTGGGTTTTACTTTTTAATTTTATTTTGGTGCAGGAGAGATTGGAAGGACAGAGGGGAGAACTGTAGGATAGGAAGCTGAGTGGGATGAGGATGCATGATATAAAATCTACAAAGAATCAATAAAAAGTTAAAAAGAATAGAAGAAAAAGATTTTTTTGGAATGCTCTTACCCTCATAGAATTATGGCCATGCTTTTAGAAAGGAAGCAACCATTTAACACCTTACATTGTACTAAAGATACTTGACTTGCATTGACAGAGAGATGGCTTTTCTTGTTGAAAATGCTGTAACTTTCATTCAATTCCACCTCGTAAATAAGTGTTATTTTGCAATACATAGAGCAGTGGAGGGGACACTAGATTAGAATATCTTCATATTTGGGGTCAAATGCAGAGTTGCTACAAGTGAAATTGGGTAAAAACTAGAAAGAGAATGCTACATTGCATCAGCTACCTGCTACTTTGAGTTTTTAAAGTTTAATCTTGTGACATTCTCATTCAAGAAGTCATCATTCATAGTTGCTATTTGGTAATTTTAAAAAGAAAAACAGGCATTTTTAGTATGGAAAAACATAAGTGTTAGTAAAGAGGCTGGTGATTCAAATTAGATCAGCAGTCTACCACACTATGCTGTTGGAAACAAGCAAATGGAAGGTAGTTATTTGTAATTACATTTCAGCAGGTAAACACATAGCTTTTGTAACATTATCCATGCCCATGAATCACTGGGATTCTAATTGGTTTTATCTAACTGTTGCAATTCTTAGAAAGTTTGAGGATGTGTTTGCTTTAATTTTAGATCTGTATCTTTGATTATCTAGAGTGCATTTCATTTTGTTCTTTGCCTGTTATGTCCTTAATCAGGAAAACCAGTTTCTACTTGGAGAATCCCATTCACTTCATTTAAAAGGATTGTTTTGAAATATGACTATTAAAATGTAATATGTTCAATTTTACCAAGGTTTTGAAGGTAATTTTCAATGGATATCTTGCATGCATGCAAGAAGAAAGATAATTTTAGCAATGAATTGGTAAAGAATGTAGAAGCAAAAAATTTAAAACTCAGTATTATTATTTTTTCTTATATAAGATATCAATATTCTAATGTAAGTTGATAGGAACTGTATATCATGTCTTCAGCACAAGTATTCAAGATGATCTTCAGTGTCTTCATCCTGAGGGGCTATTCATTTATTTCTCGTTCCTTTGAGCCACTTGGTTCTCTGGTGGGCAACCACCTACCTCTGTGCCATAATTATCTTTCTTGTTCCTTCCCCCTTGGTGGATGTCATATTTCCCATAAAGAATTTTATTATTGATGAGAAATTTAATAAATTATTAGCCTCATTTCCAAGATAAATACTTCATGGATGATCTTTTCTATGACTCTTTTAAAATACTCTTCACACTCATTTCTTTATAACAGGATGTATGCTTGTAGAATATTTTTTTAAAACATTCAGACAAAATAGGGTCAAAAAGGTGTTTTAATAATTTTCCCCATTAACTCTGACTCTAGAACATAATTCCAATAACAAAAAAAAATGAAACAAAAAAACCGAATGAGCACATCCTGAGTGTGTAATCACTGTTAAACAGATGAAGAAAGTGATATACATACATATAGTGGAAGACCATTTGGCCTCTCTTGGGAATATAATCCAGTCATTTGTAGCAACGATGATCAAAGAGAAATTGCTATGCTCAATGAAATAAGCCAGACCCAGAAAGGCAAGGTCAGCATTGTCTTGTTCAAATGTGGAATCTAAAAATGTTTGTCTTCTGAATGGTAAAAGCAACATGATAATAACCAGAGGCTGGAGACAGGTTAATGATGGATTCTGTATTTCAGCTAGAGAGGGACAACTAAAATTGGTGTGCTGTTGCATAGGATGTTGACGCTAAACAGCTATGATGTTTATTTCAAGAAGGTGGAACAAACGTTTCTAAAAGATTTTACTGTAATGAAATAATAAGCAAAGAAATAGATGCATTATCATCTGTTTTATATATTACCCATATTGAAACATCGCAGACTACCTCACTAATATGAATAGTCCTTATAATTTTATGTATCAGTGAATAATAAGGTTACATAATTTAGTAAGGAAATCAGTACAAGGTATGGTTCTTTTTTTTTTTTTTTGCTTGTTTGTTTGTTTTTAAGGAACACCAAACTTCATAGCCACTGAAGGATGTCAACAAGAACCATGACACTTTCTAAATCTCTGTTCATATGGAAGCTGTGTATACTTATAGCAACCCAGAATGCTTAAAGGCTAAAGGATGGTCAGATATTTGAACTGTAGAGAGGAAACAAAATGAAGGTTAAGCTTGACATCATGTTCCTGCTCAAACCTTCATAAATATACAGTTTAGTAACAGGGGGTCTCATCAGCTTTAGCCTTTGCAAGTTACCTTTTCTTTCAAAATATCCATCTAAGCAAGCTATAGCATGATATTTACACTTACCTTATTAAATTATCATGGGATTGAAGAACAAAATTTACATAAAACCTAGTCTTTAACAAAACATATACCCAGTGACTTTTATTTCTAATTTATTAATCTAGACAGTTAATCATAAATTGGTTGGAGTTTAAAATGGATACTTTTAGAGAATCTTTGAAAGAATTACCGTTAATTTTCCTGAAAAGAAATCTTAAAGTGTATTGAAAGAGAATTAGACTGTATAAACTTCATGAACTTTGAATGTCATTGAGCAAATCAATAGAAACTTTTTCAAAGTGAGTGTGTATGTTACCTAGGAGAAATTAGCAACTAGAAGTTCTGAATTTTTAACCTTACAAACACAGTCCATGAAGTTACCATGGATGTCTCAGAGCCCCATAAAATGGGTAAAGGTTAATTTGTGCAATTATTTTCTATCTTGGATAGATGAATGGATACTAAATGACTTGACCTAAAAGGAGTGAGCTAATGGCAAACTTGGGAATGATTTTACTAGACTCAACTCCTTGTTTCTTATTTTATGAGGCCAAGTCTCTTCTTAAATATACTGCATGAAATCACAATTAATATCCTATTACTTTTTTTAAAGATCTGTTTTATTTCCCATTAAAGAGTTTTAGAGGAGTCAGCATCCTCTAACCTGATAGGTTTTATAACTGCAAAATGTAAAAACTCATTAACCTACATTAGCAAAATTATTGGCAAACCGTAAATTAAGTAATCAAAAATGGCAGTCTAATGACTTTTGCATGGGTCTTTCGAAATTAGGTTTATTATTGACATCCATTGCCTTATAATAATTTATTTTAGTTGTCAGTAAATTTAAAAGTATTTTTGCAAACATCTACAGAATGCTCTTCAGGAAGTATTAGCAATAATTTGGTCGGCAGGGTGAAGCAAGCTGCCTGTGGCATTTGAGGTCTACAGATTCTTCTCCCAGTGTGATAAGGCTACTCAGCCATGTGCCTATCACCACACTATCATATAAAGTGGATCAGCAACTTGGCTTTTCTTGCGGAATTCTTTACAGAAAAAATAAGTTGTATGATCCATTGAGATGTTTTCAAAGTGTTGAACGCTCTCCCTTCTATTAAATCTTTTGCACATACATAAGATTTAGTAGCGTAGTAACAAGAACCAATTGTAGTCTCAGACAGGTGTCAGTTGGTAAATGACAGCCCACAGGGCAAAGCTAGCCTGCTGTCTGCATTTGCAATGCTGGCATGCCAAAGGTGGCGCTGACATTTTTAAGAGGTTGAAAATAGCAAAAGAAGAATAATACTTTATGACACATGAAAACCAAATGAAATTAAAGTTTTAAGTTTAGGGGAACATAGGTGTCCCCCTTTGGTTATTTAAGACAGAGTTTAGTAATTGGAACAGAAGCCCTGTGGTCTCTAAAACATAATAAGGGAATGGTTTTCTCTCTCTTTTCATACAGTTTGCTTTGGCCTAGAGAATACTGTCCCTCCCATGTTGGTTTTATTAAGTGACTATATTAATTACCCAATGCTTATTACCTGCTTCACAGCAGAAAGGCATGTTAGCTTTGGTTCCTGATTTCTGATCAAAGTTAGAATCTGGTACTTTGGACCTGAGGTGAACCTGACTATCAGGAATAAAATGGATGGATGGGCAGACGGCTGGATGGAGTATCAGTAAACAGAATTCTGGGGCATGCTTCCAGCAACATTAACATACTTCTTCCCACTAGGCTATGCCTTCTAAAATTTTTACTACCATCCTAAAACAACACTATCAGCTAGGGAGCAAGTGTTCAAATTGTGAGCCCGTGGGAACACTTTGTAGTGAAATACAAAATATTTATATATTAACAAAATGGGTTGATAATAATAAAAGGGACTGTATAAGATAGGTGAGTGCTTAAGAACACTGCTCTTCCAGAAGACCTGCCTTCAGTTTCTACCACTCACGTGGTTGTTTACAACCATCTGTAAGTCCCGTCCCTGCCAGATGCCCTCTTCTGACCTCCACAGACACCAGGCACACAAAATGGTGCACAGAGAAACATACAGACAAAACACCTACACACAAAGAATTTATAACATATGGATATAAATTTATTAAAAAAGTTAATAAATATTGAAAACAAACCTTAGAGTTTGAACTTTTAAAAGATTCCATACATACACCACACTGAACATAAACCTCCTTTTGTTCTCGGTTATCTGTGATGTTGATGTTATCGGGATCAATTTTTACAGCCTTTTGTGTCTGTGCCTGCTACAGATATTGTCAGTGCAGGTGTTTCAGTGGACCCATCATTTTTGGGCTTATTTCAGAAACTCTCACCAGTAATTCTCTTCCTCTGTCCATGACATCTGCTTGTTATCATCTTTTTCTTAGAAGTAAATGAAAACTTGTTCAAAAGTACCCTGAATTGTTTACGGAATTCGTTAGAGTGCAGTGTTCGTTAACCTGCCCCCAAGGTTGCATTTCATATTTCCTAGCTGGGAAGCACAATTGTTACATCACTGCAAGCTGCACCTCACTCAAGCCAGAGCACGGAGACTTGGCCTCCATGCAGCCATATTCAGCACCCAGAATCACACCACTGCCGTTGCTTTCCTGTGTTAGACCCATTGCCTGCTTTATCTGAGTTTATATTTAAGAGTTATAATTCAGCCATTCTCTGTTCATCAAACTCCTTTTCAATGGCTGATGGGTACCTCTTTCCTCCTACCATCTTTAAAAAGCAGGCACAGACTTCCCTATTCATGAGGAAAACCATGTTTTCCCTGCCTTTCTCAAGGTTCCTTTTCCTGACATAATAGATAATAATTTTCCAGACAAAATTTTTTAGTTTGATAATATGGTGGACTGCCGTAATTAGCATATCTACCAACACTGAGCCTACATTCCTAGCTCCAAGAAAAGAATTTTTGCCTCAAGCGTAATATGTATCACATCTTTGACTACTTTTTCCATGATTGTATTTTCTCAAATATAAACCACTACCACAGATATTATAAATTGTCTCTTTTCATTCTCCAGTTTACTCAATTCTTATGAATTATCTGACTAAAAAGAAAATTAATTTGTTTTATTTCTGATTTTTATGTCTTTTTACATAATTATGAAACTTTGCAAGTTGATATCTAATTTAATATTATTGTTAATGTTTTATATTACAATTTGATATTTTAAACCAAAGACAGAGTCTTGGCACATGCTAGGCAAGCTGTTTTCTCTGACCTGCATCCCCATCCCTACAATCTGATTCTTCAGCTTTCCATTTTCTATGCTTCATTTACTCCTGAATGGAGAATTGAGTATAATCGAGAGACAATCATGTGGCTAGTATCACCCATTGCAGTGTATTGCAGTGGGCCTCGGAGCTTTTGTTTCCTTCATATGAAAATTGCACATTTTAAGTTTTAACCTATTAAGTGATTTAATAAAATGGTCTAATGTTGTATCTCAATGCACCTTGGATTCAGTCTGAAGTAGTGCAATGAGTAAACTACATATACAGGCATATATTATTTTTGGAAAGTAGCTATGCTGGCCTCTATACCATCAATTCCTCTAATGATATATCATTTTTATACTTGTATGGTACTTCTTAAACTTTTATGAAAGTCTCTTATTTCACATGAAGTAAAACAAATTATGGAATAAATTTCTCTCCTTAGAATTATAGAGGTATCCCTTTTGTTAGATTTATTCATTTGTGTGTATTGTATGTGTGTCTTGTGTTTCTGTATGTATGTATGTGTGTGCGTGTGTATGTGCATGTGTGTGTGCTATGAAAGTCACAGGATAATGTGAGGGTTTCAGTTTTTTTTCCTTCCACTATGTAAGTTCTAGGAATCATATGTAAGTTTTTATGTTTAGCAGTAAGCTCCATCACCTGCAGAGCCATCTTACCAACCGTACTACGGAAGTCTTTATTTTTAGTTTATGTATATGGGTGTTTTTCCTGCATGTTTGCCTATACAATGAGTGTATGCGTGCCAATGGAGGACATAAGAGGTCATCAGTTACTGGAGCCACAGAAAGCTACCTTGTAGGTATTGAGAATTGAAACCGAGTCCACCCTACCCCCACCCCCACAGAGGTATTCTCAAATCCTTCCGCTTCTATAATGAGTATGTGTGTTTGTGTGTGTGTGTGTAACAAGGAAACTTTGCCTTTTCATTTAATATACAGGTATTTCTGCTAAACCTTTATGTCCAAGGACTTTAAGTAACTCTGGGGTTAGAATAAAATACTAAGAGGTTAATGCTTTATTTTTCATGTTAAAATTATAGGTGTTATCATGAACTCCTTTCTGTTGTTTTGTGAACCACTAATGTTACATATCATTATGGTGACAGTATTTTATTAGCATAAGTTCATTCTTCAAGTTGACAGAGAATTTTTTAATTAATTTATTTATTTATTAAACATTTCTGCCTCCTCCCCACCACTGCCTCCCATTTCCCTCCCCACGATCAAGTCCCCCTCCACCGACTAAGTCCCCCATCCTGATCAGCCTAAAGAGCAATCAAGGTTCCCTGACCTGTGGGAAGTCCGAGGACCACCCACCTCAATCCAAGTCTAGTAAGGTGAGCATCCAAACTGCCTAGGCTCCCACAAAGCCAGTACGTGTAGTAGGATCAAAAACCCATTGCCATTGTTCTTGAGTTCTCAGTAGTCCTCATTGTCCTCTATGTTCAGCGAGTCCTGTTTTATCCCAGGCTTTTTCAGACCCGGGCCAGCTGGCCTTGGTGAGTTCCTGATAGAACATCCCCATTGTCTCAGTGTATGGGTGCACCCCTCGCGGTCCTGAGTTCCTTGCTCGTGCTCTCTCTCCTTCTGCTCCTGATTTGGACCTTGAGATTTCAGTCCGGTGCTCCAATGTGGGTCTCTGTCTCTGTCTCTTTCATCGCCTGATGAAGGTTAATATTCAGGATGATGCCTATATGCTTTTCTTTGGGTTCATCTTCTTATTTAGCTTCTCTAGGATCACGAATTATAGGCTCACTGTCCTTTATTTATGGCTAGAAACCAAATATGAGTGAGTACATCCCATGTTCCTTTTTTGGGTCTGGCTTACCTCACTCAGGATAGTGTTTTCTATTTCCATCCATTTGTATGCAAACTTCAAGAAGTCCTTGTTTTTTACTGCTGAGTAGTACTCTAATATGTATATATTCC
>NW_026068030.1:1061493-1108329 GCF_014885135.2 Alexandromys fortis | reverse complement strand
ACTATCATATCATCTGCAAATAACGAAAGCTTAACTTCTTCCTTTCCAATACGAATCCCCTTGATCCCCTTATGTTGTCTTATTGCTATTGCTAGAACTTCAAGCACTATATTGAAGAGGTATGGAGAGAGTGGACATCCTTGTCGTGTTCCTGATTTTAGTGGGATGGCTTTGAGCTTTTCTCTGTTCAATTTAATGTTAGCTGTCGGCTTGCTGTAAATAGCTTTTATTATATCTAGGTATGACCCTTGTAACCCTAATTGCTCCAAGACCTTTATCATAAACGGGTGTTGAATTTTGTCGAATGCTATTTCAGCATCTAGTGAAATGATCATATGGTTTTTTTCTTTCAGTTTATTTATATGGTGGATTACATTGATAGATTTGCATATGTTGAACCAGCCCTGCATCTCTGGGATGAAGCCTACTTGATCATAATGGATAATTTTTCTAATGTGTTCTTGGATTCGGTTTGCCAGTATTTTATTGAGAATTTTTGTGTTGATATTCATGAGTGAGATAGGCCTGTAATTCTCTTTCTTGGTTCGGTTTTTGTGTCGTTTTGGTATCAGGGTAACTGTAGCTTCATAAAAGGAATTTGGCAATGACTCTTCTGTTTCTATATTGTGAAATACATTAAGGAGTATAGGTGTTAGCTCTTCTTGGAAGTTCTGGTAGAATTCTGCATTGAAACCATCTGGCCCTGGGCTTTTTTTGGTTGGGAGATTTTTGATAACAGTTTCTAGTTCTTCGCGACTAACAGGTCTAATAGATCATTCACCTGTTCTTGGTTTAGCTTTGGTATATGGTACTTATCTAAAAAAATGTTCATTTCTTTTGTATTTTCCAGTTTTGTGGCATACAGGCTTTTGTAGTAAGATCTAATGATTCTCTGAATTTCCTCTGTGTCTGTGGTTATGTCCCCCTTTTCATTTCTGATCTTAATTATTTGCGTGTTCTCTCTCTGTCGTTTAATTAGTTTGGATAGGGGTTTGTTGATCTTGTTGATTTTCTCCAAGAACCAACTTTTTGTTTCATTGATTCTTTGGATTGTTTTCTTTGTTTATATTTTGTTGATTTCTGCCCTCAGTTCTGTTATTTCCAGTCTTCTACTTCTCCTGGGCGCATCTGCCTCTTTTTTTTCTAGTGCTTTCAGGTGTGCTGTTAAGTCTCCAATGTATGCTTTCTCTGTTTTCTTTAATTGGGCACTTAGTGCTATGAACTTTCCTCTTAGCACTGCTTTGATCATGTCCCATAGGTTTGAGTATGTTGTCTCTTTATTTTCATTAAATTCAAGGAAGACTTTAATTTCTTTCTTTATTTCTTCCTTAATCCAGGTATGGTTCAGTAGTTGAGTGTTCAATTTCCATGAGTTTGTAGGCTTTCTGGGGGTATCATTGTTGTTCCCTTCTAACTTTAGTCCGTGGTGATCTGATAAGACACAGGTGGACACTGATATTCTTTTGTATCTGTGGAGGTTTCCTTTGTATCTGAGTGTGTGGTCAATTTTCAAGAAGATTCCATGAGCTGCAGAGAAGAAGGTATATTCTTTCCTATTTGGGTGGAGTGATCTATAGATGTCTTTTAAGTCCATTTGCTTTATTACCTCCAATAATTCTCTTAATTCTCTATTAGGTTTCTGTCTGATTGACCTGTCCATTGGAACATTGTACTGAAGTCTCCTATTTCTAGTGTGTGTGGTTTGATGTCTGCCTTGAGTTCTAGTAATATTTCTTTTACATAGTTGGGTGCTTTTATATTAGGGGCGTAGCTATTCAGGGTTGAGACTTCATCCTGATGAATTGTTCCTGTTATGAGTATAAAGTGTCCATCTTGATCTCTTCTGATTGACTTTAGTTTGAAGTCAGTTTTGTTAGAAATTAGTATGGCCACACCTGCTTTTTTCTTAGGACCATTTGCTTGAAAGACCTTTTCCCAACCTTTTACTCTGAGTAGATGCCTGTCTTTGTGGTTGAGATGTGTTGCTTGCAAACAGCAAAATGTTGGATCCTGTTTTTGTATCCACTCTCTTCGCCTGTGCCTTTTTAAGGGTGAATTGAGGCCATTCATATTAAGTTATATTAATGACCAGTGGTTGTTTACTCCGGTTATTCTTATTGTTTTTGGTAATAGCATTTGTGTGTCTCCCTTCTTTGAGTTGTGCTGGTGAAGGTTCACTAGACGCCTAAGTTATTGTAGACAGTGTTGGCAATGCTGGATTTCTTGGGTTGTGATTTTCCTTCTATTATTTTCTGTAGGGCTGGATTTGTGACTACGTATTGTTTAAATTTGTTCTTATCTTGGAATGTCTTGCTTTCTCCATTGATAGTGAACAATAGCTTGGCTGGGTATAGTAGTTTGGGTTTGCATCCATGGTCTCTTAGTTTTTTCAGTACCTCTATCCAGGACCTTCTGGCTTTCATGGTTTCCTTAGAGAAGTCAGGTGTAAGTCTGATTGGTTTACCTTTATAAGTTACTTGCCCTTTTCCTTTGCAGCTCTTAATATTCTTTCTTTAACCTGTATATTTTGTGTTTTGATTATTATATGGCAAGGGGATGTTTTTCTTTGATCCAGTGTGTTTGGTGTTCTGTATGCTTCTTGAATATTCAAAGGAATGTCTTTCTTTATGTTGGGAAAGTTTTCTGTTGAAACCTCTTCTCGGCTAACTCTTGCGCCTGGACTAACCCATTTCTAGTAATGTGTGTAAGCACCCCAAGTTGCGCTTACCGGGAAGATTCTAGCCTACGTCCATCCTGGGTCTGAGCTGCCTGGGAGAGTGGAGCCTGGCATCTCTGCTCCAGAGAGCAGAGCTGTCAAGTCTCTCTGGGAGCAGAGCAGAGTCTGACCTCACTTCCTTTCCTCCTAGCATCCTATCCTGTTTACTCCTCCCACCTATGTTTTAACCTATCAGGGCCAAGGAGTTTCTTTATTGCTTAAGCAATGAAATCAACAGATTGATATATGACACTCCCACATCAGTTTTCTTCCATAATTTTGTTAAAAATATTTTCTGGGCCTTTGAGTTGTGACTCTTCTCCTTCTTCTATTGGTATTATTCTTAGGTTTGGTCTTTGTATTGTGTCCCATATTTCCTGAATGTTTTGTGATGAGTATTTGTTGGCTTTGCTGTTTTCTTAGATCAGTGCATTTATTTTCTCTATGGTATCCTCAGAATCTGAGATTCTTTCTTCTATCTCTTGTATTCTATTGATTATGCTTGTTTCTGTAGACTCTGCTCTTTGACCTAGATTTTCCATATCCAGCTGGTTCTCAGTTTGTTTTTTCTTCTTTGCTTCTATTTCAGTTTTCAATTCTTGAACTGTTTCCATTACCTGTTTGATCATTATTTCTTGGCTTCCCAGGGTATCATGTACGTATTTACTCATTTCTTCAAACTTTTTATTATACTTCTCATCCATTTCTATAAGGGCGTTTTTTACATGTTGTTTAAGGGATTCTATTGCTTTCATAAAGTCAATTTTTTCCACTTCTTCTGTGTTAGAGTGTTAAAGACCTTTTGTTGTAAGATCATTGGTTTCTGGTGTTTTCATGTTGTTTTTCAGACTGTTGGGTGAATTCTTGCTTTGGTGCCTGCCCATCTCCTCCTATCGATGCTATCTAATTTGTCTTTTAAAACAGGATCGGGTTTTCCTGCTGTCCAGGGGCCCCGCTTACAAAATGCCTTCTCTCCGTTTCTTGGGTCCCGCTGCTGGCCAAGATCTCTTTCACTACTCAGAAGGGTTTTCAGGACCAGGACCAAGCTCCCCGTTTGCCAGGGATCTCGCCAACAAAAGGCCTACTCCTCTGCAGGCCAGCCACCAAAACAGAGGAACTCCCGCTCCCCTCCCTCCGGAGCTCCCTATCCAGCGCCCAAACAGACTAAACTTTGTGATCCCCTGGCCCATGGAAGGGAGGGGGAGTGAAGGAGGACCCTGGGCACAATCTGGGATATGCCAGGGAGAGAGAGAGGAACAACCCCAGCAGAGGGTACAAGCCCTTGCAGGCTAACCTGGGGGGTCAAGGTGGTCGGGGAATTCCCCTGCTCCGTTTCCTGTTTCCCACTGCAGGCCAAGAACACTCTCCCCACACAGGGTGGTCTTCAGGGACAGGACTAGGCTTACCGTTCGCCCGTGGACCTCGTTTGCTAGTTGGTGTCCACAGGTGTTTGCCCGCAGCGTCTGCGCGCCGGTGTCCGCCCGCCACGTGCATCTGCGAGCCCGTGCATCTGCCCAGAAAATGTTTTTTGAATAATAGACTGGTTTATCTTTAAGGTCTTTGCCTGTGTATTCTCTGTGCCCACACCCCATACATTATTTATCTTCCTCTGATTACAAAATGTTCATAATATTCAAGTTCTTATATTTTAAATTCCTAAGTATTAACCTAAACATGACAGACACAAAGCCAAAGAATAACTTATCTTGTACAGTTTTTGGTTCTAGATGTATGCAAAACAAATGAAAGATGTTGTTTTTCCACCGTGTTATGCCTGAAACATTAGTGTCTCCTTCCTCTGTGGGAAGGTGCTGTGATAATTCTTGTATTAGAAGTAATGGAAAACAACATGCCAGAGCAGCACAAAGTAGAAATCTTTTGTTGTGTACTATCACTGAAAATGGCAGAGATGTGCCCAGCTTCAGTTGAGGCATAGTTGGGCCCCTGAAATGATCTCCGGTGCTGGAGTCTTCTGCTTCTGACTGGCTTGCTCAGAGGCAGCTTACTGCTCAGGGAGCATACTGGACTCTGGCAATCAAGCTGCAGGCTGGCAGCTCTCAGCACATATTCTGCTGTGAAGAAGAAGACTTTCCACTGGTTCTTGATCACATAAGGCAGTTCTTGGCTCCTGTTAGTTGGAACTATGGCATATGGTTATCTCTACATCCTTGGTGTATTTTAAGTTCTGGCATCTCATAAGTATCCAGTTGCATGTCTGAGAAAGTCAGAGGAAGGAGTATCCAGGCAAGGATGGATGGCATCTTTTTCTCTTCTTTTTTTAACTTCTTTTTATTTTCTCTCATTAAAAATAACCAAACCAGGTGTGGTGGTGCATACCTTTAATTCCAGCATTCAGGCGGTTAAAGGAGGCAGGTCTCTGAATCTGAGGCCAACCTGGTTTACAGAATGAGCTCCAGGATAGCCGGGGCCACACAGAGAAACCTTGACTTGAAAAACCAAAAGATAAAAAAATTAAAAGGAAATAATATCCAAACCTGTTTTAGCAAAGGATTTATGTCAGGAAGCTGAAGAATGGGAGGCATGAGTTAGAGAGGCCAGATCTTCGTATTTCATTATTACTAATCATTTTGTATTATAATTTTAACATATATTGACTAAATGCTTTCAGTGGTGATATAAGAGCAACTTGGGTCTGGGAGTAGGGAAGATACCAGGAGTTGTCCTGGACTCCGTGTTAACATATAACCAACCAGAAGTCCTAATGAATCTGAGAGTAAACTGTAACCTATTTCATTTTAAACTTGAAACATTGCTCTCATTGATAAGCTTTAGTCTGTTTTAAGAATTTTAAGCTTAACAATCTAATATTCTTTTTAATTGGTATATTGTCTATTGAATAAGCCTTTTTGGAGACTTAGTTGCCTGCCTGCCCGAAGATCAACAAGTATTCTATCATTGAAAAATTTAAAAACATTAGTACAGAACACATAATTGGAGGAGCATCAAATCTTTTACTTGTAGCAACGTTCTCTCACCTAGGTAGAGTACATGCTCTGTTGGGAACACAGGGTCCTTACTGTGTGCTACTCAAGGACCGCCAATGCAGCAGTGAACAGAACAGCAGTGAACAACAGTGAAATCACTCTACCTCCACAGGAAGGACCTTATAGTATGAAGGGACCATACGTAGCACACAGAATGTTAAAATATGGTAGGCCTTCTAGAGAATCTAGAAAGCTGGAAGTTTTGAATAGGGTAAGGGAATTCTAGAGATCCCACTATCAAGTCTGCCCTGATTGTCTAAGGTAAACCTAAGAACTAGGGGAGGGGAGAGGCAGGAAGAGGTACAGAGAAAAATGTAGAGCTCAATAAAAATCAATAAAAAAAGAACTCATATTATTAAATAGGATGGTATGGTGGAACAGCCTCTTGAAGAAGTTTTAACAGAGTCCAAGGAAGAAAATGAGTTAGTTAAGAAGAGTTTTCATGTATTAAATATTCTGTTTTAGGGCAACTTTCTGACATGAACACTCTTCTCTGCATAGTTCACAGAGGAATGCTAGGAGAGAGCCAGTATAACATGACAGCAGTCTGGAAGGTTAACTGTAGAAAAGAAATAAGGCCCTTTAATAATCAAGAGCTAAATCTGCAGTTCCATTGGTGTTGAGTTATATGGTATGCTTAAGGGTACCATGGCAATTTGAGGATTTTGGAATTTCTTGAATGGGAGAATGTAAAGTTCAAGGAAATGAAAATTGTATTTACTTTGTGTCTGTATAGCAGATTCATAGGGCTTATTCACAGCAACATGCACTTCATGGTGGTAGACAAGACATGATGGGGATGATGATGGTGGTAGGGGTGGTGGTGATCATAGTAATGGAGGTGTCAATGGTGATGGTGGTGGTCATGGTGGAGATGGCTGTGATAGTTGAAATGGTGATGGCAGCAATGGTACTATAAATGGCAGTGGTGTTGGAAGTTGTGATGATGGTGGTCATGGTGGTGAGGGTGATGTTTGGGAAGTAATGGTGGTGATGGCTGTTGCTTTGTTGTTGTTGCAGGTAGTGGTTACAGAGATGTTGGCAGTGATGGTTTATAGGGGAATTATAGGAGTGACAAATCCCCAGCCATCTTTTCATATCACTCTTTTTTTGAGCAACTACTCTGATTAGTTACCAACACATACATTTTCTATATTCTTTACTTCCTATTACTTTAGAGCCTTAAATTTTCATATTTCTTAGCTTATTAATTCAGCAGATTTAGATAACTAATATGTTCTAGTGACAACTGTTGTTGATGATTTAAAGCTTTACATTTATATAATACCTAATACCTCATGGCATAGTTTTACCTATAATTTTATGTGAGTGATCTCTTGTGTAGAACCTTCATGAAATATTTATAGTCATTGTTGCCATTTTTCTAAGTTCTTACTTGTCTTGAGTTCCAATTCATCTTAAACTATAGCTTTTATGGCATGATTTACCTATGTTCTATAACTTCATCACTTATGGGATGCTGAATAAGTCTCTTTGAGTGCATCTACATATTATTATTTCTTATGTAGACATTTGAGAAAAAGTGCTTTTCTGATGAGGCTAGGATCCATGCTATTTGAATGAGAAAATATAAAAACTTTCTTGTATTGTTAAGTTCTTTGTCATATTAACATAAATCATCCTGAGGAATTATTTTCTTTTTTTAAATATTGCACCTTCATATTTAAAACAGTTTATAATATTTAATCCTTTATGGCATTTTCTTAAGAAAATGTCTGGCTTAGGAAGAATGTTATTTTTTACATATATTTTCATTTTACATATTTTTTGTTGAGAACTTGCCTTGTAGAATATAGTGGGTCTCCTTTCCCTGTGGTTCTACTTTCTGTAGACTCAGTTAGTCAATTGAGGTCCCAGCATATAAAATGAACATCCCTAGAATTTTTTTTAAAAAATGCCAAAGTTTTAAATTATATAGCATAAGGGATGGAGAGATGGCTCAGCAGTTAAGAATACTGCCTGCTCTTCCAAAGGTCCTTAGTTCAATTCATCTGTAATGAGATCTGGTGCCCTCTTGGGGAAGAAACCTGGTCAGTGGTTCTCATCAAATTAGACCATGAAATTCAATATGGACAAGTTAAACAGAACTGCCATATATGGTCTGGCCATGCATGTGTGTGCATTGCCAGTGTAAAAAAAAAAGATGAAAAGATAAGTAGCATCACCAAGTCTTACAACATCTGGATCTGTTGTGTGTGGGCTTTTTTCCAGTGTATCCACACTATATATTTTACCTGCTATAGGTGAACTGATTGCCAACTCAGCATGGCAGCTCCTGGGGTGTTCATATGCAAGCAACCCTTCTATAAGCACCTAATCCTTGTTCACCATACTTAACCTTCATCTTTATTCATCTCATCACATTGTACCACACAGGTGGCAGACAGGCTTTGTGTCTTTTCACAGTGTCACAGTGAAAAATGTGAAGCCATAACAGTGGAATGTTGAGAATGACAGGGATTTAATGCTCTTAAAGTCTGTTGTTGTTGGCCATATTTCTAATTTATCTTATGCTGAAGTTATAATTCAAACATTATTATAGGTATATATAGGTGTTATGTGTGACTGTCCTCCAACCAACAGCCTCTTTCTTGGGGTTGTTCATCTGTGCCCCCTTGTGCAAGATCATCCCAGCTGGCTGGTGATGAGTGTAGGGTACAAGATTCTCCATTGAGTATCCAGATGCTCTCTGCCACCTGCAGTGCTGCCTGGGGGAAGGGCTAAAGCACACAGTAGTGGGGAAGACAGGAAAAAATACTCTATCAATGTTACTACAATAGAAGCCCTCTTCCCTGCTGAGTAACACTTTCTAGGTGCAGTCAGTTGTAGGGCTAGGGAGGTGCTCACACCCTTGTAAGTAATTCCTCACCTATGTTCTGCAAGAAAGCCCAATAACATCATTGACTCCCTGGTGTGAACTTTGGGAAAACATTCAGACATTGCTTTACGTCTCCCCCACAGAAGAAATTATAGCAAGAGTATGTACAGGGAAATATAGTGTATGTTGCACTTGGTATTATTCGTATGTTCAGGCACTCACTGTGGGTCTTGCTTTCAGATACCCTGGCCCAGTAAGAACCTGAAATTCTCAAGAGGGTGTTGTATTCAATTTCCCTCATCGCTGTTGTCCTTAGATCACGATGAAGGAAGCAAACACATCTCTCTCATATCTGAGCACTCTGAAGCCGAGGAGGACAATTTTTATTATTTGATATTCTGTCTTAAATGACTTAACAATAATTGGTTTCTAACCATAAATAAAGGACATTGAACCTATAATTTGTGATCCCAGAGAAGCTAAATAAGAAGTTGAACCCAAAGAAAAACATATAGTTATCCGCCTGGATATGAAAGAACCTTCATCTTGGATATGAGAGAACCTTCATCTGGTGATGGAAGGAGATAGAGACAGAAACCCACATTGGAGCACCGGACTGAGCTCCCAAGGTCCAAATGAGGAGCAGAAGGGGGAGAACATGAGCAAGGAAGTCAGGACCACAAGGGGTGCACCCAACCACTGAGACAGTGGGGCTGATCTATTGGGAGCTCACCAAGGCCAGCTGGACTGGGACTGAAAAAGGATGGGATAAAACCAGACTCTCTGAACATGGCGGACAATGAGGGCTGATGAGAAGCCAAGGACAATGGCACCGGATTTTGATCCTACTGCATGATCTGGCTTTGTGGGAGCCTAGCCTATTTGTATGCTCACCTTCTTGGACCTGGATGGAGCGGAGAGGACCTTGGACTTCCCACAGGGCAGGGAATCCAGACTGCTCTTCAGACTGGAGAGAGAGGGGGAATGGTGTGGGGAGAGGGGGAGAGAAGTGGGGGGAGGGGGAGGGAAATGGGAGGCGGAGAGGAGGCAGAAATTTTTTCAATAAGAAATAAAATAAAAATGACTTAACAATCAGTGTCAGTGGAATGCATACCAGAAAATAAAATTCTAGGCAAATGTTTTTAATTTTATATGATTCCATAGAGTACAACTAAGACCAGTTATAAGACAATAAATGGTGATATATTCTATCTTGACATATAATGTGGTAGATTTTTAATAGAACTGTTCAGATTTCAAATATATTAGACATAAATTTCCTGTCACTGTAGAATTGCACTATTTTAATGGGCAGGATGTAAGAAGACCAAGTTTGATCAGCATTAATGATTGTTTTAGCCACTAGCACTAGAAAAGTTAACCTACCATTCTTTTTTGCCCTTGTTTAGTAAGAAATTATAGGTAATTTCAAAACCATTGTATGATATACATGAGGTGTAAAACTGGAAAAAATAATAAACATGTAATTACCACCCAACTTAAGTATATTTGCCTATAAAATTCAAGGTAGCTTTGTTTCATTACTAAATCTAAATCATTATAATGCCTTATATCTTTTTGTACTTTAACAAAAATTGTTAATTAAACATGATAATTAATATAACTGGTTGCCATAAGCATGAGTAGGTTCTGCATTGAGGGATTCAAACAATCAAGAATTGAAAGGCAATTCAGAAGAAAAGAGTCCCATCCATAATGGAGGGGGGAGGACCTGGGACTTCACACAGGGCAGGGAACCCTGACTGCTCTTTGGACTGGACAGGGAGGGGGAGTGGAAGTGGGGGGATGGGGGAGGGAAATGGAAGGTGGGGAGGAGGTGGAAATTTTTAATAATAATAATAACATAAGCTTAAAAAAGAATCCCATCCATAAAGAGCACATGTAGACTTTTACCGTACCATTTAACATTAAGGTTTCTGCATAACAGCTGCTCATGTGGGATTTACTGGAGGAAATAAAGACACAGCTTTATGTCTGTGGGAGGGTGTACATAGGTCATATTCTAATGCTGCTCCATTCCACATCATATGTGGAGCCTTGGGTGTGGTATCAACAGTGTTCTAGAACAATTCTCTGTAGGACTGTATGCAGTTACTTTTCTGTGGGTCTGTATCTCATGAACATATGATACATCTGTGCTTCTATGTGTGTTTATTCTTTTTAACCATCAGAATATTAAGGCGTTTGATTATGCAGTTATTTTATTTTTGTTCATGAGTGTAGGAGATGTGTACCAATGTGATCTTTGTTTGCATTTTTCTGATTGATAAAAACCAGTATCTTTTTATATTATTGATTTGATTTATTTCCTGTTGTCTAACATGTTTATCAAAATAGTTTCCTATTTTTTCATGTCTTTACTTATTCTTTATCAATTCTTAGCCATTCCTTCTTCTGAATAGTAAACCTACCTTTTGTAGGTAGAAACTGGCTCCTAGTGTTTGGATGTTTCTTCCTCGCTTTAGGTTTATTGGTTATTAATTTTGAGTAAAATGGGGAAGTTTTTATTTCATTTAAGAGATCTCCTATCCCAAAGTCTGTTCGCTTTCCTGACTCTATTTCTTGTCTGGTGTTCAGCTTCCAAATGTGCATATACTCACATTTCTCCCCAGTTCTTCAAGAGTGTTCACCCAAACAGATGCATATTCCATATCGCTGGGTACCAGTCATATTCCTAGAGGAAAGCTCTGCACCACACAGATGGCTACCTCTGCCCTGGGGGTACTTGTCCTCCTTTGTTTCAGTTTGCCAACATTCTTGTTTTTAATTACTTTAAGCCTGAGGAAGGGAAAGTTCAGTCAGCCATCTTACTTCAAAAATATCCCTTGGTTATTTTGGCTCTTCATTGTTTTGGACGCACTTTATATTAATATTTTCCAATTTCATATAGATTATCATTGACTGGATGGGGGCATTTATTACTTTCCTAAGCTTGAGGATCTTTGTTTTTTTTTTTCTATGTTACCTTCTGTGTATTTCTTTGTCTCTCTCTGTCTCTCTCTCTTTCTACACACACACACACACACACAGATTCTAAATAATGTAGACCCTTAAAGTAGTTTTTGCTTGGAACACATAATTCTATATATGTATTATAAAATATATAATGTTTTATAATATCTGTCTATATGTAGCATATTATAAAATGTAAGAATTTTATAATATTATAAAATGTAAAGAATTTTATAATATTACATTTTATAATATTATAGTTTATAATATTATAAAATGTAAAGAATTTTTCAAAATGTTTTTTGGCTTCTGATGTAGTGATCCTACTTTGAAGCCTGTCATACTGAACAGATCCAAGCCTGCAAAAGGGCAAGTTTGATATTAGTAGACGCATGATTATTTCCCCATTACAAGGATTCCTGATGAAGACATTTTATAGAGAATGTGGCTTGGTGCAAAAGCCAAAATACTATTTCAGATAAAGCTACTATTTCTCACTACCTGTCAAAAGGAAAACTGTGATTTAAAAGTGAACTGAAGATGACTTTCTTCAGATGCACATTAAACCTAAGCAAGCTTTTTTAGGAGTTTTTCCTGAATGGCAAGAAGAAGATATGGAGTCTGACTGTCTTTCTGTTTCTCTTTCTCATGAGTAATCAAATTAAATTTATATTTTATGTGATACTAGTCATAGTGTTCGTGTTTAATTCTGCTAGTCTATGTTTATAGTATCTGGTAGACCCCTTCTTCTTCACATATGATAAAGGTAATAGTTGTGTGTTTTAATTTTTCAGTGCTTAGGCTCAAACACTAGGTTTCCTACATGTTAGGCAAGCACTCTGGTAGTGAGCTATTATCCCTCCCCCACCACAGATACTGTACAGTATTCTTTCACAGAGCTGCACACACATGACACATAGCGACCTAAAAAGAGTAGTTGATTGGTAACTTATAATTAAGTTTATGTAGCTTTATCTTGCTTTTGTTTATAGGATGAGAGATACTTGATGAATATGATTATTGTCAACTGAAAAACGAGAACAGAATTAGTGAAGTGGTTTCTCTAACTTCTTAACACCTTGCTTTTCCTCTAGTGTTTGTGTTCCTCAGGATAGTTCACGTGGGTATGTGATTCCACATCTTCAAAAGATTGTTTTTAGGTCAGAAAAAAATTAAAATAACCTTAACATCAACAGGTACTGAACATTTTGTCATCAGTCCAGATGTTTTTTTTTTAAGTCGTTGTAAACTACAATTAATGGAATATAATATCAAAAATCACAATCCAGCTTGAGAAAGAAGCCTATTTATAGAGGGAACTTAATAAAATTGAGTTACATAAATTTCTACATGTTAAATGATAAGAAATAAATACAGATATATGCAGTGTGAAACTGGATCTACCTGCTGGCTCTTAAAATAGTAATACTTTTTTTTGCTTTAAAAAACACTGAATTTTGTGTGACTAAGAAAAATCAATGAACATGTAGTTTTCACCAAGGAACATCACCTTACACCTATTTAAGGTCATTGTAGTTTTAACTTTGTGTGGTTTTTTTTTTTTGGTGTGTTTCTAATTAAAATATATGTCTTCTTATTAGGAAACTAATCTTGCAGACCACAAGGTAAAAACTCATGTCCTTCTAATGCTAAGTTTCATGGCCTCTTCTTCTTCACTTTGTATTGATTGTTGTGGGGGCTTTAATATTTTCACAAAAAAAAAGTATCCAATCAGTGAAAATGTTCAATACTGTAGTGTTTCTGACTCTGACAAGTTAGTGTTTGTTTAGCATTATCAGTATCCCCCTGTCTAATATGGATGTACATTTGTGGATAACTTACATCAGTACCATCTTTTTCTTTGTTGCCTACATCCTCTTTATTAGTCTTACTTTTTTACTAGAGGACTGAGAAACAATGAAGTCAGTGTGTGTGTGTGTGTGTGTGTGTGTGTGTGTGTGTGTGTATTTGTATTCTTTGAAAATTTCAAACCTTTATACAATGTAGCTTGATCACATTCATCACCCAGTATCTACTTCCAAATCCATAATCTCCCTGAAAATAACCCCTCCCAACTTCATACTCTTTTTATTTTTTCAATTTTTATTTTTAATGTATTTTGAGTAAAATATAATTGACTCACTTTCCCCTTTCCCTTTACTCCTTCCAACTTATTTCATGTGCCTGTCTCACTCTCAAATTGATAACCTCTTATTACTTATTACTTATTATTAGTATTTTTATTTCTGAAAGTTGGAAACACAGTGAATGAATTACCCAGGGCTAGTGAAGTCATGCATCTTAAAGACAAACCACTTCAATAACCACCATAATTTGTAACTATACTCTAAATATTTATCCTTATACACACAGATAACTGTTGTTTTTCCATTACATCAAAGGAACTTCCTTTAGCAACAGATGGAGACCATTACAGAGAGCACAACTGATCAAAACACAGAGAACACGAGACTACGGTGCCTAGTTCAAAATGATACATCTACAACACAACTCCTGCATGTAATGCTCGGGGATCTTTGCAGAAGAGGAGGAAGAAATATCGTAAGAGCCACAGAAGTAGGAAGTTTGCTGTGACATGTGTGTCTTGTCTCACAGAAATGTCAGAGAAGCTACAATCAGGAAATCTCATTAACAAGGCTGCCTTACCAAGGCCCAAACAATGGTGACACCGCTAGATATGCTCATAAAGAAGAAGGAAATCTCAAGGGCCTCAACCCTAGACAAAAAACTATGGGCAACAGGGGGAGACTGAGAACAGGACAAAGTCTTACCCATGGAAAAGCTTCCCGAAACCATTATCCAGTACTGAGTGGTCAGTCCTGAAATCATATACATACAAGTAAACATTTCAGAAATGGAACAGGTTATATTTATATAGCTGTGTATATATATATATATATATATATATATATATGTGTGTGTGTGTGTGTGTGTGTGTGTGTGTGTGTGTGTAGTCTATATACACACATATGTATAAATATGAGGACAATTAAAAAAAGATAATGAATTCAAGAGAAAACAAGGCATATGCTTGCCTGGTAGGGTTTGGAGAGAAAAGAGAAGGGAAACAAGATATAATTCTTTTATGATTTATATATGTATATGTCACTTGACCTAAATGAATAAGGTTGGGATGCCTAACTCATTTGTAATGGAACCACAGAAAGTCCCAGGTCAAGATGAGAAGAGAGACTCCTAACACTGAACAGTAAGAAGATAATGAAACCTAGAATTTCTAGAAATCTTGCCTAAGGTGCTTAAAGGCTATCACACCTAGGAAATTTAATGAGTATAAAAGACTAACAATGAAGTCACTGGAAGTGGAAACAGTTACCTGCATAGCAGCTTTCAAATTCAAAGAGGAGGTCTGCAAAATGAACTCCAGCCCAAATGCAGGAACAGCTAAATATGACTTCATTGTGACATCACAACTTGGGACACAGGACTTGTATGAGTGGACCTAGATCTAACTTGGAGACGTCCTTCCTGAAGTGTAGCTTCCAAAGCATCATAAAGTCTTATGCAAGCTGCAAAGGAAGGGAAACAATAGATTTCCAGCCAGGAAGCCTATGAACCACAACACTGACCAACATCGTGAACACACAGAAAGGTGCAATAGTGGCATTCTTTTTCTTGAAGGTAAGCAACAGCTCTCCAGTAATTCATTCACTGTGTTTCCAACTTTCAGAAATAAAAATACTAATAATAAGTACCATTCTCATTGAGCTGACTCAAGAAATATTACAAGACATTTTGTTTTCAGATGGATATAAACATGTCCCTCTTCATGGCAATAACCATAATGTTTGTATCCATGCTCTTGCTGAATATTACTGTGTAGCTAAGAGTCATCAGGTCAATTGTGGTCTTCTTTAATCTGTAAAATATTGTAGTGGCTCTAGATTTTATTCTGCCGAATTGACATTTTCTCTGTCGCTGTCTGCTAACTGTGTGAGGTTAGCCTGGAAGGTAGACTGGTCCATTACTCATCCATTACTGTTTAGATTTGCCTGTTGAGGTTTCTTTTTTTTTGCATAATTGTTCTATTGTCACTATTTTAAAAAGAAAGACAAATCTCAGTTCTTAATTGTGGTATGGTTAGCAAGAAGATGCTGCCACAGCCTACTGCCAATACAAATTTCTGTAAACATCTATAAATATCTTACATTTAACATATTTAATATAATATGTTCCTAGATTTCAAAAAAATAAACATCATGAAAATATTTATTGGATACTTATTGTGTAGCAGAGAGGTGCCATAATGGGAAACAGTTCAGAAAGAAACATAATTCCTACCCTCAGGGAGTTCTCCATATAATGGAAGTTGGTGACAGCCTTATCAGTCACTTTATTAATATCGCTAAGTGACTCGCATATGTCTTTCTTTTTAAGACTGTTAGCTTTAGATCAGCCTCTTGTTCATGCCCTTGCTTGGTGATTATAGAAAATTTCAATGTTCTTTTAGGGTCAGGAAATTATGACTTTGATCTTGTAAAGATGACATATGTGTCTTTTAGAGAATCATATATTTCTGAATGGTGAGAAATTAATTTTTTCACTGGTCACTTCATTGTAAGGAAGTCATAAATGAATAATGCACAGGTTGAGCTTGACACATTAAAAGAGACCTTGAGGTAAAAGAAGAAGCCTTAAATCTACTGAGATGGTTCTTAGAATAATTTAGAAGTCCGTATGGGTGTTTTTGTATCCTTGAAAACTCTTTGAATGGCAACTCTATACACCGGGTTATGTTAAACTTTCCCTTACTCAGCTGCTTGTCAAGAGTCCAAGAATTGTTTCATTCCTGAATTAAGAAGTATGGAGATCCATTCCAGTCTTGTTTTATACACCTTCACTCTGTATGACTTTGGGAAAGAAGATATCTTTCCAGAACCCCAGGTTCTTTATCCATCTACGTTCACAAGATATGAAGAACTGCACTCTCCTGGCTTTGTCCTCTGAAATAGGCTTCAGTGTTCTGAAGATGACGAGAAGTTATGAAGAAGGCAAAGAAGTTATAACGTACTCCATAATGTCTCAAGGATAAATCAAGACACATGTGTGCACAAGGGAAGCTCTTTGTGCTGCTGCTGCTCATCCGGGGAAGCAGGACTTTAAAGGAATCTTTTAGGACAGCTAACCAGATTTTACCTAAAGTATAAAATGTAACCTCTAGTTCAATATCAATGTTAGTTTTTCCATTCATGTAACTCAAATGATGAAGTCTGCTTAAAGAAAGTAGAGTTTTTAAAGAAATACTTTCATTTTAATTTAGGTAATTTCACTGTGAATATAATTTATTTTATTAATACAAAGTACTTATGTTAATCTTGAATGTTATCACATCGGTATCTCTGAAGGTCTGATTACATGTTTCAATATGTACTTTCCTTAGGGAAAATGATTGATATAATCATCTTATAATTGTAACTACATTCCTGGTGTGTCTGTTTATGTGAAAGAAAAAAGGTACAAAGATAATGATGCTGATTCTAATGAGGGAGTAGTACTAGCCTTGTAGGATTTATCTAATGATAGCCTATCTTTATTTTTGTAGCATGTTCTTACTTTCGAAGCTTGTCCTTTTGATCATGTACTGAAGTCATAGCTTATTCTTAACTTTCTCTCTTCAACATGTAGGGCTGTGATCTTATTTCAACTCCTGACCAAGATCATACTGATTTTACCAAGTGTCTTCAAGTGCTCCAAAGGAAGATAGAAGAAAAAGAGTTGCAGGTAAGATGTGTCCCTATCGGAAAGGAAGGTCTGCTAGTCAAGATGCCAAAAACCATGTGTATTTATTTCTGTGATGTTACTTTTGAGTTTTCACCATTTTTTTCCCTTGTGTATCACTTAAATCTGAACTGAGCTGGGTAAACAAATAAGTGTGCATAGATAGGAGACCACAAATTTTGATGGCTTAGAACTATAAATAAGTGAACTGGACCACATGTAATCCGAACAGATATTTTTCCCAGCTTAGAGTAATCAGCACATCATCATTTCTCACATACTATTGCCAGTTAGAGCTATGCATGTTTTGTAATATTTCGATTTAAATGTTGTGTCTTGTGTATACAAAACAGATATGGGCTTGATTTGGCACATGAGCCATCATTGCAAAGTTTATGTAATGAAATTAAAATACTGCTTCTATTGTATTTTATCTAGAGAAGGCTTTTACTGATTTGCATTTGTGTATTCTTTAATGATTTTCATCCATCACACAAATGTTCAATTAAATTAGTTAGTACACAGCCTACATTTCTTATACTTTCATTACCTGTTGAAGTGGTAAGAAATTTGTTTTAGGTCTTTCTTTAAATGAACATCTAGAAAATTACAACTGAAGCATTGAATGATAAATTTTTATTGTTTGATCTGGCAAGGGCAATAAGTTAAGCCAATATGTATTATCAGTTGTATAATTTTATACCAAGGAAACACCCTTGAATATTAGAATGCTTTTGATAGCACAAGTATCAGCAAATGCTTGCTAATCTGCTATCTTTAGTCTACTGCAGAAAGGAAGCCAGCAAGCACGCCTCAGACAGGTCCTTACTCTGCTTGATTTACATTCACATGTTGTGTGGCTTTGTCTTCACAAGGCTTCCTTGATGGCATTGCTGCCACCAGTACCGTTTACCCTTTGCAGCAGAGAGGGAAAGTTATGAAGAATTTCTCATCCTTTTCCACCACCAGCCAACTTCACTCTCAGAATCTCTCTATTTTACCACCCATGGGTTGGCAAGAGAGGACGAGGGTTCACTGTCTGCTGTGTAGAATGAAGACTGAGCTTGATCCACTGGGTTGTTTATTCAGAGTACCCAATATCCATCTGGCAGAAGGCATGGTGTGGGAAAAGCAACTCTAATAAGAACTTATTCTTTAGCAATGAGGTCCCTCAGAGATTTATTCCAGCATATATATTCTAAGTTAAGAGAATAAATCTTCTTCTCTATTTGAAGAAAAACCTTGTTAACTGTCATAATTGGCAAGTAGTTCAATGTGCAGACACAACAAAAACAATTCAGTGAACATTGCTGAACTATACTAAATATTTTGTGCTATTTTTCAGCAGTAAATTGCTATAATTTAGTATTTGTTTACTAAAAAAAAGAAAAGAAAACAGCCAATTGAAAATTATCTACTTTAAACACATATAGCTGATTTGGGGTTTATTAAGAAAAAATTGTAAATCTTTGCAACTGTATCTCTCTCTATTTTTCAAGCACTTCTGTAAAAATTATCAAAAATAGAAATGTAATTATGTGATTCCCATTTTATATAATTAATAGTATCTATAATACAGTGTTTAGTCATTGTGTTTCAAAAGAAACAATTATATCTCAACTCAACAAGATCCCCACATACAGAAAACTCCCAAACTAAGGTAAAAGAAATGATCTGGAAAAAAAACAATGAAAATATCAAAATAAGCAAATAATAATTGCTATTATTATTATTATTAAATATTATTATTACATCCAATCAGTGAGGATGAGGTACCTGCTAAGGACCAGCAAGTGTGCACTCATAGCAATGACTTTGTCTTCCAGCTGTGCTGGTCCTAGGTCTGCTGCTTCTGGGAGGAATGTGTTTGGCTCTGGGATTTTCAGGGAACAGCTTGGACTTCTTGCACTGTGTGCCAAAGGAGTTGCAGCTGGGTAGTGGCATGCATGAACTGCTGTGTGGAGGAAAATGCACTCATCCCTGCCCTAGTGTCCACAGCCTCTGGCATGCTCCGAACCTGCATCTTCAGTCCTATACTTGGTGGATCTTTCTTACAGCTCCCAAAATCTACTACATTCCCTCCTCTTCTGTCCCCAGGTAATTCTATGTGTTTGTCTCTTTATTTGAAATCCTGTTTTGTTTTGTTTTGTTTTGCTTTGCTTTGCTTGCCTCAACCTTCCTTGACTGATTTGCCAGCCTTTTCTTAGTTGCCATGTAGCTTAGGGTCCACTCCTCCTCATTTCCGTATAGCCCCTTATTTCTCCTTCAGGGCATGCTGAACACTTTAAAGCATTTCGTTGTTTCGAATTATTTGCACCAAGTTTTTCTTCACATCTTTGCTATCCATCCCAGGAAGCTGGGGTCAGGTGCAGGTGCTAGAGGCTTAATGGTAGTGCATTGTATAAGGAGGTACTCAGAATATTTGGTGAGTTTGATATTTTGTATGCATAAAGAGAAACAGTTATAGGAAGGCTTTTCAGGGGGGGCTCTGACAGGCTAATAGGAGCTAAGCAGAAAAGAAGAAAAGCAAGTTTAAAATCCACACTGTACAACAAGGACAGATGGCTTGGTAAAGGCAGGAAACACCTTGTCCATTCTTCAGGGCCCCAAATAGGCCTGAGAATTAAATTAACATGAGCTGGATCAATAGAATAAAAGTGTGTGCGTTTATTTAATAGAGATTTTACATAGCATGAGAATCATTGAAGAGGTATGAAATCCCAAAGTAGCACTTAGGAACAGTTACTTAAATAATAGGCTAGACAAAGATTTTCAATGAAATAGATTTTTTCATACAATATATTCAGATTAAGGTTTCCCTTCCTCCTCCTCCCAGTTCCTGCTCACCTCCCCTTCTTTCCAGATCTACACCATTCTGTCTCTCAGTAAAACATAGACACCTAAGGAATAATAGTAAAATAAAATAAGGTAAAACAAAACAAACAAGCCAAAATATGACAGAACAACCAGGCAATAGAAGGAGCTAAAGAAAAAGCATAAAAAAAAAACCACATAGGCAGAGAGACACACATTCACTCACCCAGGAATCCCGAAAAGCACAAAACTGATAGTCATAATATAGGTGCAAAAGACCTATATGATTAAAAAATAACTCTGGCAGCATTATGAGAAAAAGATGTTACTGAGTTTGTTTTGTCTTTGTTATTTACCTTCCTGACATGGAGTCTACCCTTAAGAGTACTTTGTTTCCCCCAGTGAGATGCCCCTAGAGAAAACTGAGTCAATTGGAGATAGCTTCTGGTTAGGAAAGGAGCTGTGTGTCCATTTCTCCTTTCAGCTCCAAGGACCTCCATCTGGACCATACCTATGCAAGCCCTGTGCATGCTGCTTCAGTCTCTGTGAGTTCATATGAGCTTTGATCCTGTTGATAGGGGGCCCTGTTTTCTTAGTGTCCTGCACCCCCTCTGGCTCTTACTCTTTTACTGTCTCCTCTTCCACAGATCACCCTGAACCCTGAGGGAAGGAATTGATGGAGACATCCCATTTAGGGTGAAGTGTTCCAAGGTCTCTCACTTCCTTCATAATGTTTGGCTTTAGGTCTCTTTATTTGTTCCCATCATCTCTATAGCAGCAATCTCTGGTGATGGGTAAGCAAAGCATGGATCTGCTTTCTTGGCCATGGAATGGACAAAGAATATTAATTGTGGAAAAACACCTAAATTATGTGCATAGGCATATTTTATTAGTACCTTATCTACCACCATACAAAATTCTTTTATTGTTCTTATCTTTGGAGATGAGCTGTATGTTGCCTCTTCTACACAGGGACTAAGTATGTGTTTTTAAGAAACACTGTGAAGCTTTGTCTCTATCTCCATCCATCGCCAGATGAAGGTTCTATGGTGATATGCAAGATATTCATCAGTATGGCTATAGGATCAGGCCATTTCAGGCTCCCTCTCCTCAGCTGCCCAAGGAAATAGCTGGGGACATCTCCATGGACACCTGGGAACCCCTGTAGAATCAAGTCTCTTGCCAACCCTAAACTGACTCCCTTAATTAAGATATATACTTCCCTGCTCCCATATCCACCCTTCCTCCATCCCAACCATGCCATTCCCCCAAGTTCTCCCCATCCTCCCCTTCTCACTTTTCTCTCCCCATCTCCCCTTACCCTCATCCTACCCCCACCCCCAAGTTCCCAATTTTTGCCCGGCAATCTTGTCTACTTCCAATATCCAGGAGGATAACTATATGTTTTTCTTTGGGTTCACATTCTGATTTAACTTCTCTAGGATCAAGAATTATAGGCTCGATGTCCTTTATTTATGGCTAGAAACCAATTATGAGTGAGTACATCCCATGTTCATCTTTTTGGGTCTGGGTTACCTCACTCAGGATAGTGTTTTCTATTTCCATCCATTTGCAAGCAAAATTCAAGATGTCATTGTTTTTTATGTAGTACTCTAATATGTATATAATCCACACTTTCTTTATCCATTTTTCCATTGAAGGGCATCTAGGTTGTTTCCAGGTTCTGGCTATTACAAATAATGCTGCTATGCACATAGTTGAACAAATGCTTTTGTAGTATGATAGAGCATCTCTTGGGTATATTCCCAGGAGTGGTATTGCTGGATCCTGGTCAATGAGGGCTGACTGGGAAGCCAAGGACAATGGCACTGGGTTTTGATCCTACTGCACTTACTGGCTTTGTGGGAGCCAAGTCTGTTTGGATGCTCACCTGCCTAGACCTGGATGGAGGGGGGAGCACCTTGGACTTCCCACCGGGCAGGGAACCCGCACTGCTCTTTGGACTGGAGAGGGAAGAGGAGGGGAATGGATGAGTGGAAGGGAAATGGGAGGCGGGGAGGAGGCAGAAATTTTTAATAAAAATGTTGAAATAAGAGCGGCAGCAGGGCTGCGTCCCCGGCACCTGGCCGCCCGCATGGCTAGCTTATGCCCGAAATCATTACACGGAAACTGTATTCTATTAAACACTGCCTGGCCCGGCAAGTTCCAGCTTCTTATTGGCTAGCTCTTACATATTGTTCTAACCCATTTCTAATATTCTATGTAGCCCGCAAGCTGGCTTACCAGGGAGGATCTTAACCTGCGTCTATCTGGAGTGGGAGAACCATGGCGACGCCTCACTCAGCTTCTTTCTCCCAGCATTCTGTTCTGTTTACTCCACCCACCTAAGGGTTGGCCTATCAAGGGGCTTAGGCAGGTTCTTTATTAATAAGAAATCACTCCCACATCATAAAAATAATAATAATAAAAAGAAACACTGTGAAGGCCAGAGACATCTTTTTGTACCGAGTTTTTTGCGTGTCTCTAATGTAAATATTCAGCATGCTAGAGTGGTCTATATAAGTTGGGGTGGCTTATTCCGAGCTTCCTCGGTTTCAGTGAGCCAATCAAGACAGTTTGAGAAGGTTATGATGGAAGAGACAATTATTATTTTAATATTTTAAGAAATATCCTTAGAGTGTGGGGAGATAGTTCAGATGGCTGCACAAGCTCGAGGACCTAAATTAGATCCCCAATACGATGTAAAAACAAGGTATGTTGGCATGTTTCTATAATCTTGAGGATTATAGGCATTATATTTATTATAATGCTAAGAGTTTATCCTTAGCACTGCGAAGGCAGTGGCAGGAAAATCCAAGCAAGACAGCCTAGCTGAATAGTGAGCTCAGGTTCAGGAAGAAATCTTTGTCCCAGAAAATAA
This sequence comes from Alexandromys fortis, assembly GCF_014885135.2. Lineage (NCBI taxonomy): Eukaryota > Metazoa > Chordata > Mammalia > Rodentia > Cricetidae > Alexandromys > Alexandromys fortis. The sequence goes on along the minus strand of NW_026068030.1, from coordinate 1,085,344 downwards.
GGTAGAGGGTGATTGAGGGAAACATCCAACGTTAACTTCTTGTACACTCACACCTCTGTGTTGCCCATGGTGAAGACTTGAAGTAGCTGTTTTCCGGGCTGAAAAGCATGGTGATGGTAGTCTGTCCACAGCTGTGCTTATACTATCTGTACTTGTAGCCAAGGACAGTCTGAAAATATAAGCTAATAATTGCAGGAATCAGTAGTTCATGGGTTTCTACATGTTGCACATTTGTGGATGAAACAGTGTTTTGTCCATTCTTCTCTGGAAATATTGATTAATCCCTCTGTCTGGGGTTTCCATGTTGTGTTTGCTTCTTTCTCTTTAGTCATTCTTTCATTATTTTGTGTATTAGGTTGGTGCACACAGGATCACAGTTCTCGTTGAGTGCTCCTATCTGTCGTCACACGCCTTATCACAATGGCTCCATCATTCTCTTTCCTTGTCTCATCACATAGCATATTATTTCACAGTGCTATAAGAAGAAAAAGTGTTGGTTCTATACAGTAATATTTTGAGGCAGAAACCACATTCACATAACCTTCCCTCCAGCATATTGCTGTGGTTGTCCTATTTCACTTTTTGTTACTATTATATTACCATGTATTAAATTTGAGGAAATACAGTTTTTATGGGTTTCTATTGGATTTTTTTAAAGTGGAAGTATATCATGGATTGTTTTGATTTGATGAAATAGCAGGAGGTGAACATTAGAAAGGAAAATAATACAATATTCTCCGCATCTATCCTTCTATCTCAGCATGAGGTCATGACAATGTTTAAAATTTTCTTCCTACAAATAATCCTTTTTGCTTCTCCTAATAAAACACATTTTCTATTTGATTTACTTCTTATTAATTTTTAAATAGAAATTTGTCACAAAAAATACAAGAACCTACTGCAAAATAAAATTTTAATTATACTGTAGATAAATGATGTACCCAGTGTAGTTAAACTTAGGGTTATACCATATAACATTGAACTTTGCAGAATTTGAATTCAATATTGTTCTTAGCCTGAAGGAGTTTACTATCTAGAATATGAGACTAATTGAAGAAAAATCCCATGAATTATCTTTATTTCAAACCCAATTGCCCTCCAGTCCCATTCTTCCACAGAAGGGTTCTTTGATGCATGTGAGTTTTTATGCTTTGCTTTCATGCTGCAGTATTCCTTATCTTAACAGACTCATGAATAATTCATTTATCAGGATGACATCTGATATAAATGAGTCTTCAAAAACACTTATTTTCTAGTGCTGTGATTAAGCACGAAACCTAAACCATGCTATTCAATAGGAAACATTGAAAGTTGTGGCTCCAAGCACCAAAGACAATAATGTACACATTCTTAGAATGAAGCAGGAATACACCACAGTAGAAGAGAATGAAAGGATAGGTATCCTTAAGGTATTTACTGGTATTGCAGGACAGTAATTTGATGGCTTCCAATACCAATATATTTTTGCATCAACATCACATATATTTCTCTTGTCTACTGAGCTAAGACATCAATCTGGAATCCAGACTGACCTGTAGCTTGCTATGTATTACACACTCATCTCAAACCTTAGAGCAAACTTAAACCTTATCTAAACCTCTGAGTACTGAGCTTACACATGTGAACCTCTGTATCCAACATTTTCTCCCCCTTTTCCTCTCCCTTCTCCGTCTTCTTGTCCTCCCTCTTTCTCTTTTCCCTTTTTCTCTTTTGTCTTTTCCTTTTTCCTCTTTCCTCCCTATTTTTTCTTTCTTTTTTTGAGACAAAGTTTCACCCTGTAGCCCAAATTGATAAGAAAACAACTGATGATATTTTAAATATAGATTTTATATTAATAATAAACAAATCTTGAACAATAAGTTTTATATTAATTTATTTCTGTGTTTTTAGTGATTTCATACTGTACTGGTTTTATAGGCTAAAACTCAAGAACACTTTATCCTTTGCCATACTACTCTAGGTAATTTAATAAAATAATGAAGGCTACTGAATAGGTATTGAGAATATCTATATTCTATTCAATCATATGTAAATACTATATAAAAATAAAAGCTTATATATAAACTTAATGTTTACTCATTTCATAACCTGAGCAAATACTGACTTGTGATGTGTATATGGTAGGGATAGTTTTTGTGTTAGTTAATTATGTCTGGATTTGATTTCTCCACTACCATGAAGCCTATATTAAAAATTATAGGTTATCCTTCTTTCATATTCTTCCCTACATGTAGATGTATTGCTATTACACATCAGCAAATGCTGTGCATTTTAGACTAGTTACAGCCAACAATTACCCATATTGGATATAGGTATACAATATTTTTATGATAGTTTTTATTTTACATATACTATAAATGTCTCATTTGAAAAAGCACCTTCTTTGAAAATTAAATTTAGGACTTATTCATTTGGATGTAGGGGAACTCATGGATCCCTAAGCCCTTTTTTGGTATCCAACTGACTCCATTGTAGCTTTTTCTGATGAGCCAATATCTTCAGCCAGATCTGAAACAAAATGTAATATTGCCTGTCAGTCTCTCTGTCTGTCTATTAAGAAATTAACACATATCAGAGAAGACTAAGGATATATGACAAAAGAATTATTATCCTGGTTTGTGTCCTGAAATGGAAAGATGTCATGGATAGGTAGATGGTGAAATGTGAACAATTAGTATTGAAGATCTTCAGCATTAGTTGTGACCAGTGTTCCATGGTTGTAAGATGATAATGTACAAAGCTGGGTAAAGTACATACTGTCTGCATTACCTTTGTAGCACTTTTTTGTTTGTTTGTTTGTTTAAGGCAGGGTTTCTCTGTATATCCCTTGTTGTCCTGGAATTTGCTCTGCAGTCTAGGCTGGCCTCAAACTTACAGAGATCCAACTTCCTCTGCCTCTGCCTCCCAAGTACTGGGAATAAAGACATCCACCACCACCTGCATGACACCTTTGTAACATTAACTTTGTAAATCTAAAATTAGTTCAGAATAAGACATTTATAAGAAGGAATATATAATTGTTTTAAATGTCCTATTTCCATAAAATGAGAGCACGGGTTTTGTGACTAGATTCACGGTGGTGGAGAATATGAAGGCTCCTTAAATGTAGGCCAAAAGAAAAGAAAAAAGAAAAACAGCGAGTGAATTCACTCACCTTTAAAGATGCCGTAGAACATTTCCCATTTTGATTCTCTGCTTCATGTTTATACAACTATTTAGATGAAAACTGTTGTAAAATATCATTTTAAGATGTGTTATATTTGTTTATCCTGTAGAACATTTGTTTAAGGATGCAAAGATGTGTTGCATTCTTTTATGTTACATTTGTTTAACTTTGTGAAGCTGTGTTACTTTACCTGTCTAAAACACCTGATTGGTTTAATAAAGAACTCAATGGCAAGTAGCAAGGTAGGAGAAAGAGTAGGTGGGGTTTTCAGGCAGAGCAAATAAGTGGGAGGAGTAACCTGGGAGGAGCAAGAGGACAAGAAGAGGACTCCACGTCCCAGCCACCCAGGCAGACATGAAATAAAAAAGAAAGAAAATATACACAAAAATAGAGAAAGGTAAAAGCCCAGAGGTAAAAGACAAATAGAATAATTTAAGTCAATAAAAGCTGGCAAAAAACTAAGGCCAAACTAAGGCCAAGCATTTATAAGAAAGAATAAGCCCTTGTGTGTGATTTTTTTGGGAGCTGCATGGCAGGCGCTCCCAAAAGAGCAAAGAGTAAAAACCCCCAACAACAGAAAACTGCTAGGAAATGTTAGTTTGATACTGGCAGCAGTTAAGCTGAAGGGGAAGACCAGGACTTTGCTATCTTTCCATATCTTCAAGGGATATGTTTCATAACACAATAGAACGCCATCACATGTGGAACTGCCCCATGAGGTGTGTTAACCAGAGGGATTCAGTGGACTCGCTGTTTATTTCTGCATTCTTTATATGCCCTAATAACCTTTCACCACTCTTCATCGTCCCTCCTTGGCCCCAGGTCTCTCTGTTGGCATTCCATCACACTGTCTCATGTTCCTTCTCCTATGTCCCTTGGCTTCTACTAACAGGTCTGTACCATTAACAGCCTAATCTAGCTAACTCTATCCAAAAAATACAAAACCGTATTTCTACTAGCTAACTAGTGAGACAGGCACTTCAATGTCTAAAACAAGATTCACTATCTTTCTCACAATCTCATTCTCCTTATCTCACTCAATGGCATTACCATCCATCTACCTGTATATACTTTAAAATTACCTTATGTAGTCCTCAGTGGCTAATCACACTTACTTAAAATTCTACAGGTTTCTCTCTCTTGCATACAGCTTTTTCTTTGCAGTCTTACTACATTGGCTCGGTTGGTTTTGTTTACCCTCTGTAGTCCATCCTCTTACTGAAAAGTCACATGCGATACATTAATTGTAAAACTGCTTTAAATCACTAATTATCTCCCTTTGTTATGTATTTGGGAAACAGCTGGCCAGTCACTGAATGTTTTTCCTGTAACGTGTGTACACATTCCAGAAGATGCTATGGTTTTCCTTTGCACATGTACTCTGCGATTCAACCTAGGAGCTTTCATTCTCCTCAAACATTTGGCTAGATTTTAATAATGACTAGAGTTATTATAAAAATAACAATCCAAATTTACTTTTTTCTAAACTATTAATACTAATAGCATTATAACTACATTGTAGGTGCTCAGGGTCTTGGGCAACACTTGGATCTCTGTTTAGCCACGTGATGGTAAATAGCTATTTAAGTCTCAATTTTAGTAAAATGTGAGTACTAACTTACCTTATAACAGAATCATATGGTAAATCATGACCACTAATATCCTGTAGTCTAATTCAGGAAACAGACAGGTGGAGCAACTCGGATTTGTTATAGATGTTTTACACCACCTTCAAATAGATCCAACTTTGTTGTTTGATAGATTTCTCTCAGATTGTATATCACCTGTCTGTGTCATCCTTTCATTTGTCATTTGAGGGACAAATGGATTAGCAGATATTCTTTGTAATGAGAATGTCGCTCATCTTGGCAAGGCTCTGCTTGGCCTCTCTTAGCAGAACTCTTCACCCTTCCTTTCCAGCCTGTTGACTCTGTTGTCCTTCTAGCCTCCCTTGCTCTTCCGTCTCCCTAGCACAATGGCATCTGGCACATTTCACATCTAGAGCATTTGTTTCTTTGATATCTTTGAATGGAAGAATACAGGCTTCACATGACCAGGTACTCATGTATATCAGCTTCCTGTTATGTCCTCTGCACCAAAACTATATCTGGAACATGTAAGAGCCCCATAAATATTTATAAAATAAATTACCATGTTAAATCCTATTTAGTAAACACTATTATCAAATGATAGTAAACATTTTTGCCAGCTTTAATTTAAAAAGCCTGTTCTTTTGACACAGATCCTGACCCATCATAACTGAAATGTTTGTTTTAGAAATAAATGGGTTTAGCCACGGTTATCTATCCACTATTGCATTTGCTCATATATTATATTATTAATTGTATTAAATGTGCTTCTGTATGAATATAAATGTTTAACATAATGATTGTTTTGTATAATTTTGGTAGGATGTGTATTGTATGTAATTGATAATTATTAAGTTCTTACATTGCTTTCATTCTGTGATGTATAAGTTATTCTGGAACTTCCATCTCTTTTCTGTGCTTTAAGTTACTAGTACATGTCAAGAGGAAAAATAAGATAATATACTTATTATTTCAGAAAACAATGCCATTGTGAACTTGATGATAATAAGTGCGTCTTGAAGAAGTGATAGAATAGCCTGTACTTCCAGCACCAACTCTGTAACTGAGCCACTGTTTGCAAAAAATGTGCAGCAAGCTCCACCTTCTTTGTTTTTATTTTAGTCTGTCTGGACTTGCCTACCTCAAAGAAATGTTAAGAACTTAAATAAGTAATGCTTTCTGAACTTCAAGCAAGGAATGCGAAATGTATACTGTATTTATCCACACATTATGATCAGTATTTAAATATGTCCACATATACCAATCCTCACATTTTAGTGCAGAGCCAGCATTGTTTCCTTTATCAGGTGCTATAGTAATTCCCATGTATTGGGACAAATGCTATACAGGCTGAGTGCCACACAAGGACATAAGGAAAAGGAAGTTTCTGATCACCAGCTACTAACATATTGTTTCCTAGATGATTTTGCAGGGGCTTTCAAAAGAAGAACTTACATCTGTTTCTTGTTATTTAATAAAATATTTAACTATGTAAAGATGTATTGCACTTGTTTATGCTGCATGTGTGTAACTAGGTAAAGGAGTGTTGCTTTTGTTTATGCTGCATTTGTTTAATTGTGTAAAAGTGTGTTGCTCTTTTAACTTTTGCCTGCCTAATGTACCTGATTGGTCTAATAAAAAGCTGAACAGACAATAGCTAGGCAGAAGAGGGATAGATGGGGCTGGCAGCAGAGAGAAAAGGGGAGTCAGTCAGCCAGGGGCCAGCCATCTGAGGCCCTGCCAGTCAGACACAAGGAAGCAGGAAAGTAGGATACTCAATACATACGTGAGGTAAACAAGCTTTGTGGCAGCACATAGGTTAATTAAATTAAAAGGGTTAATTTGAGTTTTAAAAAGCAACAAGGAATAAGCCTAAGGTAATGGCAAGTATTCATAATAATAGTAAGTCTCAGTGTCATGGTTTGGGGCTAGTAGTCCAAGAAAGCCTGCTACAGTTTCTCCTTCACAGAGAACAGAAATCTATTTCATAGTGCTGCGCCACAAGAGAAAATGGATAAACCTAGTGCTTTGAAGTGACTTGGGAGATGTTGCTAAGGACATAACAAGTGTCCCACCTTAGAGGCTGTGGCAGTCTAATTCATTCTTGCAAGAAGAGCAGTGTGTGTTTATAGCCCCCACGACAAAGGTTATGTTTCTCTGATTACCAGGAGTCTCAGTTTGATGACTCACTTTTTAGATAGAATTTTCTATTAATGGATAGAGTGACAGCTTTGGTGGTTGTGGCAATCCTCTACGGAAGACACAGGGTCTTATAGCAATATGAAAATTCAAAAGTCAGTTCTGGAAAACCCTGCGTCTTGAGGCCTTCTGCGAGATTAATGATTGTCCAAGAGAATGTGCTGACCACTGCTTAGTAGATAGAAATGCCTTCGTCTTTCTGTTTGCTTGATTTTGTTTCTCTCAGAAAGATACTGAATGCAGTAGTACCTATATCAGTAAATGAGGTCACCCACATTAACAATGCTGTATATTTTAAAGTGTGATTTCTGCATAGCTATTAAGTCTTGACTGAAAATCCTGAGATGATGTTACTGCATCTCATAGAGATTCTTAAGCATATCAATGTATCCTCAGTAGTGATTCACTAGTGATCATGAGGAGAGCTATGACTCTTTCTTCTATCTAAGTATACTCTCTTTGTGTCATCTTGAGCTTAAATATCTCAGGAAATTCCCTTTTAAGTAGGAGAAGATGGACTCCTGTGTACTCAGCATCCTGCCCTTGGCTCTACAGATAGAGGAGAAACTGCTTTCAGGCTCCACTGGTGCTCCGCCTTCCTAAGAGCAGTTCTACGTAGCATTCATGTCTGTTCAGGGCGCAGTTCCACATCAGCAGGTGCTGTGCTCCAGTCTACATGTGTAGGATATAAATGAGAGCACATCAGCCTCTTTCCTGAGCACCTTCCCCTCCTAACACATGTGAATGTCTATCTTTCCTAATGTAAGCTCTCGTATCATGATACTCTACAGCACATTAAGAAACAGCACTATATGAACACAGTTGCATTGATCACCTTTTTATCTGTTTTAGATGCCTATAAAATTGACCTGAAAAATCCCGATTTTTAAAAGCATTTATAAAAATAAAATATTTCATGAGAAACATATTATCAAATAAACATTTTAGCCCAGATTATAAGTTTACTATGATATATTCATTTGAAGTATGTTTAGGAAAGTGGCAAATAGCATTGTGGGTATCTTCAAGGTAAATCTTAAGCATGATGATATAATAAATATGTTATATACATGGATGAACATGCGTGCAAACTTACTGCATTGTAAGAAGTAAGCTTTAAGTAACTAGTGTCACTGCAGTGCAGCTTTTCATTTGACATTATAAAATGGTCTAGCTCATATCTAGAAGTCAAAGTCCTAACACCAAGTGCAAAATTTGCTACCCCAACATTCTATTCTCCCTAATGGTAGAAAGGGATTCATTAACATAGGCTATTTATTTTCCACCATCTTGCAATATCAAATGATGATTATACTACAGCAAGTCTGATAGCTCCCATTTATAAACTACACAATAAAAAGTGAAGATAATTTTAAACTAGTAAGCACTGAGGAAATAGTGCATGAAAAACACTGCAAATAGCCCATTCTTATTCTTCCAGAAGTGGAAACCGGGCGTTTGATGCATCAAGTTAGACAAGAATATGCAACCAAGTGTTGTTTTATGGGTGAGGCAAAGCAAGAAATATTGTGGAGTGAGAATGAGTGATCACGAGGCAAGGTGTTCTCATTGCTATTAAAAATGACCGCACTTTCGGAAGTGTGAATCATTGGGACCAGAGGTCAGTACATTTCCAACATGCTTTGGGAAACCATCTGATTCCTCTTTACCTGCACAGCTATGAATGAAGAAAGATGGTGCCTGTCCTATCTCCTGGGACTCACAACCCATTTCCACAGAAAGGGAAGGAGACTGTTTAAGTTGCGAGTCCTTTCAGATATTTATCTTGAGTAGAACAGCATGCATGTTAGAGAATTTTTAGCCATTGTGAAAAATTCTCAGTATATTTTAGTAGGATTTCAATTTTTCATTTGGCAACCAATCAGTAATTTAGCTTCAATTGACAGCATCTATATAGCATCAGTTGTAATAACCTCAGTCTGCTTCCAATCAGTGAAATCCTAGGAATGTGTCATAAGTTATATGTTTTCATTTTCATCTGAATAACTACCATGGGAAGGCTGCTGTAGGAGATGTGAACATTACAAACCATGAATGATACATCTTCTCATTTCTCCAAGGTCTGTAATTCACAAAAAATTACTTTGGAATTCTTTTTCCCTAGAAATATTTTCGTATCCTGACAGTGGGAGGTTTGGACACAAAAATTATCTCCAGTAGGCTTTATACTATTCATACTGTTAATTCCTACACACTCTCATTTTCTATAATTTTACTCATAAACATATTTCTGACTTTTCTTCACAAAGCTTTTAATTTTCAGCAGAGTTAAGTAACAAAATTAAGCAAAATTAAACTTGAAAGACTCATGAGAGGTTGTTTTATTCTGTTCTGCTTTCCTTGCCACCCAATTCTTGGTAGTGGAAATGTAAACCATACAGATTTGCTCCTGGAAGCTATTAGATTATTTACATCAAGAAGGCAAAATAATGCATTTCTACATCTTTCTAGATATACTTGTTGGTACTGAAAGCTCTTATATCTCAAGAGAACTCCTTGCTATTGCTTGAGAACGTATAGTCGACTCAGACAAGGAAATGTGAGTGTTCAGGGGTCCTTCTTGGGGGAAAGACTGCATCATTACCAGACTGACTTTGATATGTTTGACTACAAGATTTGGAACTTTACCAGGGCAAATTCTAAAAAGCATTTGAGTCCTGGGGGTGTGAACTCAGCAATTATGTCCCACGTTGTCATGTACTGTACTTTAAACTGAAGGGCTGCATGGGTGTGTGAAAGCAATATGAGAACAGGTGATCCAATCTATATCTACACCAAGTGGGAGGATTGAGGCAAGCAGAAAAACCCATCCATCTCTACACAGTATATGTAGAGTTCTAGGGAGGGATTAGGACACAGCTGTCATCAGAACCAATTTGTTGCATCTGCTTATAGAAAACTATGATCTCTAGGTAAAGAATCTTCATCTCCAGGTACTCCACTAAAGAACATTCAAGATGATTTAAAAAATAATTGTGTGACTTCCTTGCTCATGTTCTCCCTCCTTCTGCTCCTCATTGGGACCTTGGGAGCTCATTCCAGTGCTCCAATGTGGGTCTCTGTCTCTATCTCCATCCATCGCCAGATGAAAGTTCTAGGATGATATGCAAGATATTCATCAGTATGGCTATAGGATAGGGCCATTTCAGGTTCCCTATCCTCAGCCGCCCAAGGAACTAGCTGGGGACATCGCCCTGGGCACCTGGGAGCCCCTCTAGGTTCAAGTTTCTTGCCAATGCTAAGATGGCTCCCTTAATTAAGATATATACTTCCCTGCTCCCATATCCACCCTTCCTTTATCCCAGCCATCCCATTTCCCCAAGTTCCCTCCGTCCTCCCCTTCTCACTTTTCTCTCCCCATCTCCTCTTACCCCCATCCCACCCCACCCCCAAGATCCCAATTTTTCACCCGGCAATAGAAGTCAGGACCGCGAGGGGTGCACCCACCCACTGAGACAGTGGAGCTGATCTATTGGGAGCTCATCAAGGCCAGCTGGACTGGGACTGAAAAAGCAAGGGATCAAACCGGACTCTCTGAACATGCCAGTCAATGAGGGCTGACTGAGAAGCCAAGGACTTCATGTTCTGGCTTTGTGGGAGCCTAGCCAGTTTGGATGTTCACCTTCCTAGACCTGGATGGAGGGGGAAGGACCTTGGACTTCCCACAGGGCAGGGAACCCTGACTGTGCTTCAGCCCAGAGAGGGAGGGGAAGAGGAGTTGGGGGAGGGGGAGAGGAGTGGGGGGAGGGGAGAGAAATGGGAGGCTGGGAGGAGGCAGAAATTTTTTTTCAATAATAAAAAAAAGAAAATAATTGTGTGGTTGTAGTTTCCAGGCTGGACTGGAGAATGTAATGACAGTAATGTAATGTAATGACTAGTTCACTTGCAAAGTTGCTCCAACATTATACTTATTTTTTCCATCAGGGGTTTTAGAAAAGAATATAGACCCTAGAAATTAGCATTAAATTATGTATTTGGTGTTGAGTTGAATTTGTTGTCTGTTTGTTTGTTTGTATCATTTAGTCTTGAGTCCTCAAACAAACCATTCAGATAATAAACATTTGATATGTGTATTAGTCACTCTACTTATTGTTGTCAGTTGAGAAAAGCAAACTGAGCAAGATGTAGTTCTGATTTGAGAATTTGCTGTCTTTTGGAGTAAATGCCCTTGTGTTTGTATTATCTCATGTGTTGTCACCATAATACCACAGAGGTCTAGTACTATGGGTGTCTGCTTTCTGCCATATGGAGATGCAGAGTGTCAATCTGCAGACCAGTCCAAGTCCTCACCAAAACTGGGTGCAGTTTCACCTTGGACTGCGCATCACCTGAACTGTGAGAAGGGAGTATCACTCAGGTTGTCCTGGCTGTGCTCCTTTCTTATAGCTGACCAAGCTCAACTGACAAAAATGCTTCTGGCATTTCTTAATCAACAGCGTGTTTAACAAAGTACATGTCCAAGGAAGCTAACTTTTTTCCAGCTTCTCTTTTGCTTTATGTCAATCACTAGAATCATTTTATATGCGTATTAAAACATGTGTTTTAACTATTTCGTTTGCTTTGAACTGTTTTCTTTTGCTTTTTATCTGTAATGATCGTATACTCCAGGCTCTAGTTAATTTGTTTGCTCTGTCTTGATTCAATTATTTTGTTAGTGGATGATATTTGCTCTTCTAGCTTCAAATTTTATAACATGTAATATAATTGAACCAATTCTCAAACTTTTTTTGAAGCCTCATCATTGTGCAGTGTAAATCTTTGAAAGTTAAGAGCTGGTAATTATGTCATGTAATGTGACTGAAACCCTTGTGTTTGTTCTTGTTAGGTTGTCTATCCGGACACTTAGTTCTTCTGTTCTGAGGCAAGGAAAACATATGTCTTGGTTTATACAGCAATGTCCCTATTTCTGTATTCTGTATTTATAATATTCACTTTTACTTTCACAAGCATCTCACTTTGTACATTAAATTATATGATTACCCTATCAGGGAGAACCACAAGGAAAATGCCCAGTTATGCATCCCCAGAATTCAATTTCTAGAAAGTAAATGTAATTAAAATACGCTGACAGTCACTGTTCTTACAGGAGATGGTGCATGTTGTATCTAAGTCTTTTTGAGGTCAAAGAAAGAAAAACTTGTCATTTGGTTACTGAAAGGCTTTTACTGCTTTAATAGAAAAACAAAATCACTTCTTCCCATGGTATTATATGCCCCTCAGTTAGCCTTGCCATGCTCTGTTAAGACATTTAAAGCAAAGCCCAGTTTGTCACTCGTTTTTCAAAACAAAATAGTTTCAATTACTATATAACTTATAATAGTAGAAACAGAGAACCTTATGTGGTGGTTTGAAAGATAATGACCCCCCCAAACGAAGTGCCAGCAGTATTACAAGGTATAACTTTATTGGAGTAGATGTGGCCTTATTGGAGGAAGTGTGTCACTATGGAGGTGGACTTTTATGTTCAAGCTATAACCAGAATAACTCAGACTCCGTCTACTGTCTGTGGATCAAAATGTAGAGCTCTCGGCTCCTTGACCAGCAGCATGTCTGCTTGCACACTGCAATGTCCAACCACAATGATAATTAAACCTCTGAAACTGTAGGCCACCCCTAGTAAATGCTTTTCTTTATAAGAGTTGCTGTGATCATGGTGTTTTTTCACAGCAATAGATACACTAAGACACCTTACTAGAAGAAATAGGTGAAAAGCATCTTGAAAAACTTGCTAGTATTTAGTTCAGACCTCAAATAAAACCCAGAGTTCTTGTGGCATGGATGCAGCTAGCTGACTAATCAGGTGTGGATACTGTAGATGGATCACTAATGTAACATGGAATTTTTAGATATATTTTTGCTAAATGTCATGACCTGAATAGCCAGACAACTTTTATAGTCATCACATGTCTTGCAAACTAATAAAATACTTGTAAATTATCTTGATCTCAGGGGCAGGAAATGCATACAAATCAGGATATTCTATTTTTTCATATTCATTTTCGATAAAAAGAAGAGCACAGTAGATGTTTGCTGCCATGTGTATATATGAATCAAACATACAATCTAACAATAAGAAACTGAACTTTTAAGCCAGAGAAAATATCACTAGATAATCTCACTCTTATTGCCTATTGCTATAGCTCTCATAGTTATGTGTTAGTGACATTAATTTTAAAAAAAAAAAAAAACCTTTTTGTCAATATTTTTCTACAATACTGGTGCATGGTAAATTCCATGTATTTCAGATTCTCCTTCTATTATACCTACATCTGGTTACTTTGAACTCTCCTGTCCCTTTTTACCACAGTGACTCAGTTTTGTCCACATGTACGTATTGTAGTTGTGTTTGTAACACCATGAAAACTCTCCATAATCCCTATCCCATCTCCTCTTGTACCATCATCCCATATTTCCTTCCCTCCAGCACTTACATGTGTTGACTATTCTTTTCTACTGTCCTTCTGTTCTTGTTTCACTCATCCATCTGTTCAATAAAAACTCACTGACTACTAGTTATAGAAAGCCTCCACCTTCATGTTAATTGTAGTATATTTCTGCTGTGATAACAGGAAATACTAAGTCATTAAACTGTTTAGCATTGCATTGTTTTGAGAGGGGTGGGAGTTTTAAAGCAATGGAGAAAAGCCATCGAATGAATATCTGGGGATAATGTGCTCCATAAAGAAGGAACAGCAAGTGTGAAGTATTTGAGATAGAAGGTCGTGGTGTGTTCATGCAGTAAGAGAGACAAAGGAGGTATGACTGGAATAGAGATGTGAAGAAGAGGAGAAATGGGACTGGGAGTGGTGAGATCACAGAAATGACCAGAGAACAAACCCTGTAGGCATTTGTAAGTCCTTGTAAAAATCACTGTCAGTCTGTTTTGAGAAGAAGAATGCCATGATAAGATTGACATTTTAGCTGGATTCTTTTGGTTACTACATTAAGATAGATTGTAGGCAACACAGATAAAAACAGTAACTCTCAGTTAGAGGCTATTGCAATTCATATGAGACATAGAGATGGCTCATTCCTCCCCAAGTATTGGTTGCTTGGCCATGTTGCTAATAAAATTGTGGTAGTGAGTTGAGAAATTCTGAGACTGCTTGGGTATTAAAGCCAGTATAATGTATATGGATAATAGATGATATAAAAAAAATGAGATAGACCTCAGTCATTATTCTGTGGGGTTTAGGTGGAGCAGGTGCTATGGGATGGATCTTGAGAAGTGAATGATAGTAAGCAGCTGGATACAAGAACATGAGCTTCAGGAGAGGAGGGCCCAAATCTGACACTCAGACTGTGGTCCTTCTCTGCTGCTGTTTAAGCTTTCTCACTGGGGCCTAGCATTAGGCACCAAGAGCTTTGTGGAAACTCCTGGGTTAATATAGTCTCTGGAGCCTTACCACAGTCTGTTCTCTGAAGCACCCCTTACAAGCTTCTATACCTAAAGCAGCTTCCTGCCCCTCCTTTGGTCTGTGCTGCCACTCTCGTTTTGAAAATAGTCTACACCAGCTCACCTAAAGCAACTTCTGACTGAAGGTTTTAGTTGCATTTCTCCATCTTTTACCATTCACTTTCTTGGGTGGTTGGGATAATTCCTAACAAATGATGGATGATCAATAAATATTTCTGTCTTTCTTGTTTGCCATTTGCTTATTAATGAAACTTATAAATATGTGAGTTGTATATATAAGGTAGTAAAAGCCACATGTTAATGTTTTTCATTATAATGTCACTAACTATTTTGCAGGATATCTCATTGGATAAAATGCCTACTGTGTAAGAATGAATAACTCATTTCGGGATCAATAGTAGCCATAGAAAAACTAGTCATAGTGGTGTGGTAACCCGAGCCCTGAGCAGAGTTTGGGGCTTGCAGAAAGAGATGGATCTTCACCCTGGCTCCTTGGCCAGACAGCCTAGCCAACATTCATGAGTTATGGGTCAGTGAGAGACCCTGACTCAAAAAACATTGCAGAAGGGATGGAGAGATTTTTCTCAACAGTTTGTACTTGCTCTTTCAGGAGACTCATTTTGATTCCCAGTTCCCATATGGTGACTCACAGTCATCCTCACTCCAGTCCCAGGTGATCAAACACCTGACCTCTGTGATTTGCAGATGTGCCCTTGGTGCAAGTGTAGACATGAAGGAAAAGCACTCATGCATTTAAAGTAAACAAATCTTTTGAAAATTAAGAAAAATACTAAAACATGGGAAATGATTAAGGAAGACACCCGACATCAACCTCTAGCCTCTATGTGCTTGCCTATATGCACACAGGCATGCTTGTCCCCACACACACATACACACACGAACACACACCACACATAAATATAGACACATGCACATGCATGGATGCACTCACACAGACACACACACACACACACACACACACACCACACATACACAGACACACACATGCACTCACACACACACTTCAGTTTTTATCTAAAATATCTACAAATAAGCTAGAAGAACTTGTCATTTAGAGAGGCACAATTATGTAGAATTTCATTATGTTAACTCAGCCTGGATCTCAGCTTCTTGCCACTGTTTCTTACCATTTGTTTTTCTCGGAGTTCTTGTATCCTCAGCTCCCTCAGGAAATCCGTAGGCTTCTCTATTGCAAACACTGCTATTGCCTGTGGTTTATGGACCCCTAGGCAGGGGGCCATTCATTTATGTCAAAGGTTCTCACAAGAAATGACTGGGAAATGAAAGTAAGTGCATGGGGCTTTGAAGATCCACACATGGCCTGTTGTAGGTGGAACTCCCTGCACCATGGGCACTGATGCAGAGATGTTCCTCTAACCTTGGAACTCTTACAAGTGTGTGTCAAGGATGTGTCTGCTCCTCCTTCTGAATATGAAGTCCCATTCCGAGCTAGAAGAACAGAACATCAGAAGAAATCCAAAGATGACCCCGTGAACCCACCTGCAGCTTGCACTGATCCTCCGGTGTTTCTAATCAGCCTTGCTAAATACTTCCTGTAGGGAAAATGAGTAGTGATGAGGAGTAATGCTGCTTCTGAAAAATTCAGTGACTGATTTACAGATATTACTTATTCATTATGCTATCCTATTGCAGAAGATGGGAATTAAATTCCAACCTTAAAGGTTATAGGATCCCTCAAGGCCTAGAGTATATTAATGAAAAGTTGAGAACCTGAAAAAGATTCAAGAATCTGTATAGTGAATAATCTTCCTTCCAACCTAGATTCTGAAGTGAATTTAGACTCAGGTGGGACTATGACAGTGCATTTCTTTTCAATTTAAAACAAAGTGGTGCTTATGTCCTGGATTATTTTTATGAAATTCTGCCATCTTTATAAACCACATGTTTTCTAAATTTTAATATATTTTAAAACCCACCATGAAAATACTTCCCCTTTAAGCAACTATTACTATGTAAATTATTACTGCAAGTTTTAAATGAATGCAATGTTTTAGTACACTATCATAATTAAACCCTACTTTCCTTCTGCTTCATGACCAGTCTATAAGCTCTGACTATATGGACATGTTATGAATCAGAGAAGCCGTCTGCATGGAAAGAGCATATGAATGAAGTGCTAAAGCAAGACCTGCTGGTTTGCTAAGTGCACAGGCAGACAGTAAAGACTGTACTTGCTAATATAAAAGTATATGTTGACACCCAGCTCTGCCACTTTCCATCTCGGTGACCTTGAACAAGCAACTGGTTTTCTCCTCCAAGGAGCAGAAATGGTGCTTGTTTTCCTTTTTGTTTATCAAAAATTACAGTAATGAAAGCACTGTTCAAGTATTTGATTCTGTCTCACGGTTTTACATTGTTCAAATATATGACTTTCACTTTTACTTGCCTCGCTCAGGTTGACATGATCGTGACCCTGGGAGGACTTGGTGGGCGTTTTGACCAGATAATGTCATCTGTGAATACCCTTTTCCAAGCTACTCACATCACCCCTTTGCCAATTATAATAATCCAAGAGGAATCTCTCATCTACCTCCTCCAACCCGTGAGTAAACAGTAGCCCTCATCAGGAGAGCAGGAGAGTCCATGGCCTGCCTTATGTGTTTCAGCAAAGCCTGCTTGCTTGTTTATTTTATTTTTATCTATGGCCCAAATGACTGAACAACACAAAGGTAGTAAAATACTCAGTATTTCTGTCAGTTGTTTTTGTTTTTGTTCAGAGAGAAGGGAAAAAATATTTTAACTGTTAAGTAAATTCCCTAAGAATTAAATTTAGCACTTTTGCATTGTGAGCAGCTAAATATGAATGACACTTGAGAAGAACCTAAACAGGGAAACGGAAACACAGGCTTAGCAAATATTTTAATCGGAATCCTCGTGTAGTTAGAGTGTTGTTATTATAATTGGAAACTGGATTTGATTTTGTTCAACACTTTAAAGGAATTCTTTAGCTTTTATTATTCATAAGTTGCCTGATTAATTTTATTCCCTCAAGTAATTTGCTAAAGATGATGTCACTCATTTCCAATGCAAGCATCAAGAAATTTTCTGCCAGTGTAGAGCACAGAATACAAGTCTTACTATAGAACCAAATGCCATGAGGTTGACTGACGCCTACAGTTAACTTATCCTGCATGAGAATTTTTAAGGAAAATGGAGCATGTCTTTTTGTCTCTCGTTGTGTGTTTCTATCTACTTCATCTACCACATGTCACCTATAGCATGCCAACAGTGTAGACTGTTCTTTTGCTAAGACAGCAGGCCTCATATCATATACTCACTTTTATTTGTCAAGTTCTGCTTTGTTTGTTTGGTTTGGTTTGAATTTTTGGCTTTTTTCATTGCCTGCTTTTTTGTTTCATGCAAATATGTGTAATGAAAACATTCAGATTTCAGATTCCTTGACATCATCTCACTCAGTTAGCCACCAGGCTAACAGTATTTTTTGCTTTCTGTTGCATTGCGTGGCAGTGAGGATGAAGAGAAATAATTATATTTGATCTGTCCCCTCCAGTTCATGTGCAGTGAAGGAGACAGTTATAAAAACACAATCATCATTGCATTCGTCAGTTTTCTGTTTACAAATTCTTATGATACCCAACTGCTAAACGGAGAGGATTATTGCAGCTCATAGTCTTAGCAGTTTCAAGCCCAGGATCATTTGGCCCTGGACAGTCAGTGAACATCATGGTCGTAACATGTGATGAGATAAAACTACTCCCCCTTCTGTCTGGGACACAAAAGAGGAAAAAAAAAAAAAGGAGCATGTTCCTGGGGTCACAGACACCTCCCAGTTCACGCAATCAATGTTGTAGAGGCCTCCTACTAGAATCCACCTCCACAGTCCACTAGATGCTGCTTCCACATTCCCAGTGATTCCAAATAGTGCCATCTTCGACATAAAGTTCTGTCACGTGGCCTGTTGGGGACACTTCTGGTTCAATGTATAGCAGTAGTTCCATGATTAACATTTAGTAGATAAAGATGTTGAGAGACTAAATAATTTGGGCATCATGGAATAAGGAGAAGATTCACAGAAACACTTGGTTTATCAACTCAACATTTTATTCACTGAATTCAACAATTACTTACAATACAGCTACTGACGAGAAGCTTTGTTTCTAGAAACAAGCCAGTACAGATAAGAGGGAAAATGCTTGCTTCTTTGGGCATTTCACTGAGCTTACATTTACACACACTCTTCAAGAGTGAGTCCAGGATTGCTATGGGAGATGATGAGAAAGGCATTGAAGACAGCAGCTACAATGAGGAAAATAGAGGTTCAGGGTATATCATAATGTGTGATTGAAATGTTACCCACAAAAAAAAATCAGAAGAATTGCTTCTCAATACATTTTTCATTGTATTTCCTGCATCTTTACTGTTTTTGGTATGTTCTGGGCTTTCTGAAGCAGTCAGTGTGGGGGTCTCTGAACTCCCCCATCGCTACACTGCTGGCTATCGGCACGTCACAGAGGCTCTCTACTCTATAGTTTCATACACGGCACTATTTCTTTCTCCCCTCTGCTGCCACTCCAACTGGGTGTGTGTTAGAGTCTTTCACTGTGTCGTATGCATCACTAAACTTCTCTTTCATAGCTTTTTCATGTCAGTCTCTCTAAAGTCTTTTACCCACTCTCGCTTCTCTTCATTATTTAAGTCAACACTGTCTGACCACTCAACCTATTCACTGAGACCCACCCCTGCCTAGATCCTACTTTTTCCTATGCTTGCCCTTGTTCACATTTAACTATTAAAACATAAATGCCGATCTTACTTGGTAGTTTAGAATAATTCATATATGTCAGATGAACTGGCTTTTTCTATTTTCTAACTTCAGATTCTTCTGTGTTGTGTGGTTTGAAGCTATGATTTTACATCTCTGAAATCTCTACCTGAGGAAATTGTCTGAGGCATGGGTTAAAAGCAAGCCCAAGAAAACCATACATTTGCTTTCGTCAACCTCCTGAGTGGACACCTATTTCTGCTCACTGGACCATTAACAACCTGGAACATTCTATCTGAGACTCTTTTGTGGCATCCATTAATGTGACTCATTATTGTAATACCTCTGAGACTTTGATGTCTGATGACAAAATGTGCCATCTAATGTCCCTCTTCTCAGCTTTATAGAGGCAAAGCTTGGTTGGGCCATTTTCCCAACATCCAGTGGGAGTGTTTATATATATTTTGATGTGTTGGGTCTCTGCTTTTTATGGCAATCTCCTAGACCTCAGGCTTTAGCTGATATTCACCAACTTGGAAAGCACTGTCAAGATAAAAGTTACCTTTGTTCTTTTAAATGGAAACTTTTTTATTTCTAGGTATTGTTCTTTTTAAATGGATCTGATGCAATTTAAAAGGATCCTGTTAATATTTTTCTAGTATCTCTTTTATTTTCTGTCAGGTAGGGTACAATGAACTACACTGTCTCTCTAAATCATCAATATTAATTAACTCCAGATCTGATAGATTTTCCTGGAACCAAAGGTTTTCACATTGGGGCGGGGGGGGGGGAGGGCAGAGGATGACTGTGCTAGAGCAGAACAGTGCTTCCTCTTTAATGGCCACCTGAGGCAAGAATGCAGGTCGCCAGGGAAGAACTGTGGGCCCAGGAAGAGAGGACACCAGATAAGCACAGAGCTCTGCCTCTGTAGAGCTGCCAGAAACTCTAGTTCTGAGAATGTTCAGGCATCCGGCCCACATGGCTTATGAGAGTCTAGCACAGTGTGTCACATTGAGCTTGTTAAAAAAGAATTCCAGAGTCTCTCAACATGCTAACCATGCTGTGTTACTTTGTGGCCCACATCCCCATGCATAATACCCTGTATATTTTCTCTGCAGTAATTTTGGATTTGCATCCTTGAAATAATTAGAAAATCCCTTATCCTTAAGAAATAACTATTACATAGAGCAGGGCCAAAAGCTCATTTTGGATCACACCTAATGAGCTTTTGAAGGGGAGCAAGGCCTGGCTTTAACATCTACCAGTGGATTAACACTGCAATCTTTATCACTGTATTCTAGGGAGTTTTTTTTTAAGAGACAAATCTAACCCTGTCTTTCTAAAACATGTTTAGTAAAAGAATGGCAAGAGAATTTTAGTAACAAATTAAAAGGCAGAATGGCAATGTGAGGGCTTTGTTCTTCTAATGGTTTTATGTGACCTTCATTCACTTAACCAGTTTTGCTTGTGTGTGTATGAATTGTGAATGACCTAACAATGAACTCGACGCTAATGCTTGCTAAACCTTTTCTTAAACAATAATTCTACATCTTAGCAATGAACTGGAGTGGTTGGGATTAAACTACTTAGCCTGATGTTTGCTTGTTATAACTTATATGACATATGTGCTTTCGAGTGTGTGCATACACTAGATATTATGTATATTTGAGAGGAGTGTGCACAAGAGGTGCTCCACAGGATATTGTTCATTGTTACTGGGAATAATAATCATGTTTTTAATCAGGAAAGAAACACTATAAATTATAATTGAAAACAGTTTCAAATGCCATAGAAATAGGCTCAAGAAAACCAAGACCACTATGCCTTGGCATCAAATAGAGAATGACTTAAGTTGTTTAAATTAATATTCATGGTGCACTCTCAGGTAGAGTGATAATTTTGATGCTTTAATATGAAAGCTTTCACTTAACCTTCATAACCATACTGTAAGGAAAGCAAGGCAGATAATACAGTTAAACTGTAAGGGTTCTGACTCAACACTTTTTCCACAGCATTACATTTTCTCTCTCATGGAATTAATGGACTAAGAAAGAAATGACAAGCTCTTAAAACAGGTCATAGCCCGTAGGCAGGAAATTATCCATAAGCAATGTGCAATTGAATGGCCAGTTAGTGGATGTGCGTGTAGGCTCAAATATTTATTCATATACATAACATGCACACATATAAATCTTAACTGATGTTGATACCTACAACATTGATTTCAAATAATATAAATATTAGGTGCACTGTGATTTTTGCAGTGCTAGGGATCAAATCCAGGGCCGATCCAATCTAAGCAAGTACACTACCACTGGTCCACAGATTTACCTTAATGTGAGTATTTTTTAAGGCTATAATTTTTCCTTGCTACTATCATTCCAAAATAAGAAACATTACTTACTGGATTTTTCTAAACCATAAAAAATCTAAATATAGCAATAATCTTTATCATTATAAACAAATACAGTGGGGTAACATTTAAATACATTTACATTTTAAAAGTAGTGAAAAATCAACATATCTTAATTATTCTGTGTGTTAAGTTTGGAAACAGATATCTTCTTGAATTTCCTTTACAGTTAGATTGAGATATAAGATAGCTAACAAGAAGAATAAATCAATCATATGACAGCTTTTGATTATTTTTAAATGTATCTTCTTTTTTGTTTGTTTTGTTTTGTTTGAGACAGGGTTTCTCTGTGTAACTTTGAAGCCTATCCCTGGAACTAACTCTTTTAGATCAGGCTAGCTGTTGTGATTAGCTGAGGGCCGTGTTCCTGCCACCTGGCTCCAGGCTGCCAGCTAACTTATGCCCCGAAATAATTACACAGAAACTGTATTCTTTTTTTTAAGTTTTTTTTAATTTATTTATTTCTTTATTAATTAATTAAAGATTTCTGTCTCTTCCCCACCGCCGCCTCCCCTTTCCCTCCCCCTCCCCCAATCAAATCCCCCTCCCTCGTCAACCCAAAGAGCAATCAGGGTTCCCTGCCCTGTGGGAAGTCCAAGGACCGCCCACCTCCATCCAGGTCTAGTAAGGTGAGCATCCAAACTGCCTAGGCTCCCACAAAACCAATAGGTGCAGTAGGATCAAAAACCCATTGCCATTGTTCTTGGGGTCTCAGTAGTCCTCATTGTCCGCTATGTTCAGCGAGACCGGTTTCTAGCCATAAATAAAGAACATTGAGCCTATAATTCAGGTTCTTAGAGAAGCTAAATAAGAAGGAGAACCCAAAGAAAAACCTATAGGCAGCCTCCTGAATATTAACCTTCATCAGGCGATGAAAGGAGACAGAGACCCACATTGGAGCACCGGACTGAAATCTCAAGGTCCAAATTAGGAGCAGAAGGAGAGAGAGCACGAGCAAGGAACTCAGGACCGCGAGGGGGGTACCCACACACTGAGACAATGGGGATGTCCTATCGGGAAACTGTATTCTTTTAAATACTGCTTGGCCCATTAGTTATAACCTCTTATTGGCTAGCTCTTACATATTGATCTAACTCATTTCTAATATTCTGTGAAGCGCCACGAGCTGGCTTACCAGGAAAGATCTTCACCTGCGTCTGTCTGGAGTGGGAGAATCATGGCGACTGCCTGACTCGGCTTCTTTTTCCCAGCATTCTGTTCTGTCTACTCCACCTACCTAATTTTCTGTCCTATCAGGCCAAGCAATTTTCTTTATTAATTAACCAGTAAAGGCAACAGATAGATACAAGACCCACCTCCATCATTTTCCCTTTTTCTGTTTAAACAAAAAAGAAAGGCTTTAACTTTAACATAGTAAAATTACATATAACAAAAGTTATAAAGCAAGAATTACAGTTACAATATTTACATCTATTTTATCTTTTACCGTAACAATGGAAAACTATAACTATAACTAACCATTCTTCAACTCCATCAAAGACTCCAGAAGGATATAATATTACCTAAGCAAACAAGAAGTAAGTAACTTCTAAAATTCTTGCAATGACAGAGACATCTCGCTGCCTGGATAGTCACCCAAAGTTCTTTTGTACTGTTGGGGCATCCATCTTCAGCCTACAGACCATAGTATCCAGCAGACATTTCCATGAAGCAGGAAATTTCAAAGACAGTTCAGTCACTATCTGCTGTGTCCTGCAGAATATCTTGTAGACTCTTTCATGAATCAGGAACCCCAAAGAATCATCTCACCTTTAGGCAAGTTCAGCAGTCCTCCCTCTGCGGGTTCTCTGTGTCCAGTTTATGCATCAGTCCAGGCAAGAGCAGTTTCTGGCCCAAATGGCTAACCAACTCCATATGGAGCTTCTTTGATGCCCATCTTCCTCTTGAAGTACCTGGTGATGCCAGCAGCAGACGTGTCTCATTGTCATGAAAAACCCTAAGTTATTAAAACATTAAATGCCATATTCTGTAGTTTTTGAAAGATATGATGAATGCCTATCTTACTGAACTATATCTATGCACATCTAGAGAACCTAACATGACTACAAACTTGACTATTATAGATGACTATTTATTAACAACCTATATAAATTACATTTTTAAATGAACTACACAATCACAATACCTTAATCAATATCAGAAATACATATATATATATATATGTATATATATAACAAAATTGACCTTAATACCAATAAAGCAAAATTTATACCAATGTAAATTATTCATATCTATATCATATCCCCCTTTAAATGTAAAA
>NW_026068030.1:950053-1051149 GCF_014885135.2 Alexandromys fortis | reverse complement strand
CCCTAAGTTATTAAAACATTAAATGCCATATTCTGTAGTTTTTGAAAGATATGATGAATGCCTATCTTACTGAACTATATCTATGCACATCTAGAGAACCTAACATGACTACAAACTTGACTATTATAGATGACTATTTATTAACAACCTATATAAATTACATTTTTAAATGAACTACACAATCACAATACCTTAATCAATATCAGAAATACATATATATATATATATGTATATATATAACAAAATTGACCTTAATACCAATAAAGCAAAATTTATACCAATGTAAATTATTCATATCTATATCATATCCCCCTTTAAATGTAAAAGAACATTCAAAAACAATATTTGGGAACATGGGCGCAGTTTTTTCTCTCCAAACTGCTAGCCCCAGCCAATCACCTTGCTTGTAGGGTGGGGTCGCCTGGGGATATTTTTTACTAATAAATATTGCTGGAGTGCTCTCCCCCGCCCTCTTACTTTCCTGTTCTCTGCTGGAACCACGGGTTCTGTAAGTCTTTAGCCAATTAAAGCTGAATATATTATTATAATCTCTGTCTGCCTTCATTTACGCCACTACATTTTTGGCACCCAACGTGGGGCGCCACTCTGTTGTGAGGAGCTGCGGGATGCGTTCCTGTCCGCCAGCTAGCTTATGCCCCGAAATAATTACACAGAAACTGTATTCTTTTAAACACTGCTTGGCCCATTAGTTATAACCTCTTATTGGCTAGCTCATACATTTGATCTAACCCATTTCTAATATTACATGTAGCACCACAAGCTGGCTTACCAGGAAAGATCTTAACCTGCTTCTGTATGGAGTGGGAGAATCATGGTGACTGCCTGACTCCACTTCTTTCTCCCAGCATTCTGTTCTGTTTACTCCCCCTACCTAATTTTCTGTCCTATCAGGCCAAGCAGTTTTCTTTATTAATTAACCAATGAAGGCAACAGATAGATACAAGACCCACCTCCATCAGCTAGCCTTGAATTCACAGAGATCTACCTGCCTCTGTTTCCCAAGTGCTGGGATTAAAGGTGTGTGCAACCACTACCCGACTTTTGGTGTTGTGTCTGCTATATAAATGTTAACTGGCCAAGGGCCCTTCTAAACACTGGGACTAGGATGTACTTATTTTAACTTTTTTAAAACCTTCCGTGTCGAGCAATCATAGATTCTGTGATGTTCTGTTTCTTTTGGAGAGAGTTAACATGGGATTCTCATGTAACTAGCTTATAGAAATAAGTGATCATAAGAATTGAATAGAGTTATTTTAGCCATTCGGGTCATTTAGTGTATTCCAGTTCACACCCTCTTTCTAGTCCCCTTTCTGCATCTTTGTTAATCATAAGCTGCATTTTAAAGTGAAGGTCCCATGCTTATTGGCCTAGCCCCAGTGCATGTGAATATGGCTCTTTCCAGCACTCACTATTTTATAGGGGATGTTGGCATGTTTGTTAGTGTGGGTCGAATCTCCTGGTGAATGAAAACCCTGAAGGAGCATTTGCTTTTATGGATATATTTGATCTATCATTTGAAGACCGAAAATTAAAAATGGGATGCAAAATAGTTCTTCCCTAAAAAATAAACTTTCCTCTTTTGCCTCAAAAAATGTTTCTTAAGAAAACCTGCTCAGCCTGAATGAGCAGGAGTCTTTCTGGGACAGAGCATAAGTTTTTAGCTCTGAGTCCCAGTGACTGACACCCATGGTGGGTTGAATTCTGCTGTCAACACATAACATTGTTTACCACATGGTGCATGGGGACAGGATGGCTCCAGGGTTCACATACAAACTTTCTCATTTTCTGGTCCCATGCTTCCCAGGAGGACAGAAACATTAGCTCTGTAACTGAGCATAAATTATTCTTTATCTTCAAGTTTGATGGCAGTTTGTGATACAAGTTAATAGGATTTATGACCAGGAAATGAGATGTCCCGGAGTTAATAAGGTGTGCCTTTTACATTACCCTAACTCTGTCCAGTCACTCCTCCTTAGGGTTCCTGTATCTAATGTGGAATACTACTGTAGAGTTGACTTCTGCCAGTTCTTCTCTCACCCAAGCAAACTTCTAAACATGTAAATATGTCTTCCTCGTGATTTTAGTTATGTTTTACTGCTGTTTGGCTTTATCTCTCTCTTTCTTTGTCTCTGTCTCTCTCTTTCTCCCTCTCACTATATTAATTATTTACTGTAGGAAGTACTGATATTTTGTGCAGTGTATGTTTGCAATGC
This sequence comes from Alexandromys fortis, assembly GCF_014885135.2. Lineage (NCBI taxonomy): Eukaryota > Metazoa > Chordata > Mammalia > Rodentia > Cricetidae > Alexandromys > Alexandromys fortis. The sequence continues at coordinate 1,048,915 of NW_026068030.1, read as the reverse complement.
TGGTAATGAATATGATAAAAATATGTTAATTGCCTGGTCAAAAGAAGATGAATATTCATGGGGTAAATTTGGCATGTGTGATAGTTTCTGATGCTCACTTTAGGCTCAGGTCCATGTACCCATGGACACATATTCTTAGCACAGTCTTGTCTGTGATAGCATCAAAGAAGTGAATCTCAGCAAGATTTGCAGTAGATGACAGGAAATGTTCCATTCTAGGAATTTCTAAAAGCCTTCTTATTATATGCCACACAAGTTTAATTCCAGTTTTTTTTTTTTCTTTTTGGAATAATCACTTTTTTCCTTTCCCTCTGTATGTTCATAATATTACTGTTTTGAGATTTGTTTTGTTTGGGTTTTTTGTTTGATTTGTTTGTTGGCCTGGCCTTTTAGAATATAGTACAAACTATGCATTAGTGAAATTTCAACATATGTGAAAATACATTTCACCAAAAATAAAAATGGTCCCCGGACCTTAGAGGTTGTTGTAAGGATGGGCATTGCACAGACGTGTATATAATTCAACCACAGTTATTTAAAGTATTTTCTGAAAGAAAAAGATACTGATATCAGACAGGCAGACACCTGCACATGCTTGCTGCTATATTATTCTCATTAGCAAGATCTATAGGCGAACGTAAGACCACAGAAAATGTGGTATATACACATAATACTAAGCCCCAAATACAGAAAGTGTAGTATCTGTGAATATTATTTGTCCATTAAAGAGTAAGATCCCATCATCTGCAACAAAATGCTTGAATCTGGAGGGTAGAATGCTAAGTAAGGAACAAATGCAGAAAAACAGATTTCACGTGTTCCCTTTCCTGATATTAGAATATGTTCACTGAAATGTGTAACAGTGACAGCTAAAGGCTAGATCATAGCCAAGATGGTGAGGAGTTGCATAGGAGGAACTTAGCATAGATATAAGTGATAAATTGTGGTGTACTGCAGTAATCTGGCTGGCTACAGTTTTACAACTATAGCTCATGTATTCTGTGAGCAACGAGAAAGATGAGTTTGGAGATTCCAAACAAAAGGTCATGAGCAAAAGCTGGAAATGTTGATTACAATTGTTTGATCATCAGATTTTTTTTTAACATGCATTGAAGTATGTAAAAAAAAATCTAAGTGTACTCCATAAGTGTGGTAATTATTTCATGTTAACCAAAACACTTCTAAAAATATCTGAGAAGTAGCAAATGTTAGGTGCTATGATTGGTATGGTATTTCATTGAACATATGGAAGGAAAAGTTATAAATTATCACCCTATTCCTCATAAACTTGAACAGTTAATAATTTTAAATAAAAAGTATTAATTAGTGCCTTCCTGTTTCTATTGTGTTTTTTAACACCATGACCAAAAGCAACTTGGGGGGGGGAAGCTTATTTCATCTTATTGCTTATAGTCCATTATCTGGGTAAATCAGGCCAAGAGCTGATGCAGAGGCTCTTGTGCTTACAGGCTTGCTCCTCATAGCTTGCTCAGCCTGCTTTTTTTATCCAACACAGGACCAACAGCCTGTGGGTGGCCCCACTCACAATGGAATGAACCTCCCACATCTATCACTAAGAAAATATCCTACAGGATTTCCAACATTCCGGTCCTTTGGTGGCATTTTCTATCTTGACGTTCCCTTTTCCCAGATGAGCATGTATACCTTGTGTCAGTTGACAACTACCCAGCAGATGTGGTGTCTCTCTGACAGTGACTGTAAAAGGGCTCCAATCCCTGTCTACTACAAATGGCCGAATTCATTGCGCCTTCCTAATCTTTCTTCCTCTTTGAGATGAAATTACTAATGTCCATGTCCACACTTGTCTGCCCACATTTTATTCTCTTGTGCAGCTTTTTACTGTTGGTGCTCTGTGCCTGGTCTAGACATTTTTTTTTTTTTTACTCAGTCCATTGCTTTGGTTCTTCTGCTTCTCTTCCCCTGTTGGATGCATGAAGATATCAGCTTGTTTACATCTGTAAACATCCCTGGGCTTTCCAGGAAATCTTTAATGCCCATTTTTCGCTTCTTATCTTCCTTCCCCTCCTCCTACATTCATTTCCTTCTCTAAGATGTTTAAGAATCAATACAATAACATAGCTTACTATTTTGTTAGGTTAATTTTGAGCCATGTTAGTTGAAATCTTTCTATTTTAATGTGAAATAAAGCAGTCACATTTCAGAGATATAGAATTCTCATTTTTCTAGGTATTTCATTGTCTCCTTTAAGTTAATTGAGAAATTTTTTCTCTATGGTTTTATCTATGCTTAATTAAACTAATTTTCTTCGAGTAAGAATAAAACTACACATTCCAGGTATTTATTGTAGGAGTTTTTTTTTAATTTATTTCTTTCTTTATTAATTAATTAAAGATTTCTGTCTCTTCCCCACCGCCGCCTCCCCTTTCCCTCCTCCTCCCCCAATCAAGTCCCCCTCCCTCGTCAACCCAAAGAGCAATCAGGGTTCCCTGCCCTGTGGGAAGTCCAAGGACCACCCACCTCCATCCAGGTCTAGTAAGGTGAGCATCCAAACTGCCTAGGCTCCCACAAAACCAATAGGTGCAGTAGGATCAAAAAGCCATTGCCATTGTTCTTGGGGTCTCAGTAGTCCTCATTGTCCGCTATGTTCAGCGAGACCGGTTTTAACCCAGGCTTTTTCAGACACAGGCCAGCTGGCCTTGGTGAGTTCCCTATAAGACATCCCCATTGTCTCAGTGTGTGGGTACCCCCCTCGCAGTCCTGAGTTCCTTGCTCGTGCTCTCTCTCCTTCTGCTCCTAATTTGGACCTTGAGATTTCAGTCCGGTGCTCCAATGTGGGTCTCTGTCTCCTTTCATCGCCTGATGAAGGTTAATATTCAGGAGGATGCCTATATGTTTTTCTTTGGGTTCTCCTTCTTATTTAGCTTCTCTAAGAACCCGAATTATAGGCTCAATGTCCTTTATTTATGGCTAAAAACCAAATATGAGTGAGTACATCCCATGTTCCTCTTTTTGGGTCTGGCTTACCTTACTCAGGATAGTGTTTTCTATTTCCATCCATTTGCCTGCAAACTTCAAGAAGTCCTTGTTTTTTACTGCTGAGTAGTACTCTAATATGTATATATTCCATACTTTCTTCATCCATTCTTCAACTGAAGGGCATCTAGGTTGTTTCCAGGTTCTGGCTATTACAAACAATGCTGCTATGAACATAGTAGAGCATATACTTTTGTTGTATGATAAGGCCTCTCTTGGGTATATTCCCAAGAGTGGTATTGCTGGGTCCATGGGTAGGTTGATCCCGAATTTCCTGAGAAACCTCCACACTGCTTTCCAGAGTGGTTGCACAAGTTTGCATTCCCACCAGCAATGGATGAGTGTACCCCTTTCTCCACAACCTCAGCATTCCTTAAATACTTGTTATGATATAGACACTGCTCAAGCACTGGGAATACAGAAAGCAGAGATGGTACTCAACAGTCTTCAGATTGAAAGGAAGAGGGGAATAAATATTGAAATTCAGAAATTCTCCGAGAAAGCACAGAACAAGATGGGAAGATTAGAGAAAAGATCAACCCAGGTGGGGCATGGAGTTGGTAGTGATTTTGGATGGTCTCCCAGAAGAAATGATATCTCAAACATTATATGAAATTATAAAAATAAAAAATAGACACTTATAATATGCTTTGGAGAATATGGTTTGGAGGTAGCACACTATTAGATGTTTGGCTTATTATAGGAGCTACAGTGCTGGAGTTGAGGGCTATAGCAGCTGGGTGTGGTCACAATCCCAGGAAGATGCTTATATTGAAGGCAATAGGAATTTTATCAGAAAAAAATGGCATTTGATAATAATTTTAAATAGTTTGAGAGCCACTTTGTAGAAATCCAAGAAAGAAATAATAACTAACTTTTAGAAATAAATGTGAATATGAATAAAATATAGCAGAGTTCATTTGGGCTGGACTGGGAAGCTGACATTGTTGAAACCTGGAACAGTCTATATGATGCCTAGGCTATAGACCTGGTTTGTAGGCAGAAGTTTGTTCCACAGGTCACTCCCAAGTAACCACACAGAGACTTAATATTAATTATAAATACTCAGCTAAAAGCTCAGGCTTATTATTAGCTAACTCTTATATTAAAATTAATCCCTATTTCTTTCTCTGCCTTGCCACCTGGCTCATGGCTGTTACCTCATTTTCTACATGTTCTACTTTCTCTGCATCTGCTGGCACTTCCCTCAGTCCTCCCACCTTCTTTCCAGCATTCTCTCTTTGGCCCAACCCCTAACCTTATCCTGTCCAACTATTGTTCAGTCAGCTTCTTTATTAAACCAATCACAGTGACCCAGTGTCAAGAAATATTTCACACTGGTTACTTAGTGTGCCCTTTGAGTAAAGACTGTGACAAAAGATCAAAATGGGGAATTGGCCAGTCAATTCTGGTATGTCAAAACACTGATGTATTTCTGGAACCAAGAAAATTACCTAGAAGTATATCTGATCTAGCCTGGAACAATTCTAGAAGTTTTTTTGTGTGAGTGTGTGTGTGTGTGTGTGTGTGTGTGTGTGTGTGTGTGTGTGAGAGAGAGAGAGAGAGAGAGAGAGAGAGAGAGAGAGAGAGATACACATAGTTCTCAAAGCCTTGTGAGAGAATTCATCACTTCCATTTATCTAGACAAAGTGTGAAATGAGCAATGGCAAATGGCCCTAGGGAGTACATTTAAAAAAAGTAGCACAGCTCTTAAGTCACAATTTGGTTGGAAATTTAACAATTCCATTTTGGGTGTAAAATGGAAGCTGAGTAAAATAGATTTCTCTTGTGTCCTTCTTTACCGCCCCTCACTACACAGATCCCATGAGGCTTTCTTCCCCCTTCATCCGTTCCCTGATCATCCCTGGACTCCAAATGAAATCTTTTAATGGCCTTTTCAAGTCTAGAGAAAATTGTCCCATGATTATCTTTCAAAAAGACCATCACTCATCTTTTCTCTGTTTGTGTGAACTTATTTTTTGCTTAGAAGAAAATATATTTTCTATACATCACTATTTTTAAGCTCTGCTGAAAAATCAAATATTCTAGACTATAATTTCAAATACTGCTAGACCTCCTTCATCTGGATTATTTTTATAATTTTGTATTGTAATTCACTTTGGCTCTGTGACAGAGTACCATAAAGAAGGTGGTTGTAAATAGCGATGCTTGTTTCTTATGGCCATGGGGGCTAGACAGCTGCAGATCTGGGTGTTGGCAAATTTAATTTCAAGGATTTGATTTTCATCATGTCCTCACATAGTAGAAGGGTCAGATGTGCTTCTAGAGCATGCTTACACACCCATTCACAAGGAAGATCTCTCATGATCTAAGGTTGTCACACACATCAAGGACTTGTTTTCAGTACACAATTTTTTCTATTTATTCTTTCTGTCTTTCACATTGTACATCTTGATAACATTCATTTCCCCATCACTTTGTATCCACTTGAAGCCTCCCACCAATAAAGTAAAATTTAAGAGAAAAAAGGAAAAATCTCATCATGGAAGCTGTAGTGTAAACCCTTTTGTCTATAAATCTTTACTGGTAAGTGTCCATTGTAAAGAGTCCTTGATCTGGTTCAAGACCTCTGGTTTCTGCTACACTATTGATGCTGGACCCTCACTGGGACTCCTCTTGGATATCATGTTGTTGCCCTTTGTCATGGAGATCCTGCAGCTTAGGTCAGCAGGACCCGCTCCTTTACATATTCCCACAGAATATAGATGTTGTGGATGTTGGAGTGGGCCAACGCATAACCCTAGTTCCGGGCCTGGGTAGTTGCAGGGTTGGTCAGCCACTAGCTCTCCCCTGTATTTTGTATCATAATCTACTTTGGCTTCACCGTCAGGGTGAGCTCTCTAGAACTGCCCTGGCTAGATCACCCCTTGCAGTGATGAACAAGGGGCAGGGCCCATTCTACTGCTCTCATGCCCTCAGGGTCAGCTCTCCCAAGCCTTAACCATCAGGACCAGCTCTACTGTGTTGCCTAGGCAAGGTGCAGAGGCCACTTTCTGGAGTGCTGCAGCTGGTAAGGGGCAGGGAAAGTTCTCCTACTCTTATGACCCCAGGACCAGCTCTTCCATCACAGGCAGTAAAGGGCAGTGGGGCCAGATCTCTCAAACTCACGTTCTCAGGGTGGTTCCCCTGTACCTCTGTCAATAGGGGCAGCTCTGCTGTGTGCCCAGGCGAGGTGTAGGCTCCACTTTTCTGAATGCTGCAGCTGGTAAAGGGGAAGATCAGCTCCCTTGCACAGCCCTGGTGGCAGGAGCCAGAGGGAGAGGACATCTTTCCCTTGCCCTCTCTACCACATGGCAGACAAGGTGAGTGTAGCCAGCTGACCCACTCTCAGACCCTCAGGGTCAACTGACAGGTGCATGCTCTAACAGGGTCAGCTCTATCGTGCTGTCCAGGTGAGGTGCAGGGCCTGCTTTCCTGAGGGCTGCAGCTGGTGGGGGGCAAGAGCAGCTCTCCTACTCTTATAACCTCAGGGACAGCTCTCTTAGCTGCCTCAAACATAGAGAGGTAGGAGTGAAGGCATCTCTTCCTGTGTGCCCCTGTAGACAGAGTCAGCTCTACTGTGCTACCCAGACAAGATGCAGGGCCCTGTTTCCCAAGTGTTGCAGCTGGTAAAGGGGAGGGCTGCTCTCTTGCCAATTGGAGGTGGTGGGGATGGAGGGCATCTTTTCCTTCCTCCCAGCACCATACCACAGACAAGGGAGGTGGTACCAGCTATGCCCCTCTCGTGCCATCAGGGCTGGCTCACCTATACCCCTGTCTACATGGTCAAGTCTACTTTGCTGCCCAGGCAAGGGGCAGGACCTGTTCTCCTGAGTGCTGCAGCTGGTAATGGGTTGGGTCAGTCTCCCACGTGCTGCAGGTGGTGAGGAGTGAGGGAAGGAAGGCGTCTTTCCCTCATCCATGCTATCACATTGTGTATAAGAGGGCCTTGACTTGCTCTCCCAGTCTCACATGCTCAGGGCCAGCTTGCGCATACCCCTGTGAACAGGGTCCGCTCTACTGCATGACCCAGGTGAGGTGTAGGACCCCTTCTCCTGGGGCTAGAAACCCCAGGCTGTGTTAGGTAGAGTCCCGCTTGCCTCAGCCACGTAGTATGGGGCAGAGCTGTTGCTCTCCATGCAAATTTTTTGAAAAAGAAAAGTTCTCAGACCAAGCACTTTTCAGATTTTACTCCTCTGGCTTTCCAGTGATCAAACTACAAAAGAAAAATACTCTGATAAACTCACTAATGCCCAATTCCTTACAAACACATAATTGCCTATGTTTTTTTTTTATCAAAGGTGAAATAGTGGTTATCAGGATTGGCTTGCCTAATGTTGGAAAAGTACAAAGAAATGAAAGATTCAGGTAATCTTAAATGGATTGTTCTTGCAGACCTGTTGCTGGTTATTGGCTCATATAGGCAGGTTGTATGGTCCCTCAGGTTGGGAGTCAAACTTCAGTTTATTCAATTAGTTTTTCATTTGCCTTCTGCTGTCTTCCTAATTTCTCAGAAGATCATGGCTGCAGTGTGTTCCATGTGGTTTAATAGCAGGAGGCTTTAAAGCAGTGTGGGAATGGAGTGTCCTGGAGGCAAAGAATGAAATACACTTCTGGTTTCTGCCACTTAGTTACAAAGTGTAAAAGTTCTTTGACCTTAAAGAAGTCTTTTACTAAAAAGGTTTCTAGAAAGACGCCCATCAGCAAAACCTTACGGCAATCCCCCAGTGATTCTGAAGCAATAAGTGAGAAAATATAAAATTCTATCTCCATGGAAACTGTATAAAACCTTATTTGAATATTGGCCTCTCATTTTCAACCATGAGTGACAGAGAATCGGTTTTGGATACTTGATGTAACCCACGAGAGGCTGTGTGCAGGTGAAACAATAGAAAAGGTGGCATCAGCATTTATCTGAGTGCTGTCTTCATAATTTATCATAATCCAATTCTGAGCAAAGTACAGGGATATTGGATGTGAGATGTCATCTCTACACACACACACGCACACACACAGAGCCTTGGTCCTTGGCTGCAAGGACATAAGTACACTGTGTCATGTATACTTAGCTCAACTGAGCATTGCTTCAGCATCTTCCTTTGATTGAAAACAAAGGGTTGCCAATGCAGTATCAATGAACTGTGAAGGGATTTGAGTGTTACCAGCAGGAGAATGCAATGCGCCTCTGGACGGAAGATTGGCAGAGTGAAAGTTTCTATGTGAAAAGCCCCCGTGCAGCTCCAGCTGGACCTTTCTACTTCTCGGCCAGTTAAGTATTTTGCTCCTATGAATTTTGGAAGCATTTTAATCTCATTTACTACCAAAAAATGGCCAAAACACAAAGTAAAGAATATAGGAAATTTTAGGCAAATTAAATTGCGATGGAGAAGTGAGAAAGATACTCCCACAACTCACATACACCTGCATAACATAAGTAACATACAAGTACATGTGCACTCCCTCAAGAAGCTCAGTTCTTCTGATGCTGTTTTAATAGAATAAAAGGAAAATATTTTATACCTCAAGCCTGTAGGAGAGGATGTTGTACTTTTTTGAAAATCTCTATTCTACATACCTTTTAAAAATAGTGTTTAGTTCTTTATAGTTTTTACAACAGCTGATAAACACAGTAAAGTAGCAGTATAGAGAATTAATTCACAAAAATCAGCAGCCTTCCAATATACAAATGACAGTCATACTGAAAAAGAAATCAGGGAAACCACACATTTCACAATAGCCTCAAATAATATAGAATTTTTTGTGGTAACTCTAACCAAGCAAGTGAAAGATTTATATGATAAAAAACTTTAAGACGTTGAAGAAAATATCAAAATGGAAAGATCTCCCATGCTCATGTATTGGTAAGAGGATCAATATCATAAAAATAGCCATCCTAGCTGGGTGGGGAGGCAGAGGCAGGCAAAACTCTGTGAGTTCAATACCAGTCTGGTCTACAAGAGTTAGTTTCAGGACAGGCTCCAAAGCTACAGAGAAACCCTTTCTTGGAAAAAAAAATAGCCATCCTACCAAAAGCAATCTATAATTTCAGTGAAATCCCCATCAAAATTCCAACACAATTCTTCACAGATATTGAATGGACAATTTTCAGCTGCACATGGAAACACATGTGCCCACATTCATGTACACAAAACAAATAAAAATAAACAGGAGAGCTAAAACAATCCTGAATAATAAAAGAACTGCTGGAGGTATCATAATCCCTAATTTCAGGTTGTACTACTCTACTAATAAAAACACCATGGTATTAGCACAAAGACAGATTTATTGATCAATGGAATCAAATTAGAGACTAAGATAATCCATGTGATTTTTTAAAGAAAGAATCTAGAATAACATGCTGGGGAAAAACAGCAGCTTCAACAAATGGTGCTGGTTAACTGGATGGCTACATGTAGAAGAATGCAAATGGATACTTACCTACCACCCAGCACAAAACCCAGTTCTGAGTGGATCAAAGACCTTAACATAAGACCAGACACACTGAATCCAATATAAAGAAAAAAACAAGCAATAGTGTTGAATTCATTAAGACAGAAAAACATTTTCTGAACGAAACACCATTAGTTCAGGCACTAACATCAACAACAATAAATGGGACCTCACAAAACTGAAAAGTTTATGTACATCAAAGAACACTATCATTTAGACAAAGTGGCATCCTATAAAATAGGAAAAATCTTTAACAACTACACATCTAGTAAATTGCTAATATTCAAATCCTATAAAGAAATCTAGAAAGTACTTATCAAGAAAAGCAATAACTCAGTTTTTAAAATGGTGTACAGATATAAACAAAGAATACTGAAAGAGGAAATTCAAATGGCTGAGAATCATTTAAGTGTCTGTTATCAGGGAAATGAAAATCAAAATTACTTTGAGATTTCATATTGCACTAATAATAATGACTAATGATGATGATGTAGAGCAAAGGGGACACTCACCCATGGCTAGTGGAAGTGAAAACTTATACAGCCACTATGCAAACCAGTGTGGTGTTTTCCCAGGAAGATGGGGACTGATCTATGTCACGATCCAGGTATACCACTCTTGGGCATATATCCAAAGAACACTTTATTCCACCATAGAGGCACTTGCTCAAACATGCTCATTGCTGATCTATCCATAATCTCCAGAAACTGGAAACAGCCTAAATGCCACTCAGCTGGAGAAAGAATAAAGAAAATGTGGTAGATTTACACAAGTAGTCAGTCATTTAAAAAATGATATCTTGAAATTCTCAGATGATTAGAAGGAACTAGAAAAAAAGCATTCTAATGAGATTAACCAAGACCCAGAAAGAAAAATATGGGATATATTCGCTTATATGTGGATTAGCTGTTAAGTCTATTATAACCAAGCTATAGTCCAGAGAAGTTAGATATAGAGTAAGGAACTGATGTGAGGCATATAGATATCCCCAGGAAAAGGAAATAGAATAGATAATTCTAGATGGACAAAAACTGTAATGGAAAGATCAAGTGGTGAGGGAGATAGAGGAGGGGCAAAAGGGAGGTGATACAGTGAGAGATGGCTAACATTAAGGGCTACTTGAGGGGTGGAGTGGAAACCTAATACAGTAGAAGCATCCTAAAATGTATACATATAAAAGATGATCTAATTGAAATTACCAAATAATGAGAGAGAGAGCCCCAACTGGCCATCTCTTGTCACGAAACGAAGCTTTCAACAACAAAATTGGGTTACATCTAATTGAGTTGCCCAAAAGGATGCCTTGGGAACTCAAATAACCCAGGATGTTGCCAAGACTACGGTTGTTTTCCACAGCTGACAGCAAAACCAAATACTACAAATACTATAAAAAAAAAAAAGAAAATAAATAGCAATAAAATGACTCTTAATGACATTCTGCTATACTCATAGATCCGTGCCTTGCTTAGCCATCATCAGAGAAGCATCCTCCAGCAGCATATGAGAACAAATACAGAGAGCCACATCCAATCAATATGCAGAGTGAGAGACTTCAGAACATTAAGTCTTAAATGGGATGTTTCCATCAAATGCAGCGCCCCTTAAGGCTCAGGGAACTCTGTGAAAGAGGAAGGAGAAAGAGAATATGAGCCAGAGGGGGATGAAAGGAATCAAAAAGAAACAAGGCCCTCTAAATGAACAGGATGGAAGCAGATATGAACCCAGAGACCAAGACAACATACATGGAGTCTGTACCTGTCTACACCAGATAGAGTCTTAGAGCTGAAAGAAGTGGACATATGCCCCATCCCTAACCAAGAAGCTATCTCCAATTAATACCCACTTGCAAATTAAAATTTAGTTTCTTTCAAGGGAATCTCACTTGGAAATAAGCTATTTATTCTTCAGGGTTGGTGGCATGCCTGACTGACTGTAGATGGCCAACAGAAAATGAACTCGGTAGCATCTTTGGAGGTTCCTTGTCTCATAATGTCATGTCAGGCTCTCTCTCTCTCTCTCTCTCTCTCTCTCTCTCTCTCTCTCTGTGTGTGTGTGTGTGTGCGCGCACGCGCACACACACACACACACGCGAGCATTTGTGTTTGTGTATGTGTGTGTGCATGTGTAATTTGTTTTATTTACATTTTTCTTTTTTTGCCTTACAGGTTCTCTGTATATATTACGTCTTCCGGGTTAGTGTTTTTAAGAGGATTCCTGAGTGTGCAAATGAGTGGCTCTGCTTCTTGTGCCTTTTCTTGGACTCTTTTTCTTATTATTGGTTTGTTTTGTCTATTCTGGTGTGCTAGTTCTTGTTTTATCTTATGATATTTTATTTTATGATTACCCCTAGAAGTCTCTTTGCTTTCTAATGAAAAAAGAAAGGGAGAAGATCCAAATGAGAAGGTAGGTGGGGAGAAACTGGGAGGAGTAGTGGAAGCAGGAATGGTAATCAAGGTATATAATGTGCGGGTGGGAAAGTAAATTTTCAATAAAAAGGGAAAAACAAAGTCATTGATTTAAAAAATGCTATTTGAATTTACAGTATTTGGTGCAAATATGTAGAGAATAGGGTACATTTGTTTTATACGAGTAAATGAGTGCAGGTGCATGCATCCCATGATACACATGTGAAGGTCATTGCCTGTGCATGTAACCCATGGTGCACATGTGAAAGTCAGTGCATGTGCATGCATTCCATGGTGCACACCTGAAAGTCAGTACATGTGCATGCATCCCATGGTGCACATGTGAAAGTCATTACATGTGCATGCATCCCATGGTGCATATGTGAAAATCAGTACATGTGCATGCATCCCATGTTATGCATATAAAAAAGTGATCCTAGGTCAGCAGGCAAGTCCTATTCACACAGGAATAGAGAGCATGGGAGGGAATTGGAGACTGGAGAATAGCCTTAAAGATGTCCCACTACCAGCTGGTCTCCTGAAACAGATTGTAAATATACTTATGTAATATTTAGTCTTCAGGAGAGTCTGCATGTTGAAGATGGAATGAATTCAACGTTGAATTTAACAGATCAGACTTAAAACTCATGACTCTCACAAAAGATTTGTAAGTAGCCTCTAACCCAGATGGTGGAAAGCAAACAACAGTCTTTTCAGAATTATACCACACTGTCAGTTTATAAAGGAACTTGTCTACTTGATTGGCCTAAGCAGCCTGCTTTTGGCAACCACACAGTCTTTTTAGCTCTTTCTTGCATCAGAACTCTGCAAGGAAAAACACCCTGTGAGCTCTTTGGAAGTTCACCAGCAGCTCCACCCTTTGCTCTGACACTTGATAGTGAAAACTTTTTTGGAATAACTAAACCAGAGTAGATACTTTAAGGAAGTTCTACGTGTTGAATTACCAGCAAGGGAGAATAAGTTAAAATCAGCTATGTTGCTTTTCCCCCCATCAATCAAAATTTTTACTGGGAAAATTTTACTACATATATCAAGAATTCAGAAGGGTAGTACAATACATCAAGCAGTATCACCAATGAGCTACTTTAATATCTTAAGCACTTTATTATATGCGGAGACTTCCAGGCCCAGAATGAGGTATGATCCCAGAAGCACACTCTAAGGTGGAAATATTTGGAATGCTTTTAAATCTTTCAACCCACCAAAATGTCGTAGTTAAGCACACAGCACACCAAAGAATATCAGTAGTTTCCCCTTGTGAGTTCTTGACTACCTGCAAGCTGTGAATTCCTGCTTCTGCATTCCATTACATATAACATTACAGCATGATGCCTGACATATGTGGACAACCCAAGAAAAAGTCAACATTCAAAATTTAAAAGAGAGTTTTATTGAGTGAGAGTTGGTTTCACCCTACCATGGAAGTTAAAAAATCCTCAATCAGGTAGAAGACTGTCCCTGAGCTCTTAGTTGTATGGATTAATGTATCTTTTTGAATTTTTGAAAGTAAGTGTATGTATCATATTATATATCACTAAGTACTTCTACATAAGCAATTTTACTATGCTATCATTGACCCTAGACTTCAAGTGAATGGGGATAAAATGACCAAAAAAGCACAGATTCACATGTGTTCATATATGCGTGTGTATGTAAATGTATATATGTATATATATGCATATATCAGAATACATATATAAATCATGAGCCTATTTGAATTCAACTTTAGTCCATTGTTTAAATTTTATTTTTATTTTATATTCTTATTTATTAACTAAAAATCTTTTTTATTTGGAATGACATACCTGTAATTTACCATAATAAATAGTTTATCATAATAAATAGTAACTGTTTTCACAATTATCACCTGGTATTGCTAATGCAGGAAAACTGGTAGAGTTTAGGGTATCTTTGCACATGTTTTTTTCCTTGTGCCCAATGTGAGTACTTAATTATAGTAATTTGTTTTGATATTTTGTGCCTTGCTAGTAATATTCAATTAGGTACATTTGCTAAAGTTTATTTAGTGTTATTAGGATTTATTTTCTGATATTATTTTTAAATAATTATATTGTTTAAAAGCAGAGCTAGGTTGGGGGTCATATTTTCAGGAGATGGCTTTTTTCTTGTCCTACCACCACCACCTCTTTTTTCCAGAATCTTCCAGACTATTATAAAACATATAAATAAAACCAAAACAGATTATGTATATGAATATATGTGATAATATATAAATTTATAGTCTGCCTATTTCTTCCTTTTTTGCTTGCATCTTGGACACCCCTATGTGATCAGCAATGAAGATTATTGTTTCTGAAGTTCTTTATATATTTTAGAGATCAGCCTTATGTTGGATTTGGGGTTGGTGGAAAATCTTTTTTCCACTTGGACTTGAGTTTTGTTCAAGGTGATAGATATGAATCTGTTTGCATTCTAAATGCTGACATCCAGTTATGCCAGCATCATTTGTTAAAGATGCTTTCTTTTTACCATTGTATAATTTTTGTTTCTTTGTCAATAATCAAGTGCCCATAGGTTTGTGGACTTATGTCTGATTTTTTTATTTGATTCTATTGATCCACTGTCTATTTTTATGCCAATATTGTACTGTGTTTATTACTAAAACTCTGCAGTAGAGCCTGAGATCAGGGATGGTGATGCCTCCTGCAGTACTTTTATTGTACAGGATTGTTTTAGCTATCATCTTTCAAAGTACTCCATAGTGTAAACGCACCCCAGTATATTGTATTCTAACTATGTTTGAAATAGGTTTTTGAAATAACATGATAGAGACTGAGCAGTGGTGGTACATGCCTTTGATCCCAGAACCCAGGAGGCAAAAGCAGGCAGATCTCTGTGAGTTTGAGGCCAGCCTGGTCTAAAGAGCTCATTCCAAGACATCTAGGGCTGTTACACAGAGAAATCCTGTAATAAAGACAGAGGGGGATGGAGGGAGGGAGGGAGGGAGGGAGGGAGGGAGGGAGGGAGGAAGGAAAGAAAGAAAGAAAGAAAGAAAGAAAGAAAGAAAGAAAGAAAGAAAGAAAGAAAGAAAGAAAGAAAGAAAGAAAGAAAGAACGAACATAATAGAAATTTTGGAGTCTTAGTATGGTTTTAAAAATATTTTTTGTGATTCCATGGACATATCTTTTAAAGTTTTTTTTTACTCTCAATGCAATTTTATACAAAAGACATGATGTCATTTTAGAGATGAGTGACATGGGACCCTGACTGTCTAGGGATTATTCTGTCAGTTAGGATATAGGACATTTCACTGTGTCAGGTACACCCTTTGCCTTTCCCCCTTGCACTTCTCTGTCCAGTAGCATAATGTATGAGGTTTTATGATTTATTCACTTTACAAGAAACCATTTAAACAGGGTTGTATGAAGCAAACGGCCTGTCAAGATATCTGCTGCTCTGATGCAGAAAATGAGGCTTACTTTCCAGTATTGGTGCTTTGTAAATACATGTTAAAGGTGTGAGTGGGTGGGGGATAGGTGTAATCAGTTTTCTTATCATGAGGGAACTTTCTTCTGTTATAGCTCACATGGTGATAATTATGAATCAGATTCGCCCGTTCTGGACAACAGAGTCATGGAGATAGAGGACCCAAACCTGATTCATTTCATACACAAGATGCCAATTTCACCCTTACCAAGCACCCTCAAAAAGTGATAGAGTAAAAGGCATAGAGTGTAGTATGTGGGTCTTTTCTACCAGGCAAGTTTAGCATACAGAAATGTTCAGGGGACAGTGGGGAAGGATTGATTTTTCTCCTGAGTACAAGATTGGGCAATCTGAAATTTTTATAATGGTAATTAAAAAGTTATGATGTATTTTAACATCTCACATTATACAGAGTTTTAAGAACAGAGAAAAAATAAAAATAAAATAAATGTTCTTGTGTATACATTCAACCAACATATTAGTTGGGGCTTATTTCTATCAGGTGTTTTACTAGATTGATCACGAATGAGTTGTCCTGAAGGAGCTAAGACTGTCTTCCTTAAGTAGATCAATTTTACACTGTAATTCAGTAATTGAATATAGAGAGAGACTATTCTGGGGCTCCAGATCAGCATTGTATATTAAGACCCAGGAAGGCATGGAAAAGATTCCTGGAGCAGTTCTTCCAAATCAGGCCTAAAAGTAGCTGGACTTCTTGGTGAGCTGGACTTGCTGAGAGTGGAGGGAGTAGAACAAATGCAAATCAAGCAACATGAACAGAACTGTGCACTGACAAGGTAACACTGCAGGCAGAGGGGGCTAGAACATGGTGTCTCCTGGGTGGACATGGGTATGCTAAAGACTATGATCTTTGACATTAATTTGTAAAGTACTTTTTAAGCATTTATGGAAACTCTGAATTACCCACAGACTTCACTTAGGAATTGGCTGTGTCAGACAAATATCCCTCATGCTACCAAGTCCATCATAAAGGTTCAGCTGTATTCATAGACTTTTCAAATTGTGGTTTTGAAATGATCATTGATGATCAAATTGGGGTAACAGCAGAGTTCTTCAGTAAAGATGAAATAACGGCAGTGGCTCATGCTGAGTGAGATTCTGCATGTGCCAAACATGTGGAGTGATTACATTGATTACCTCATCTTGTTTCTTTTATTATAGCAAGCATTATTATTATCAGTTATGGTAAGATCCCCTGGAATCATGATGTAGACATGATATCCCAGTTTCTCTGGTGAAAAACTGAAGCACAAGAACTGATATATAGCTACTAATATGCAGAAATGAGATAGGCTGCTCATGGATTCCTCTATCATCTTAGTTCCTTCACTACCCTGCTCTGAGAAAACAATCACACTGGAACCTGCTTTACATGCTAGAAGCCCAGAGGGATTGCACATACATAGAAGTCAATGGGAAGATCCTCATTCAGTTCATTGAACTAACAGCTCAGATAAAAATATTTCTGCCCTGGGAAGCCCTCATGCTGAGCTGCTGCAATCCTAGTACGTTTTGAGTACTATTAAATATGGCCACAGGACATTGAGAGCAGCATAGTGTCTCATATCATCAAGCAGGCTACATGGGGAACTTCATTCCTAAAACCTTCTTATATTTAACATACTCTTTCTTTAAATAACTTTATATACCGAACTGTAGTAAGGAGCTGCGGGGGGCTGTGTCCCACCACTCAGCTCCCGGCCACCTGGCTAGCTTATGCCCCAAAATAATTACACGGAAACTGTATTCTTTTAAACACTGCTTGACCCATTAGTTCTAGCCTCTTACTGGCTAACTCTCACATCTAGATTAACCCATTTCTAATGAGTGTAGCACCACGAAGTGGTAGCTTACCAGGAAAGATCTTAACCTGGGTCTGTCTCGGAGAGGAGAATCATGTCGACTGTCTGACTCAGCTTTCTTTCTCCCAGAATTCTGTTCTATCTACTCCACCCACCTAAGGGCTGGCCTATCAAAGGCCAAGCAGTTTCTTTATTAATTAACCAATGAAAGCAATAGATAGATGACACGCCTACATCACCGAACTTTAACTTAGTCCTTGGTAGAAAAATATTCATCTAAAAAATGACAAAATAATTAACAACACAATAGATTTCAGCCTCTACTCATTTTAATGGTGATACTTTTCCCTTAAAAAATGAAGCTCACGATAGCAGAGCTCTTTAGGAGAGGAATTGCAATCAAAGGAAGGAACCCATTCAGAATCATTAGTCAAGTTGGATGTGATGGCTAAAACCTGTAGTCCCAGCACTTCAGCGGCTTGAAGTAAGGCTAGGATTCGGAGGAAAACCCTGTTTCAAATGACAAGAATCACTAAAAGAGCCTGGAGATGGGAAGTTGTAGTACGTGCATTATTGAACTGATGTATGAAACAGTCCAATGTATATGTTCCTGTGTCTTGTTAGCTTGGGGACATTTAACTTATGTAAAGAAGTTTTTGAGATGCTGTGTCAAAACTTCCAGTTCTGAGTGCGAAGTTTGAGTATTGGTTGTAGCATTTACTGACATAGGTCCTGAAACTCAAATGTTCATGATAACTAAAGTACTTAGGCCACATATGTACCATTTGCGTGTTGGGGGGCGTGTTTTGTTTTGTTTTTATTTCCTTTCAGCTTCATGTGGGGAGGGCAGGTTAATAGCTGTCCTGATTCACGTATGTCGCTAATGGCCAGTTTGTTTAGCTATTCAGTTTGGATAATCACCACCATCATCATTGCTATTTGTCATTTACTGTTTTTTTCCCTCTTTATATAAGAAAAATCTAGGGGTGTTGGAGAAAGAGTCCAGAAACTAAGAACACATGAGAACACTTAATTCTGTCCTTCTAGAAGACAAGTTAGAATCTCAGCACAAGATTAGGCAGCTCAGAACTACCTATAAGTGAGGCTCCAGAGATCCTATTTCCTCTTTTGGCTTCTACAGGTCTTGTTCTCATCTACACATGCCAATACACATACATGTGTATACACAATTAAAAATAAAATTAATATTTAGATCAGATATCCTGTGCCCAGAAGATTACTAAAGACATACAGTGCTTGCTATGCAAGATTTGGTACCTAATTTCAAATCCACAGCACCCGTGTGAAGCTTGGTAGCAGACATGTAATCCCTATGATCCAACAGGGAATTGGGAGGCAGAGACAAAAGAGTCCCCGGAGTCCTATAGGTCAGCTAGTTTGGCAAAAAATGTACAAGGTAGAAAGTGAGGAACAGTGGTCCAGATTATCTTCTGACCTTCTTCCACACACTCAAAGGCATCCCAATATGCTGTCTGATATATTGTACATATTTTCTATGTTTCTCAGTATGTTTATTTTATGTCTATTTTGTATGACTTTTTTTTTCTTTTTGGTATTCTGATTGAACCCAAGGCATTGCACAGGTTAGATAAGGCCTATCATTGACCTATATCCCCATCCCTATTTCTATATTATTAATAGATTAATTTGTATGTGTGTGTGTGTGTGTGTGTTGTGTGTGTGTGTGTATCTCTTTCAAACCTAGGCTTGCCTTGAAACACTTCGTAGCCTTGCTGGCCTTGAACTTACAATGGCCTGCACCTCAAGAGTAGCTAGAAATTTGATATTTATGCCACAAGTCTCAGCTTGAAAGATGTCCTTTTATAGAACTCAAAGATGAAGATATTTTAGAACCATAAACACAGTGCCATCATCAAACCTGAATTTAAAAATCATTATTTGATAAAATGAAGCAGCCTCTTTATATTTTCTATACTGTTTCAAAGTATTTTATTTTTCTTATTTGGATAAAGATGATGTAAGAACCATGTGCAGCAAATGGCTGATTATGCAGAGAGTTGGGGGGGGATGTTGTTGATTTTGTTCATTTGATCTGCATGAGCTCTTTCTCCATTTTTCCTTTTCTTTTTCTCCTTTTTGTTCTTTCTACTTTCAATTTTATTGTCACTTTCTCTGTGGAGGATTTTATAGCTTAAACTGTTTGTGTGACAAGGTGTCACTTAATAATTTCCAGGGATCATTTGTTTTTATGTGTAGTTAATTTTATGCTGTGATCAGGACAGTTAGAATATTTGCAGGGGGCAGGATGATGCTTCTGAAGTACATAGCATTGCTCCAGGATGTCTGTTCCTTTTGACACCTCATAGCCCTTGATGTCAGTTATTTACATCTGCAAATCATTCCCAGTGCTCAGTGGATACGTGTAAATTCCACCATTTTCATTCAATTTATTGCCTAAAATACTTCTAAAACATGAAGATTTCCATGTTTCAGAAGGGTTTTTTTGTTGTTGTTTTTTGTTTTGTTTTATTTGTTGGTTGGTTTTGCAAGACAAGGTTTCTCTGTGTAGCTTTGGATCCAACTCTGGAACCAACTCTGTAGACCAGGCTGGCCTTGAACTCAAATAGATTTGCCTGCCTCTGCCTCCGGGATTAAAATTGTGTGCCACCACCACCTGGCAGGAGAAATAGTTTTGTCAAAAGCAAGGAATCCTTCTAACTCTGACTTACTATTTTTCAAAACAACAATGTGATTACCCGGATAACTTCAGCATCCATCCATTGTTTGGGTTTTCCCCCTAAATTCCCTGAATTTAGGCTTATATGATGTATAGTATTTGTTCTTCTAGTGTCTTTATTACTGTTCAAAGTCTTCTACCTTTAGCCAGCAGGAGCATTTGCCTCTTGATTCCTTCTGTCATAACCACTAGCTGACGCTAAGGAGTCATTGCTTGTTTGTTTTTGTCAGCTTGACATAAACCTAGAAATATCTGGAAAGAGAGAACCTCAACTGAGAAAATGCCTCCACAATACTGTCCTGTAGGCAAATCTAGGAAGTAATGTCTTGATTAATGATTGATGTGGGCGGGCCCGGCACACTATGCACAGTGGCAAATCTGGGCGGGTGGTGCTGGCTTATAGAAGAAGGCTGAGCGGTCCAGTAAACAGCACTCCTTCATGGCTTCTGCTTCAGTTTTACCACAAGTTCTTTCCTGACTTCCCCCAGAGATGACACATGATATGAAAATCGTAAGATAAAATAAACACTTTCCTCCCCAAGTTGTTTCTGGCCATAATACCTTAGCATAGCACTAGAAAACAGACTGGCACTGTCCTTAACAAAGTGTCCAGCTAGTACTAAGTGAAGTCCCAGGTTTTATACAGTACTAATTAAAGAAGAAAATACCGTGAATTTGAGAGGGAGTTTGGCAGGGATTATGGGAGGAGTTAGAATGGGGAGATGAAAGGTGAAAATGATGTTTAAGAAAAGTACTAATGAATTTATTTCTCAAAATTTTAATGACTTTAAAAAAGAATTAATCCATAATCAAGGCATTAAGGAAGATCTTTGTTGCTACTAACTTGATTTAGTAGAAAAGGCTAGTTTTTTATTTGTAATTATACTTCCCTTTCAAAGTCATGACTATGAGGAAATGACATGCTGGTAGACAGAATATTTAATTTTATAAAGCCTGGTTTAGGAGTCTGTTCTACTATAGATCATGGTTGCAACATTGTATTGGGAAACTCTTGTATAGTCCAGTGGTTCAGGAGTTTCTATTTAGGTTTGTTTTATAAATTTTATGATCTTGTGTTTTATAATGTAATTTTGATTCAGTTTTGTTACTATATTGGTATAAATTAAAATTTATTTATGTGCATGAAGAGTTTCAATTATTTCGTAACAGTTTTTTGAAAAGCCTCTTCCCTCTGTAATGTGCTTTCTAGTCAAGTCAGTTAAAATTGGCCATCCTCCGTCTGAGTGTGGATTCTTTCTACTCTCTCTAATAGACCTCATTGATCCTGCAGCTTGGCTCAGTTCCACCATCTCGTCAATTTGATAGGCTTGCATTTGTCCTTTTGTATTTTTGCCAGTGTTCAGTGAAGGGACTTTGCAGCTCTAATGAGCAGCCATTTGCATTTTCCCCAGAAGTATGATTAAGGAGTTCTGGTGACTTCAAATGCCCCACGGGTAAGTATTGTACAAAGAGATGGTAAACTACCAACAGGTACCTAGTGACCCTCAGCCTAGACAATCGATGTGAGAAAATGTGTCCCAATATCGCTTTAATGTGCCTTCATCTTATTCTAAACAAGGCTGAGCACATTGAAAGCTGTGAATGTGCCTTTTTCCATGAACTGCCCACCTTTCATCTTGAGTAGTTGCCCTTTATTCTTCTATATTGGTAGAAACTGTTTATCAATTAGTAATACAATCTATTATCCTTGATGTGATTTGTATAAACTTTCCCCTGCTCATTTATTTCCAACTTTATTAGAAAAGTTGTATGTTTTGCTATTACCTTCACGTTATCATGATGAACTTTGAACTTGTGTCTAGTTATATTCTGTAGTATTTGGCCTATCCTCCAAACAATTTTAAATTTCCAGAATATCTTGGGCTGACAGTAGAATTCTCATTTATAACCCCACTCCCTTCACTCAGTTCCCCTTTAATTATTAACGTCTTACATTATTCTGGCATGTTTTTTTGAAGTCAGTTAACCAATACAGATTTCAATGATATGCCCTTGCCCTAGTGACACAACTATGTGTATATGGTATGCATATATGTGTGCATACATATTTACTTATACATGGTCATATGTGTATCTCAGGTACATTGTCTGCATGCGCATGTTAAGACAGAAGTTGGTATCAAGTGTCTTCCTCACTTGCCCTCTACTTTATTTCTGGAGACAGGGTCTCTAGCTGAACTTGGAGCCCAGCAATCTCTGCTCATTTAGTTAGCCTGTTTGCCCAGGGATCTCCTTTCTCTTCCTCCAAAGTCCTAGGTTTACATGTCACCACCACACCTGCCCTATTTACTTTGGTTCCATAAATTTGAACATCAGCCCTCTGACTTATATAGCAAATGCTTTATCCACAAAGACATGAAAGCTGTTTACCCACCATGAAGCTCTGTTTTTCCCTCCCTCCTTTCTTCCAATCATTCTATGTTTATTTCTTCTCTTCCCCTCTTTCCTATCCTTTGCCTCCCTTACTCTACTCTTTGGAAGGAAGTTACTGTGTATACCTCACATGGAATGAGAGGGGTTTCACTTCAAGTAATTACATAACTTACATGGCCCTTACACACTTTTTCCTTATGTGAAATGTGTTATATGTCTTATCAGTCTGATATTCACTTGGTGCTTTGATCTGTAATCCAACACTATTTTACTTGTCTGTTCAAATTGTACTTGCTTTTGGCATGACCTCATAAGAGACTGTGTGTATGTGTGTCTGTGTTCTCACTTTCTACTGCAAGATGATCTAAGCCCATTTTGTATATTCCCTACCAGCACCTTAGAATCAGTCATCCCACCCTGGAGCTTTCTTCCTTTCGCTGGATCATGGTGTTAAAATACAAGATCTGGATGCTCATTATGACCACAGTGCTTTAATCATCCCAGGAAAGAAGTACATAGGTATTTATTAGTCTATAAGTACACACATATTTATAAATATTTCTACATGTTAGATGCTTATATTTCTATTACTGGTATATTTTCATTACATTAATGAAAACGAGTTATCTCCAACATCACTGCCTTTGTGAGTCAGTCTTAGTGGTTCCTCTTGGCTGCCTATAAGTTATTCCCCTAAAGTATTGAACCTGGCTTTTACTACCTGTCATTCACTTAATTTCAATATGTATACAGAGAATTGCTAACTGGAAAAATAAACTAACAAACTAATAAATAAATGAGATTGTTAACTACCCAATAGAAAACAGCTCTGCCACTTAGAAATGACATATGCTTGTATGTGCTTTTGTCTTGAGCACATTATCATCATAAAGTATTCTTCCTTTCCAGATTGGGTTGGCACCCTTTCCCTTATTTTCTGTGTTGATATTGTGTCATGTTTTTCATATAGCTACAGGCTCCTGCCATAGCTTGCATTCCTTCATAGAATCTGTTAGCCTTGCAGATGGATTTTATTTTATAAAATAATATGCAACAAGCCGGGCGGTGGTGGCGCATGCCTTTAATCCCAGCACTTGGGAGGCAGAGGCAGGCGGATCTCTGGGAGTTCGAGACCAGCCTGGTCTACAAGAGCTAGTTCCAGGACAGGCTCCAAAACCACAGAGAAACCCTGTCTCGAAAAAAAACAAAAAAAAAAAATGCAACAATTGTGTAATTGTGTAAATTTTAATATCATATATATATGGTGTGTATATATAATATATCATAATATATGTATATTATGATATATGCTGTTGGTTGTTTTTACTCTTTACTCTTTGAGGGGGCCTGCCACCCAGTTCCCAAATAAATCACATGGAGACTTATTTTTTCTTATGAATGCCCAGCCTTGGCTTGACTTATTTCTAGCCAGCTTTTTTTAACTTAAAGTCTATCTTTGCCTCTGGGCTTTTATCTTTCTGTATTTCTTTCTTTACTTCTTACTTTGTGACTTGCTGTGTAGTTCTGGGTGTCTGGTCCTTGACCTCTTCCTCTCCTCTTCTCACTCCTCCTTTTCTTGCTCGCTGATTTTCTCTTCACACATGTCCGCTCCTTTTTATTCTCTCTGCCTGCCAGCCCCGCCTATGCTTTCTCCTACCTTGCTACTGGCCATTCAGCTCGTTATTAGCCCAATCAGGTGTTTTAGACAGACAGCGTCACAGAGTTGTCGAATGCGACATAAAAGAATGTAATACATCTTTGCATCATTGAAACAAATATTCCAGAGCATAAACAAATGTAATATCTTAAAATAATATTCTACAACACACACACACACACACACTAACAGGCAGTATTACGAGTTCTAATTGTGTTCTCCAGTACGAGACCAGGGGCCCTGGGCTGTGTAGTGTTCCTCTAGCTTTACTTAATTTCTGAATGTCATGTAATGCAGTTTTCCAGAGACTGGCTTGCTTTGCTTAGAAGTTTGCATGAAGATCCCGTGGTATGTTCTCTAATTGCATTTTTCATTTAGCATTCTATTTTTAAGATTGATCTGTCTTCTCTGTCAACCTATGTTTTTTTCTTTTAACATTTTAGAATTCCAGAAATTGACTTTACAGTGGACAGTTTCCTGTGCATATCTTTATGGACTTATACAGGCTTTGTTTTTAAGATAATATAAGTGTTTATAGAGAAATAATGATAAACTTCATAAACTCAAAATTTTTAAAAATCACATTTAGTCACCTGCATCTGGATAGAATTATTACACAGAACAATGTGGACTTGGTCAGACAAGGTAGCATATAACTTATAATGTAGTTACTCATTCCCCAGTTATTTATCCCGAATTTTTAGATATAATTATAGGAATTTTAGTTATAATTATAATTATTGATGTGGTATGTTTTAGCTTCTGTTTTGTAAATACTAATGATTCTGCATCTGTCCTCCTGTGCTTCAGTCATTGCTGTTACAGATGAGGCCACTTCTCTTGCTGCTCAGAAACTGTCGCTTACATATTTTAAATGTCAATCCCTTGCCGCCTTTAAATATTATGAGATATCTCTTATTCCTCTGCTATGTGTCTATGACAGCTGCTGGGCAGATTTACTGCTTTAGTCTCTGACTGTAGAGCTCCATTTCTGTTGCCTGGGAGTTTCACCCGGCTGTGTGCAGTCAGAGTGCTGCTAAACCATCCAGTGTGGTTCCTGGATCAGCCACTGCAGGCCTATGTCTGAAGTAAGAATTAGAGTTTCCCAGTCTTGGTCTTCCAAACTGTTCTTTATCTTCACTCAGGTTGTATTTTTGTTGCTGGTTTTTAATTCTGCATTGTTAATATTTAAATGTGGCGGTTGGATTAATGAGAACCAATGATAATAGATATTTGAACAAGTTTAATAACAAAACCAGACTCACGAAACCAAGGTTCCAGCGGAGTACCCGGCGGAGACAGGAATGGGCTCTCAGCCTCTGCCCGCCCAATTTATCAGTAAACATACGCCCGAGGGCAGCCCTCCCCCAATGGGAGGGCTTATCCCTACATTTAAAATTCTTTGAGCCCGGTGCACCCACCCACTGAGACAGTGGGGCTGATCTATTGGGAGCTCACCAAGGCCAGCTGGACTGTGACTGAAAAAGCATGGGATAAAACCGGACTCTCTGATCATGGAGAACAATGAGGACTGATGAGAAGCCAAGGACAATGGCACGGGGTTTTGATCCTACTTCATGTTCTGGCTTTGTGGGAGCCTAGCCAGTTTGGACATTCACCTTCCTAGACATGGACAGAAGGGGGAGGACCTTGGACTTTCCACAGGGCAGGAAACCCTGACTGCTCTTTGGACTGGAGAGGGAGGGGGAGAGGAGTTGGGGGTGAGGGAGAAGGGTGGGAGCAGGGGGAGGAAAATGGGAGGCTGGGAGGAGGCGGAAACTTTTTTTTTTCCTTTTCTCAATAAAAAAAAATATTGAACAATATGAATCCAAGTCAGCATAAGGAATATACAGTGTGTTAATAAGCTTGTTGTTAGTTAATTGGTTTTGAAGATTCAATATTAAAATAGATAACGTAAGGAAAAAATTCTTGATAAAATTTAAGGAATTGAAATTAAATATACTTTGAATTATATTGAACTGGGGTTTCTACATGTAGGAATTGAGGGGGGAGGATAAGAAAAATATTTCTTATCTCAATATTTACTCTATTTATAGTCATGATGACCAAAAAATGCATAGCTCAAAGTCAATTTATGGGGTGTTCCAAGGATTTGCCAAGTATATTTCATAGAGCATTGTGTTACTCCCTTTTAAGTGGTGATATATTCCCATGTTATTTGAAGTCTAAAAAAAAGTCAGGGTGATTCACATCTTTAAATTGAATATGAAAATAGGTAACTCTGACGTGCACTATACTGTGTTAAAGGACTAAGTTATCAACTGCTGAATATTTAGCATTAAACAGTCTTTCTTTTTTTTAAACAGTCTTTCTTATGGATAAATTACATCAACATTCAACTATTCCCATTTTATCATGAAAATATTTTAACTTGGATAATTATTAATAAAATACCCTATTTAGTTTTTATTCAAAGATAGTTCTTTTGTTTTCAGGTATGTCCATCATAAGTGGGCTTCCACACAATCACAGAAAATTTAAGCTAAACATTATTATTAACATAGTTTAACTCTTTTTTTTATGCCTCAAAAAGATAGCTAATTTTAGGCTCATCTCAAGATGTAGTTTTCAAAGGGTTTATTTTCTGTTTTCATAAAAATGAAGTATTTCCACTTTCATTGTTGAAATTTATCTGTAATTTGCCTTATTATAAGCCATAACAATGAATTATGACAAGTAAATATACTTGAAATGTTCATATATATACTTCTGGATATAATTGATAAGTTTCTAATTAGAATGTAAATATTTCGGCACTTTCATGGTTCCTGGTCTTAAACTGTGTCTATTTAATATTTAGTATTAGGGATTAAATGCATTGTCCATAAGTACTTAAAGAGGGTCTGTTTCCTCCATCAGGGGAAGCTATCCTAGAGAAGCATCAAGATAATTTCCCACTCAATATGAAAGCAAATATGATACAGAAATGTCTGGGTGCTTTCAAGCATCTTTCATTGGGCTCATATTTTACGGGGGAAATAATTCATTATCTGCCCCATATTCATAATTCATTTAAATTTAAGTGCTTAGTTCATAACTTAGACTCCATCTATCCTGTGGTAAATACCCACACATCTCCATTTCGGCAGCTTGTCTCTCTGCACGAGAAACTTGTATGTTCCTTGGTGAGGGGACACTGTGTGGGAAAAAAAAAAAAAAAAAAAAAACCCTGATTGTGTAACATTTCACCTTCTCCTGATAGTACAGTGGTTGGTTTTTACCTTTTCTTCATTTTTTTTCACAAGTTTCCTATTCAGTAAGAGAGAGCAGATGAGCACATCTAGCACAAGGGTATACTTTGAATGGCAGAGAATGAAAGAGAACTTTTCATCTTACCCACAAAGGGCTGAAGTACCAGATTCCCATGATGTCACAAAGCATCACATTGACCTTAATGTTTTGCCTTTTCCACACTGCCTGCGACACCATGCAGACTTCTTGGATGGGGGAGGTGTTGAGTGTGTGCATGTACATCTACGTGTGTTTCTGAGAAGTGTGTGCATGGACAAATATGTGTGATTCTGAGAGGTGTGTGTATGTACAAGTATATGTGATTCCAAGATGTGTGTGCATGTATAAGTTTGTGTGTTTCTGAGAAGGGTCAAATGGAAATGTTACTTTTAAAGCAGACTATTACAGATAATCATTCTCATCTTTCTAGAATGTATTTTTTAAACTGAACAAAGTAATTTATTAATAGTCAAAACTAGTAAGTAGATAAAATGGATGAGACAACCATCCACCTGATCTCAGACAAGGAACATAAATGGAAAAATGTTTTAAAAGAAGGGGAAATACTACGTGTTTTAACAATCTTTTCTTACATAGTTTGTACTATAACTGTCTCTCTCATAAGAAAAAGTAGTAGATAGTGACACTAAGTTTAAGTAGCTGTATCTACAGAAGCATTCATTCACCTAAGACTCGGGGAACATTGAAGAAGACAGGGTGGGAAGCTAGAGGATCAGAGAGTTTGTTTTGAGATTGGGTTTCCTAATAATGTCCAAGCTATACCTATAAGGTCTCATCATGTAAGTATGCTGGATAGTTTTATGTCAACTTGACCTAAGCTAAAGACATTTGAGAGAATGAACCCTTGATTAAGAAAATGCCTCCATAAGACCGGGCTGTGGGCAAGACCATGGACATTTTCTTAATTGGTGATTGATGGGGGGAGAGTCCAGCCCATTGTGGGTGGTGCCATTCATGGGCTGGTGGTCCTGGGTTCTATAAGAAAGCAAGTTGAGCAAGCCAAGAAAAACAAACCTGGAAGCCACACACTTCTATGGCCTTTGTATCATCTACTGCCTCCAGGTTCCTGACCTGCTGTAATTCCTGTCCTGACTTCCATTGATGATGAACCATGATGTGGACATATAAGCCAAATAAACCCTTTCTTTCTCAACTTGCACTGGTCATGGTGTTTCATAACAGCAATGGCTCACCCTAAGACAGTGAACTAAACAATGATACCAGTGACCATGCCAAAGTGTAAGAGGAAAAGCCCACCAAGCCTCAACCCTACACAAAGAACTAAAAGCAATTAAATAATGCTGAAAGCAGGAGAAATAATCTTCCCCTGGGAAGATCATACCAATTAGTTATCCAGTACCAAATACTGAAAACATACATACAAGTAACAGACAGATGAATAGATTATATTTAATAATATACACACATGCATTCACACACACACATATGCACATAGCAAAGTTAATGAAAAATAACATGAATTTGAAAGAGCAAGGAGGGGCTTGTGGGAGAGTTTGGAGGAAGGAAAGTGAAGGAAGAAATGTATAATTATAGTCTGGCCTCAGAAATAAAAGAAAAAAGTAGGTTAATACCATTCTGCAGATGAGTCCTTTTTTACCTTGTGATAGCACATGCATATGACCTAAAGCTCCTACTACAACAGAGTACAATGCTTATTAAAAGTTGAACAGCTAATTATTAAAATTGGTAGTATTTAGAATAATTCACTGAGAATTTAACATGTTCCAAAACTATATTTCCCCAGTAGTTTATATTACCTATGTTCAATTATAGTCAGAGTTAAGAAACCACTCCCAGTTTGTCTGCTATACAGACACTATGGCCACTGCAAGATGTGCTAAAATAAAGGAATAGAATAGTGGGATTTTAAAGTCAGATAGGATTTGAAATATTTGTTGCTCATTCTTTTCCCTGAAGGAGCTTCTGTACTAATTTGTTGTGTTGGTTTTTATAACAATGTACTCCAAGTGACCTGATTTTGAAGTGTCAGTTGGCCAACGGATGGGAATTGAGGCTGCATCTGTGTGATGCAGACAGAAGCATCACATAAAAGCTCTTGATGGACATTGTAACCCACCTTCTGTTTCTCATGTTCTGCACTGGCTTATCTGACAGAATTAAAGAGAGTAATTAAATATTAACAACAGAATGCTTGTACACATATAAAATACCACTTAAACATGTAAAACCAATTTCAGTCCCTAGAATGAAAACTATATCTGTGGTAATAACTGCAGTGCAGTGTAGGGAAATTCTCTTCTCATAACTACTTGTTACTTGATAAAAATCGCTGTGACAGCAGTAAGAACCTGTGAGGCCCACATTAGCAACATTTTCAATCCTATATTCTTCCCAAACAGGCTGTATTCAGATGCAAATCAAAATGAGAATGGCCTAGAGAGACGTGATTGATGGGAGGGAGATGGTTGTGGTGACTGATAGGACTTTAGCATATGTAGATGCCCTCATCTTTATTTATGCTAGGGCTTTCCAGATAGTACGTGGGACTTACATCTATGAGTCTTCCGATGCTACCATTTCACCATCCTCCATGTAAAAGCTTGATGTTGTTAACGTTAGTAAAATACTTCAACTTTGGGTTCTAAATATCCAGGTTTCTCCTAAAGTTGTGTTACTAGCTAGAAGGAATTGAAGGGGACAATGAACATTTTTTATTTATGATTATAACTAGAAGAATTATAAAATTATTCTATCCATGTTAGGTCACATTCCCTTAAGCTTTTTTCTCATAAATGTCATAATTCAGCAGTGAGGACACTGACCTTATTTTGATGCTCTTCTGCCTATGGTGAGAAATGGTGTATATAACGGGGAATGAGGAAAAATTTTACATGGACTGAGGAAATTCTCCTATTCAGAATATTGCCCCACTAAATTCGACAAAAAATACTTTAAAGGACAATAACTGATTTATTTAACTCTCTCCATACCTCTGTAGTGAGTTTGTTTCAGTTCCTATGTTTTTAAATCTGAGGTAGAACTCCCTTGTAAAACATTTTGATTGGAGCACAAGAAATTGAGTTCAGAAAATCTTATTTCAGTATTTTGTGTCCTGTTATTTTATAATTTTTATATTTATAAATAAAGGTAAATATTAAAAATCAGTGTTAAGATATGACTCCTTGAAGATACTGTATAATTGCGTTATGAAGTTACCTGTTAATTATTTTACTTGAAAATGTGTTTGAAAAGAAAGAAAGACATAGCTGGGATTTCTTAGTTGTCGGAAATCTGAGTTCTTTCTGAAATGTTAAGCAATTCAGAATCGAGTCAGTGATATCCTAGCAAATTTCCTTATACTTGCTAAAACTGACATATTAAGAGAAAACCATTGTGGGAGAAGGTGAAGAAATAATGTCTGTTTAAAAAAAAAAGTCATGGGTTTACAAATAAACAGTATTTAGTACTTGAAGCAAATCTATGGGATTCAGCTGTAAAGCATTTTCTCAATTAGTGACCAAGTCATAGTAGGTGGTGCCATCTCCGGGTTGATGGTCCTGGATTCTATAAGAAAAAGACTGAGCAAGCCAGGGGAAGCAAGTCAGTAAGTACCATCTACCCATGACCTCTGCATCATCTCTTGCCTCCAGAATCCTGCCTAACAAGGGCCTTTGGAGTCCATCCCCTAGGTTCTCTTCAGAGTTAAAGTTCAGATTGGATGCTACAGCAAAGCGAAAGGAACTTGGAGTATCTGAGGACAAATGAACTCATCTGCATGCTGTTCCAAGAGTTTCTTTATTGTTCTGCATCTATTCTAATTCTCCTGCCTTAATCCTAATTGCTCCTAGCTTCTTCCCTAGCCTAAAAGACTCTCTCTTTACAGGAGGCTTGGAGCAATAAAAAAATAAATTACAAGAGTTACCTCTCATTGGTCAAAAGCACATTCCTATATTAAGCAATAAGGAACCAAACCATTTACCATGGCAATACAAGGTTTTAAGGTTTCAGAGGTAAGAATGTGATGAGAGCCCAATGCCACAATGTCCATGGGTCATTTATCAAGTGAAGAATTGGCATGCTTTGCTTAGGGTGTTTCATGTAGCAACCTTGGTTGGACACCTGTGACTCTAATCTTGTACATACAGTAAAGTTTTAAACTTATGA
The DNA here is from genome assembly GCF_014885135.2 of Alexandromys fortis. Taxonomy (NCBI): domain Eukaryota; kingdom Metazoa; phylum Chordata; class Mammalia; order Rodentia; family Cricetidae; genus Alexandromys; species Alexandromys fortis. The sequence goes on along the minus strand of NW_026068030.1, from coordinate 1,017,565 downwards.
TCTATTTAAGAAAAGCCTTTAGTCTACCTTAAATTTTCACTGAGGTTAAAAAAAAATGAGCTAAGTGTATGCAGTAAGCATGAGCAAAAGGAACAAAGGAGGGTTTTAAATGTCTACAGTTCTTGTGGGACAATAGATCTAGTTATGAACCATGTCCTAGTATATTTTCCACATATTAAAATTATTCAGATAAATGAAAAGTCATCTTCCTGACCACACACAGATATATGTGCCCAGTAGATTAAGATGTAATCATAAGATTACATATACACATCACATGAGATTACACAGCACAATGCAGGTATTGGAAAGACAGCAAGCTGGTTTAGCAAAGGTGAGCAACGGTTTCCAGAGTCAGTGACCCTGTAGGCTTTTCCCAGACAGGATTAACCTCCAACGGAGAATCGGTCCTCTGGTGGGTTGACATCTGAACATGAGTTGTCACCTGCTGTAACTCTCATGGCCTCCGACACCTTCCGTGGTTGAGTTACTATCTTGACTTCCCTCACTGATGAACAGCAATCTGGAAATGTAAGCCAAATAAACCTTTTCCTCCCCAATTTACTTTTTGGTTATAGTGGGTTTTTTTTTTTTTTGAAGCAATAGAAACCCTAAGACACAGCTACAGCCTAAAGTAAGTTATTCCTACAAATCTTCCACTTGATCCTGGTATCTATTCCCCAGCTTCTCCTCTCTCATTCTTTTTCTCCAGGTTTTTCAGAGCCATAGTTAAATGAGGACCTTCGTGCCTTGGAAGCATACTGATTTTTTCATGTCATTTCTCTTAGCCCCCTATTTGTTACTGGATTTCTAGGGATGTAAACTTTACCAAGTGTGAGCCACTTTCCCATTTCTTCAGAGACCATCGGATTGGTTTTCTAGACCATTTACCAGAATTCTTACAAAGAAGCCCCATCCTGGGCCAACAAAGCATTGCAGCATCTGTATGCTTTCTGTTTTCTTTCCTTGGTCTTCCTCTTCTTTGAACCAGCATCTTTAGGACCAGTTTTTTCCATAAAAGCGTGTTATCTAGGCTTTGCATCTCCAATAGGATACAGACCCATTTTTCCCTCAGCAGTTTTTATCCTTTTGAGGATAGGCTAAATTTAGCCTTTGCTCTTTTACTTGCTAGTGACCAGGAGGGAGAGGAGTGATGAACAGAAGGATAATGGGTTGCCTTGCAGGCCACATGTTTAATTATTTCAAGGAAGAGATAGTTTAGTCTTTAGTAGATAAAAATCACACTACCTAACAATATTTTATTCTAAGGAGGCCCATGAAGTCTGTACTACTTAAGAAAGTGCACTAGGGTTTCTTATCACATACCCCTTATAGCGGCACAGACAATTTTATCTAAAGGGAAATGAAAAAAAAAAAAAAAACTTCTCAGAGCCTTCCTCTGAAGCTCCAGTCCTGTGGCATGTAAGTCAGCAATTGCCTTTGACTTGACATTACTGTATTTCTCCCACTAGATGGGTCTTTATTATTTATTATTATACGGGACAAAATTATATTAATAAAGAAATGGTTAAGATTTATTGCAAACAATTCCAGGAGCTTTATGTAATCTATTTATTCATTCTAGTCACTCTGTAGCATTAGATAAGATCCATTTTAAAAATAAAGAAGTAGATACACAGAGATCTATAGTGCAAAATCACACAGCCAAAAGCAGCAGTCTACATGTGTTCTCAGGAAAAATGCTGATTCCCTTGGTACTAGTTGATGCCAACAAAAAGATAAATATATTAATAAAGCAACTGAAGTTGATTCATTGTATTGTTAACAAGAATGTCATCTTGTGACCCCTCCTAATGAGATTATATTATCTATCATTAAACAAAACTAAATGGTAAAAGAATATCTAATTTTTACTATAGATAAGTATATTCAGATCTCATATATTGAAAAGGTGGCTTAAAATTTTGTCAAGCTATTTTCACCTTTTTTCTGGTACATCTGTACGTCTCAGACGTGTTTGATAACCATCATTGTAAGTCTAAATGCTTTAAATAGTGTCACTAACAGTTAGAAAAGGGGTTTTCCTGATGACTTCCGCAACAAAGAAATAGTGATCTTTCATGGGGAAAATTCAAAAGATTTAGCTCTCTTTAAATTTTCCAGTTTAAAATTTTCCTTCTTTCCTTCTAAATAGTTATGTATCTATTTCACTTGCCTGAATGACATTGGCTTTTATTATAGCATGCCAAAATCATTCATGTTCTGGTCATTTTAGGTGTAGAATAACTATGTTGTCATTGAATTCATTGTGACACACAGAGACTAAATCTGGTTAATTTGGATTCACAGAGTAAAAATCGAGCATTTATTGAAATGCCAGCATCATTCAAGAACAGGGCCTTTACTTTTATAACCTCAGAGACGGTTTTCCTCCTAGTGACTCTAGAAATTAAGCACTAAGAACATCCTTGGCGCAGCTTTTCCCAGGTGCCTGCGTTCACCAGTGAAAATGCAGGGTGTTTTCTACAGAGGTGTAGAAGGGGAAATGTTCTCAGTTATTTAGATTCTGATTTATACCTGAAGAGAGTGGCTGCCACTCTCTGTGATTTCAGGGGAGCTGGGTATCAAGGAGCAATTTTCAAAGAATTGAAAGCTGGAACCAGGTTATGAATAAACTCAGGAAAGCTCTGACCTTCCCTGTCAAATGATAAGGCTGTAAATATGTTGGCAACTCCACTCTGTTGTGAATTCCTGTTCTTTTCCATCACTGTGGGGATCCTATGGTACCAACAATCAGTAACAACAAATTAAAATTTATTATATGAAAAAATTAGAAGAGTTAAAAATCCAGTATGTAGTGCACAGGAGGAAGCTTCTGAAATATGTCTGAAATTAGACTTTTTCCATTTGAAACAATAACATCCAAATCAAATTTAAAATAGTAATTTGATTACATATTACCATTTATTTAAATGAAGACAGCTTAACATACTTCTGGATAGGAAGTGAGGTATTTTATGATATTTTTAATGCTATCTTCCTATTATGCAAAATTTATTTTAAAATATGGATCATTTCTGCTTAGATGTAGTCTTTTAAGTAATTGGATGAAGTATACAGCACACAGGCATCACCCAGCACAATGTATTCTGCTTAACGGTTGTGTATTCTGTCTTAATTTTATGACTCATGGGGATTATTTTTTTTTCTAATTTAGCACTACTTTTCCCAGGTTGATATCTCAGGAGAAAATCATGATGAACAGGGCAGAATCAGCTCAGATAGTCTCTAAGTATTGGGGGGGGGGACGCTGGGAGCATCTGGGGTTTTGGTTTTGTTTTGCTCTTCCTTCTTTCCCCCCCCCACCCCTTCAGGAAATCACAAATACACAAAAGAAAGCAAGCTTGCCAGCCTTTCACATTTAAAAGGGTTTCGTACACACTTTTGAACAAAAGTGTAAGGCAGTTTTCTACCTCACAGTTACTTAAAGCAGAAAGGACACTGACAGAGGGAGTAAAGATGGTAGCCAGAAAGCAGATGGAATAGCACTGGTTGAGAGAGGTGACTGTTGCTGTGTCTTGGAACCTATGGCTCAAATAACAGTAAGCATGGTTTATCTTGCAAAGTTTCTCTGTGGTCAGGATTTGGGGATTGGCTGGCACTTCAAGCACATTGTCTCAGAAAACTCATTTGTCCTGGCATTGGTTCACTGGTAGCATATGGCCAGCTCACACAGCAGGCAAGCTGGTGCTGGCTGTCCATGTTTAAAGTAAAGGGTTAGTCATCCAAAAGAGCCCTTGAGGTCCTTGTGACATAGTGCCTAGCCTTCCTCAAAGAAGGTAATCTTTGAGCAGCTGTTCTTTCTTTCTTTTCTTTCCATTATGATTTCAGCCTCAGAATTCACAGAGCATCACATGTGCAGTATTCTCTCTATCACTCACATAGATAGCTCTTCTTAGATATTCGTAGATATATGGAATATAAAGAAACAAGTACCAGATGGCACTGTTCAGTGAGTATTATGTCGGAGACACTACCGCAGAGGAAAGTGACAAAGAAGGAGAAACCCCATTCGTGAACATATGTCTTTGTGATAGGAGAGTGTGTCTTCAGTCAAGTAGAGATTGTGAAGAGTGTACACATGAGATGAGACGAAACCTGAAGAATGCTGACATATCAGATGTCACTTTCAACACAACACAATGTGTGTATCTAATTGTGCCCTCATTGTAGTAAGCTTTTTTTGTAGTACAGAAATGGAAGTAAATTACGTTAAGGTGTATTTTTCTAAGAAATCTTAACCATTATTTTGCCTCAGTGAATCAGAATTCACTCTCCTTCATTCCTCCAGAGATAAAACAGAAAAAAAATCACTGCACAAATAGTACTACTGATTTATATTCTGATTTCAAGAGTTCTCACTTCTTCTAGAAGAGGTGTGAAAAATGACAATACTGTATCATGAAGATCTGATCTGCACAGTTTAAAAGATATGTGCATTCTAACATTTTGGCCCAATGACAATAAATTGTATGTTTTACCTAGTTTCATGTCTAGTGGTACATTAAGCACTCCACACAAATGCAACTCAGGGAAAGAACGCACTTATTTCAGCTTGCAATTCTAGCTCACAATTCTTCATGAAGAAAATCAAGACAGGAACATAAATGCAAGTCTGTTTACTATTCTACACAGAATTACCTCCAACCAAGAACACAATTCACAGCCACAGAGCACGAACCGTGAAAAATACTGGATGATGGCTCACAGGCTATGCTTAGCTAGCTTTCATATACTGCCTAGATCTACCTCTTCATAGAAGGTCCTGTCCACTGCGGACGAGACCCTCCTACATCAATTAACAATCAGTACAATCACCCATAGACATGCCGCCCACAAGCTAGGCTGCTCTAGGCAGTTCTTCAGTTGAAGCACTCCTCATTTAAATATAGGTTACTTTAAATTAACTATTAAAGATGTTTAGGACAATGTTATTAAGTACTACTTCTCAAATGTCAAATGTTAGTCCTACATTCTTGACCAAAAAAAAAAAAAACCATGAAAAGCAGATAGAGTTCCTAAAATGGAAAGAGTTCAGTTTTATAATGTCCCTGTTTTGTTTTGATAATAAAATCCAAAGCAGATGTCTCCTTAACATCTGTTCTGAGTCAGGTTCCCTTGGTAGTACCTTACATAGCAAATCATTTGTGCCCTATAACCACCATTTTATTCTAGTTTTATAGATAGCAAAACAAAATTTGTAGAGGGTAGAAAGGAATTTAGATATCCAAAGTTTATAGTTTGACCACTGTGCAGTTATCAACTCCAGCTATCTCAAATTTAGCAATCATTAACAATGACTGCTATTATCCACATCATGGGGCTAGAAAAGGGAACAGAAACACTTAGAAACCTATGTATATTTCTCTTAATTGAGGCACCAATGTTAGGCTTCTAGGTCTGTGGTATTTTTTATTCTTTACTCTTTGAGGCCCACCACCCAGCTCCCAAATAAATACACAGAGACTTGTTTTTTCTTATGAATACCAGGCCTTAGCTTGGCTCATTTCTAGCTAGCTTTTCTTAACTTAATTATCCTATCTACCTTTTGTTTCTAGTCTGATGTGGGATTCCCTCTGTATGCTGTGAATGTGTTTTACTACCATTGGTTAATAAAGAGAAAGTGGGGTGTACACTTGAATGCATTGTCACAGGAGACCACTTCCTAAATATAACCCCAGTAGCACAGACACTGAGATAAACAATTAATAAATGGAATCTCCTGAAACTGAGAAGCTTCTGTAAAGCAAAACACATGGTCAATAAGACAAATGGCAGCTTACAATGTGGGAAAAGATCTTCACCAACCCCATATCAGACAGAGTGCTGATCTCCAAAATATACAAAAAAAATCAAGAAATAGCTCATCTAAAGAACAAATAATCCAATAAAAAAGTGGGGTACAGACCTAAACAGAGAACTCTCAACAGAGGAATCTAAAATGGCTGAAAGACACTTAAGAAAAAGCTCAGCATCCTTAACCATCAGAGAAATGCAAATCAAAACAACTCTGAGATTCCATCTAACACCTGTAAGAATGGCCAAGATCAAAAACACTGATGACAATTTATGCTGGAGAAGATGTGGGATAAAGGGAACATTCCTCTATTTCTAGTGGGAGTGAAAACTGATACATCTGCTTTGGACTTCAGTATGGCAATTTCTCAGAAAATCAGGAAACAACCTACCTCAAGACCCAGCAATATTTCTTTTGGGTATATACCCAAAGGATGTTCAATCAAACCACAAGGGCATGTGCTCAACTGTGTTCATAGAAGCCTATGGCAGGGAAGAATAAAGCCAGGCAGAAAATCTGAACAAAGATCTATAGAGAAAGCAGAGTCAGGGAGATGCCATGTAACTGCCAAAGGAGAAGGATGCTAGAACCCTTCCAGTAGGCCACATAGATTAATAGAAATGGGTTAATTTAAGATGTAAGAGCTAGCTAGGAATAAACCTAAGCTATTGACAAAACAGTGTTATAATTAATATAGTTTCTGTGTGATTATTTGGGTCTAGGCAGCTGAAAAACAAAATGAGCAGTTTCTATTTATACTGGCCTTTTACCTTTCTCTACTTTTGTATATCTTTTCTTTCCTTCTTATTCCATGTCTGGCTGTGTAGCTGGATGACTGGCCACTGAAATCCTCCCCTCCTCCTTTTCTCTTTCTTATTTTTCTTGTCTTCCTATTTTTCCCTCTGCCTGTTAGCCCTACCTATCCTTTCTCCTGCCTAGCTATTGGCTATCCATTTCTTTATTAGTCCAATCAAGTGTTTTAGGCAGGCAAAGCTTTTTAGAGTTAAACAAATGCAACATAAAAAAATGAAAAATATCTTTGCATCATTAAACACATATTCTACCGCAAAATAATGTAGCACATATTTAACTAATATTCCACAACAGGTCTGACATATTTATTATAAGGTTTAGCTGGTCAAGAACAGACTGTTAGATCGGAAGATCTTACTGAGAAATGTGAACAAGCATGCAGAGGTTTTGACTCGGGGTAGGAATGATAGGCATCTGGGTTCATGTAGAATATAGTTGATAGGATTTCCTTGTGGATTATAGTTTATGTATGAAAAGGAACTATTTGGCCAACAGCTGGAAGAATAGAGCAATCATCAAGAGAGAGCAAAAGCTGTTGAATAGAGTAGGTTTGAGAGAAAGTATCAGGATATAAAAAGTAGGTTATTTTGAAAAACGGAATTTGGGGGTGAGTATGAACTAGTACACTAATCCAGGGATTGTCTTCATCTAGGTGACTCAGATCTCAGGAAGCTTGGTAGGCTGTGTAGAAGAATTAATTTGAAACACAATAGCTCAGTCCCAAAGCCATACAAATTAAGGAGTTTGGATAGAGAAAGAGAAGCTTGCCAGTGAAGTGTGAGTTAAAATGAAAACCCAGAGAGTGAGTCTTATGTTCTGGAAGCCAAAGAAGAGATAAAAAAGTCATGACAAATCTTATCAAGAGGTCAAGTTATGTGTAATAACTGACTGTTGACTTTAGCTCTTCAGAGGCTATAGGTTACCTGACAAAAGATACTTTTGAAGAGGAGAGAAGTACTTAAAGATAATTGGAATGAATCTAAGAAAGACATTAAGTTGAAGATGGTAAAGGAAAACAATCCTTCCTAGGAATTTCAGTGTAAAGGAACAAGCAACAGTTTGCATATGCAGGTTATATGGGTACTTCCATGCTTAATGACTGATTTTCATAAACATTTGTTATATTCCTACTGTTTGAATACATTGCATATAACCTTACTGGAGAAAGACAATCACTGGAGGATGGGCTTGGGGTTTTGTAACCTGACCCCACTTCATGTTATCTCTGCTTTGTCTGTGTGGATGTAACTGCTTCCTAACTCAGTCCAGCCTCATATATCTGCTATCATGCCTTCCCCGCCATGATGGACAATATCCATCTCAGACTGTGAGCCAAAACAGTTTTTTTTTTCTCTCTCTCTCATGGTGTTTTATCATAGCAACAGAAGTACATGCAGAAATAGTGAGATCATAAAAGAAAGAGCCCTTATAAATAGAATTAGGGGTTTTCTTAAGGACTCCTGAAACATTCCCTGCTATTTCCACACCTAAGTGTAGTAGGAGCTGCGGGTTGCATTCCTGCTGCCCCAGCTCCTGGTCGCCTGGCTAGCTTATACCCCGAAATAACAACACACAAACTGTATTCTTTTAAACACTGCTTGGCCCATTATATCTAGCCTCTTCTTGTTTAACTCTCGCACCTGGACTAGCCCATTTCTAATAATGTGTGTAGCACCCCAAGGTGCACTTACCGAAAAGATTCTAGCCTACGTCCATCCTGGGTCGGAGTTCATTGCGTCTGCCCGGGAGAAGGGAGTATAGCCTCTGAGCTCACTTCCTCTTCCTCCCAGCATTCTGTTCTGTTTACTCCGCCCACCTATGTTTTAACCTATGAGGGCCAAGCAGTTTATTTATTAATTAACCAATGACCTTCCTCCATCACCTAAGGATACTGAGAAGGTGCCACATGTGAACTAGATAGTGAGTCTCCACCAGCCTGAGTCAGCCAGAACTTGAATCTTAGAATTTCCAGAAGAAATATGAGAATTACCTCATCATTATTAGTAAATCTCAATATTTTTACTACTTTATTATAAAACTAAAGCACATATTTCTCTTTCTTCAATTAGAACACTCTCATTATGTTTTCTAGATAACAAAGTTTGATGGTAGTGCAAGATTTTTAAAATAAAATTGTCTTTTTAACCTTCCTGAAGGGTACTAACTATAACCATCGGTATTACTAACATTGATGAAAAGAAAATCATCTCTCCTACTCCATTCTCATCTAGCAGAGACTCTGCTTGGATATTTTCATAGGAGAACATCATTCTCATCTTTAACACTTTCTATTGTCTTTATACTCATTCCCCTTCCAGTCTTAAGGATATGTAGCCACTGAGATGGCAAAGAAAGCATGTTGTGGGGTCCTGGTAAATATGGACTGACAAGAGGGAGGTTTTAAGACAGCCTGTCTGTCCCTAGAGTCGTTGTGGGAAGCAGACGTCTACTGCAGGACACTGTATACCCTGCTTAGTTAGAAAGGTGGGGCGGTGAACACAAGAGAAATCTGAGACTATATGGCCCAGGGCTGACATCCCATCACCCCCTTTACAGTTGTGATAAAAGTTGGGAAAAGAGTCAGTGGGTTTAATAGCTGAAAATGGATGCAATTATTCCTATCATTGAAAATAAAATGATCCTGTGTTACTGTAACCCCAACTCTATATTGAGAATTCCAAGAAAATAAGAGGTACATTGAAGGCATGCTACCAGTTATGAAATATCAAAAATTCTTGGAGATTTTCCAAATGATAAAAAAGAATGATGCATATAACATTAATTTACTACATATCTGTAAGTTTTACAGAATGGAGAAGTGATCTTCTTAAGATACTTTAATGGAAGCATTCTAACACAAATGTTTTAAATATTTTCCTTTTGCTAATATTTTGCATTAGTTTCACGAAGACTAATTTCTTTTAAAACATATTGTGGTGTGTTGACCTATGCTTAAAAACCTCAAATAGAAAAGCATAGAAGCTGGGTGGTGGTAGCACACACCTTTAATCCCAGCACTTCAAAGGCAGAGAGAGGCAGGTGGATCTCTGTGAGTTTGCGGTCAGCCTGGTCTACAAGAGCTAGTTTTAGGACAGGCTCCAAAGCTACAGAGAAACCCTATCTCAAAAAAGAAAAGAGAGAGAGAGAGAAAGAGAGAGAGATAGGTAAATCAGAATTCATAGTTTAAATACCTAAATCTCTGTTCTTGAAACACTTATTATGACATAATCAAGTCCTGAAATGATTTAATAAGTGGGTCATATAACTTCCATTTTAAATAGCACATGTCTACACAGCATATGTTTTAAAGTGTGGTTTGAGCACTGTTAATAGGATTTTCATTAATATTGGTGAGTGCAGTTTTGTCCTAGTATTAATCAGAGAAACGTTGTCTAGATAATGCCTAGGCTTTTGTGAGTCCTTTCAGTTCATCTGAAACTTCCCTCCCATATTTTTAAGACACCTCTCCATCTCTTCTGTTCAAATTTTGAAGTAATTTTTTGAAATTATTGACACATTTTCATCAATATCTTTTCCATTTGCTCTAAGCAATTTCCAAGTCAGATATTTATTAAACACATAAAGACATTCTCCCTCTGTGTTGTTAATTCATCCAACAAAATAAAAGCAGGCTTCTTATCATTTTTAGAGTAACAGTATGAACCTGTTTTCCAAGTGAAATATAATAGCAAAATGCTGCATTTTGTGGCACAGATAAAGTCTGTTGCAGTTGAAAGGAAGTCATCTCTCAGTGCTAAGTAGAAAACATAAGGAGATCACATACAAAGCAAGGCTTCCTTCCTTTCTGGCTTCTCCTGTTGAGATAGGGGGGATAGTGAAGGCTCAGAAAACATGCCCATCTGTCCAGGCTCTGCATCATGTGGAAGGGCCTTCGATGAAGAACATTTGGAAACTTAACCATTATACTGGTTCATAATGCCCTTCCATGTAGCTCATCCTGTCTCCACTGTTAGAAGTGCTTTCTCTTAAAACAAGTATTCTTAGAAGTCAGTGCTTAATATAGAGTACCTTTGGAATGGGGGAGAAAATGCTCTCAACACACGAGTGTGGCAGCATTTAGCAGGGTTTTTCCTCGAATTCTAATAAAAGGGAAGCCTAGAGATGGGGTAAGACATTAAATAGCATAAATGCCAGTGTGAGAGGAAAATAAAAGGCATGTTGTTTTCATCAGTTTCAATTTTGATATGGTCTAGATTTAGGTGGTTAGTAGGGAAAGGAGTCTGCCCTTGTATAATTCCAATTATTCCACAATTTTTTTTAATTTTGAATAAACAAAGTAGCTTAATTGACGTTGAGAAGTGTTAACTATTCCATTGGAGAGTAAGGTTAATTCATGTCAGATGATGTGATTCGAGCCTGACTTTGCCAAATAATTTCCAGAACAAAGAACAAATATATCTTGTCAGTTTTGAAACATATCTCTAAAATTTTGACTGTAGAAATATTAAACCAAAATATCAAAGTTATATACAGTGTATGTAGCAGTATCTCTCCTTATCTCTCTCTCGCTTATCCTTTAACTTCTGTTGCATATAGAGTGGATCCTTTATCTCCTTCTTATGCACATAGTGTGGATCCTTTAACCTCTTCTGGTAGACACAGTCTGGATCCTTTAGCTTCTTCTGTTACACGCAGTGTGGATCCTTTTATCTTTCTCATTGAAGTTCTTCCTGCAGGCTGTTTACTTTCTTGCAAGTGGCCTGTATTTACTAATATAATTTAAAGTACCTGAACAGAGTGGCAAAAGTTGACATGCTATCGGTTGGCCTGTGCTTAAGCAGCGTGCAGGAGTGTTCATTCATACTAGGTCTGGTGGTTTACTTACATTATATACAGCAGTTAACACAGGGTGTGTCTTGAGCATTAGTAGCAATTTAATGAATGACTGATTGCTTTGTGAATCACCAGTCTCACATGCTCCTTGAATCTTTTATATAAACTAGAAAGGTCATTATGCTCTTCCTGTATTCCGTGTTTTGTGATCTTATTAATTTGCTATGCATTTGCATTTTGCAAGATATTCTATCTAAAAATATTTTTGTGCAAATGTTGGCATGGTTCCTAAATTTAAGTACTTAAAAATATAAACTGAATTAAGATGTCTTTGTGTTTGATATTTTTAGATGACAAAATCTAAGGTGAGCCTTAGTATTTCTTTCAATCATGCCTTCCTCTGTTGCAATAAGGAAACACAGAAAATGTAATGGGAATGGTCTCTTAGCCTTCAGTAGGTAGCTCTCTCTCTCTCTCTCTCTCTCTCTCTGTCTCTGTCTCTCTCTCTGTCTCTCTCTGTCTCTCTCTCTCTCTGTCTCTCTCTCTCTCTCTGTGTGTATGTATGTATGTTTTGCTCTAGCTTAGAATTATAGTCTGGGGAAACCTATCTTATGATACTGTCTGTCCTTAGCATGATCTTAAGTATGGTTTTCAGTACACTTGCCATACAATATCTTTGCTGCCTTTCACTGGTTTATAGTTTCAACATGTTAAAGTTGCAGCATCTGTTCTTATAACCACAACTGAAAAGGCAAACCATGATTGATTTTTGTTCCTTCTTCACTGTATAAAACTGCTTTTGACTTCAAAGAGTTATCTTAGCTGAGAACAGAGGATAGAGCAGGAACCTGAGAAGTGATTCATGGAAGTATATGGAAGTGAATGATTAGTTCATGTGCCTCTGGTCTTCAGTGATGCCATAAATCCTGCAGGGGTTCTTTAACGTCAGGCTAGATGCCTGCCTCTGTCAAATCTCATATAGACTAGCATATATTATAAACTGAGAAATCTAGGGAATGAGCAAAAATTCCTTTACCCAGTCATTCATTTTTTAAAGATGTCACGTTGACATGCCGACACAGGATGAAAGCATAATACTGCTCTCTTTTAGTCATAAAAGCTAAATTTGCATATTTATAAACACCAAGACCCTTCACGTATGGCAAAACACACTTTTAAAGCAAGAGATGAAATGCTAATTGATGATAGTCTAAGACCTATCTGTGACTTCTCAAGTCACCAAACTAGCTTATTCCCATACTGAAAATGTTAAGGTGCATTGGTTCTTAGAATAACGAGAAAGGCCATGAATACCTAGCAAAGCCAAGGAAGGGGGCTTCCGACTGTGCTGCTTAAATCGGTGGTTTTACAGCAGTGCTTCTCTCCCCAGGAGAGTAAAGCTGAACATGTATATGTGCTGTTTCCTTTGCGTTATATGTTGGAAGCTAAGGAATCTTCTCCCAGGGAGTTAATATCCACCAGAAAAAAATTATTTTCTTCCCTTCATCATTTTTCACTAGAATTTTCTAGAACACCAAACATACAATGTATTTAGCTGGCTTTTACTAAAACATAAAGCAGTCCAAAAACAAGGAAGAAGAGGCATTAAAAGTAAGAGTGAATATAAACACATTGAAAATAAGACACATCCATAATGTGTGTATCCCTCTTTGATAAGCCATGGGAAGCCACCCTCATTGTCAGAAATGCCAGGGGCTACAAAGGTCAAGGCTTCCATGCAGACTTCAGCCCCTTCTCTTCCACTCTTCTTGAGCTACTACCTTATGCCAGAAGGTTGCAACTTAGCTGTCATCCCTCCAATAGTGTGGCATTTCTCCCATGGGGCCCTAGAAGTTCAACCTAAAACAGAAAACTGAGCAGGCTCTACCTTCATAAAATACCATCGAATTGTTTCCTCCTGAAGCCAAAATATCTGAAAAGAACTGAGAATTGCTGCCACCCCATTCCCCCGGAAACTGCTTTATTATAAAAGAAACATCTTCACCCCTTTCAGGGTTTGTTAAAATGTGCAGTGTGTGGTATTCAGGATGTCCACTTTTATTATATTCTGAATATCTATCTTCAGAGAGAATTATTTTGCTTTGGAGAATAGGAGGGAAGGGATGGGTAACAAGTGTGTGGTAAATGAGCCAATCTCAGTCACTTTAAGGGAAAACCATACAAAGCAATAAAGACAGACCATGGCTCACCTTTCTAACGGTGAGGTAAAATCAGAACCAGTTGTAATGGCTGTTGAGATGTGACTCTGTTCCCCTTGGGTGGCACTGCTCATCTAGTGCAGGTTTCATACCCGCCATCCTGCGGCCGTCCTCCCTCATGAGGGGACAGCTGAAGGGTTGCTGTGAGACATTTTTAAAACTTAGACTTCCTGACTTTTAGAGAAGATTTGCAGTTGAAGACATTAAGCAGATTACGGAGCGTCCCAGCCCCCATGCACACATGCATACTGCCTGCAGTGTACTCCTTACAATGCTTCCATGGGGTTCCTTTCTAACAAGTGAGGAACTTGTGTTGACTATTAGCACCTGAAATGTATATGTAGAGGCATACCTCCAATGCTGGCACAGTAGTCCATCAGTGAGCAAGCTGTCTTCTTGTGCAACCCAGGACCACTTGCCCAGAGGTAGCACTACCCACAGTGGACTGAGCCCTTGCACTTAATCATTGATCAAAAGGTTCTTCCATATCTCATCCTGCAGACCCATTGCTGCCACTCAGCCATGTTGTCCGTACCACGATCAACCCATGCTTCTGTATTCATAGCATCTCCTGGGTTGTGCATTTTCTCTCAACAGCAGACACCTAGTTCAAAATGCATTACTCCTTAACACAATTTATTTAATTATATTTAGTTCTTTTCTGATTGGGTATTGAAATAAAATGGTCCCTATTGTTTTAGTGTTTTCTGTGGCTATGATAAAACACTAACCTAAACCAACTTGGGGCAGAAAGGGTTTATATGGCCTGCAGTTTACAGAACATCATTGAGGGGAAGCCGAGACAGGAACCTGCAGGGAGGACTGAAGCAAAGGCCATGGGAAAGTGCTGCTTACTGGCTTGCTCTCCATGACTTGCTCAGCTTGCTTTCTTATTCAACCCAGCACCAACTAATTGCCCAGGGGTGGCACTACCCGCAGTGGAATGAGTCCTCCCACTTATTATTTGTCAAGAAAATGTCCCAGAAACATGCCCATAGGCCAATCCAATAGAGATCTTCCTCAGTTGAGGTCCCCTCTTCTCAGGAGACTAGTTTATCTCATTGACAAAAACTAACCAGTGCACCTATGTGTGCATTGTGAGCATCTCAGTGATGGCCACAGGAGACAGGCTAACTACTTATAGTGCTTGTGTTGAGTTTTCAATATTACAAACCTGACTCTCAGATAATTAAAGATTTTACTTGGGAAATGATCTTTTATATATAATTAAACAAATACTTGTTATTGAGCCTATAATCTAGTGTCACAAAAGGCTGCATCATCAGTAGGTGCAATGGATGGTATTTTTAGAATTGGCAGATGTAAGAAATAATACTTTATATGTGTATTTATTCTGGATATATTTAACCAATTTATCAACTGTAAAACTGATTATTATAGTAAACTGATATAGAAAAGCTCTTAGAACTCAATCAGCGCTAGTCAGTTCTTAGGACTAAAGCATGCACGAAGTTAATTTGTGGTTAGCATCTTCCCCTTCTTCATACTTGCTTTTCTCCTTCAGGGAAAGCACAGGCTCCACGTAGACACTGGATTGGAAGGCAGCTGGTGTGGCCTTATTCCTGTTGGACAGCACTGCAACCAGGTGACAACAACAGGCCTGAAATGGAACCTCAGTGAGTAAAACCCTCCTAGAGAGAGGAGGGTTTCTTTGTCCATTTGGGTGAGAGAATTTGTTTTAGTCAGAGATCCCTTTAAAAACATGAGCTTCTGGGTAAGCCTCCTGTTCACAGGCATCTGCACCTCATCTAGGTGACATCCTTAATGTCTTTGATGTTCATATCAGAAATCTAAGGATGAACTGACAGGCACTTTTCAACAGTCCCTGTACTATTCGAATTCCCACCACCACCCTCTGGTCGTTTTGCTTTTCATTTCCTGTTCTGTTGTGTTTCTTGGAGCCTCAGAAGGTGCACTCCTAATTTTGACTTGTTTTGTGATGATTACAATAATCCAGCATCTATCTCTTCTTTAAACTGTATGGAACATTTGTATGTCTTTTTGGAGAAAGTATAGTATCAAAGTCTTTGCTCATCTACTACTTAAGCGGTTCCATTTGGCCTGGGGTGTGAGTCCTTCACGTGCTCTAGCTGTGAGTTCTTCATCAGATATATGGCTTACAGATATTTTTTTTTAGAATTCTTTGCTCGCATTTTTATTTCCTATAACTTAACTAACTCAATTAATTATGATGAAGACAGTCTTTCTTTTTGTTTATGCCTTTGATGCCATGTCTGTGATGCCTACCTTCTCTCTTGATTTATGTATGGGAACTACACTTTACTTTTTAGAAATAGCTAAAGTTCTGAACTTGCAAGAGCTTTTCATAGTCAAACCTTTGAGCTCTCACAGATTAGCTTCTGTTATTAAATATTTAAATGTTTTCCAAAAATTATGAGCTACATTAAGCTATTCAAAAACTGCCTGACTTGGAAAAAAAAAAAAACAGAATGTGGGATCTGTTTATTCGATAAATGTTGATGCGCCCTTCAAAAAAAGAAGAAAGAAAAGAGAAACTGCCAGGCATGGAATCACTCAACCATGATTAGCCACAGCCTATCTCAGGTTGTATAAGAAATATGTACAACCATGTCACTCTTTTCTAACTAACATGTTTACCATTGAAATAGTTTGAAGATAGAAAGATTATTTTAAGTCCTTTCTGTGAGTCAGTGATGACACAATTAGAAAGACTGGAACTGCTTTGAAGCACATCTAGAGACTTGTCAGTTTGAGAAGAGAGCAGGTCTCCTCCCTGCACCTAAGAGTGTAATGACTTTGAAGCTGTTGACGTGAGCGCCCATTAGAAGTCTTTGGAAAATACTGCAACCTTAATCAACTGTTTCAGTTCCTACATTGCCTATTACTTACAAGGCTCCAAAGGAGACAGCATTAAGCTCTCTTCTAGATATAGTGGTACCCATATTTTCGAATGCTGGTGCCAGGGACGATAAAATGCCAAGCCAAGAGACAGATGGGGGAGAGGCACTCAGCATCCTAGTCCCGATGGTAATGGGAATCCTAAGTCCAAGTATAGTTCCCCTGAGCTCTTTAGAATACCTCCATCCTCTGGTTCCCACAGCACTGTGTACATGCTGATTCTGAAGAATAGTATTCTCTGAGAAGGATATAATACTTGATCTTGCCTAAATGCAATATGCCATTATTCATTTGTTTAGTTATAGGCTGCTTTGAGTTTTGAAATTATCATTTTTCTCTACATGTTTATGATAACAAATGAAAAGCTGCTAAGCATGATGGGGCACATCTGTAATCCCTAGCATTCATGCAACTGAGGCAGGATCATTGCCACATTGTTGAAATAAGAGCGGCGGCGGGGCTGCGTTCCCAGCACCCTGGCCGCCTGGCTAGCTTATGCCCGAAATAACAACACACAAACTGTATTCTTTTAAACACTGCTTGCCCATTATATCCAGCCTCTTCTCGGCTAACTCTCACACCTGGACTAGCCCATTTCTAATAATCTGTGTAAGCACCCCAAGGTGCACTTACCAGGAAGATTCTAGCCTATGTCCATCCTGGGTCGGAGCTGCATTGCGTGTGTCTCAGAGAGCAGAGCTATCGGGAAAGCGGAGCATGGCGTCTCTGCTCCAGAGCAGAGCAGAGCTGTTGGGTCTGTCTCAGGAGTCTTACCTCACTTCCTCTTCCTCCTGTTTACTCCTCCCACCTATGTTTTAACCTATCAGGGCAAGCAGTTTCTTTACTTAATTAACCAATGAAATCAACAGATTGCTATATGACACTCCCACATCAGTTTGGGGCCATATTGGCTTACCTTACAAGTATCAGGCAAGTTAGAGGTAGATTAACTCAAAATGCAGTCAGTTCCTATCAACTTATTAGCACATACAAAGAGACAGAATTGAAATTATCTTTCAAGAAAATTCTTGTTCTAGGGTCTTCTGATGGATTGTATTTAGAAGCAACAAAATAAATATGATGGTACACATTGACTATAGAGAAGTGGATTGATTTTGTTCACAAATGCCCTGTTTTACTCAGTTCTGCACTCTGGTCCATCATTGCTCTGTCACAGCTGCAAAGTAGTCCAACTCTGAGAATAAGGGAAGATCTACAATATCTTAGTTCCTTCTTGCATCACCAAGAATAAGCAACTTCTCTTATGGGCACCCCCCACAATTAACTAGTTTTATGCTTTCAGCTGTCCATATAACTCACTTTAACGTCTGGTGCCACAGGTTTTGAAAATAATCTAATTTATATGTTGCCAATCTACAAACCCACACATCACAGTTTAGAAAGTACAAATGATACTTTTTAAAGTATCATCTTAAAGAGATGAAACTTTCCAAGTAGTAGTTTTATGGTGTAACAGCATGATGTCAACATGCACTGAATCAAGCCTTGCACAAGAATTGCTTAGATTCTATTCCTTAGGAGAGAAAGTTGCCTCATAGGTCTCTGCACCTTGGCTTTCTCTGCAAGCACCATGTTGTCCTGTGCTGTGTTATCATAACAGACTCTATTGTGGGAGATTTGTTCACACTGACACCCGAAACTGCCAATAAAGTTAAACAGGAAGCTTCCATGAGGAACCTCCTAACTCCTTTCGATTATGTGGAGAGAGCCTCTTGAGCCTTGTACGTTGTATGAGTTCCTCATCTCATGCATCCTGAGCTTCTTGGATCTCGGGCACAGTCCAGCTCACTTCAGGAGATAACATTTTGTTTTGAAAGAAATAGTTACACTAACTCCACCCTTGATCCATCCTTTAGGATGCTTCTCTATGGTGTTTTCTGAGCCTTAGAAAACACAGTATAGATATCTGATTATTTTTTTGGATTTGGGGCTAAGCAATGGACCACTATGCAACAACAGCCTCTTATCCTCAGCAGCTCGACTGATGACGAATTTCTGCAATAACCACTGTCTACTGAAAAGGAGATATTCCCCTCCAGTCCCAACACAGGCAGAAGTAATAGTTCAA
The DNA here is from genome assembly GCF_014885135.2 of Alexandromys fortis. Classification (NCBI taxonomy): domain Eukaryota; kingdom Metazoa; phylum Chordata; class Mammalia; order Rodentia; family Cricetidae; genus Alexandromys; species Alexandromys fortis. The sequence continues at coordinate 998,931 of NW_026068030.1, read as the reverse complement.
AGGTGTAAACACAGTCTTCAGGTCACTTTTTCTTTGATGCTGGCTCTTCAGTTTCTCCCTCTTAAGAGATCTTTGATGACAGGAGAATCGCCCAGATAACCAAAGTTACTATCACCTCAAGGTTTTTAACTTACTCACACACGTGGTTACTCTTATCATATAAGTAACAGGCTCAGGGCCTAGAGATTGTAAGTATATGTTGAATAGGAGCTGTCAGTTTAACCTGCCATATTAGACTTATAATAGGTGGACTTAATGCTGCAGTAACATCTTTAGTACAGATTATGCCACTGCATTTTTCACAATCACTCTGAAAATAGGCATGAATATTATTCATATTCTTGAGAAAATTCATCTCAGTGTTGTCCTTAATTATGACTTTGGGGCACTAGTGGTAAAGACTAAAGAAAAAGGGAGAACTGATTTTGTGGACGTTTCATCTGGTGAGAGTTCCAACTCCCATTCAGCCAAGGCTCATATTCGGGTTCGGCTAAATGTGTAATCTAATGCTTGGGAAACCTAAGGAATACATTAGGCCAAAGCTATTATTCTACCCACTTGGGAATTTAACCTCTTATTAGCCATGTCTCTTGTCTGTGGTCTTTATTAGCCTTAGAGGCTGTTCATAGGTAAGAGACTGGTGCTTTCTACTCAAGATATGCAGCAATCCGAGGGTGATTAGGTGATAAGGCAGGAGACAGAGGGCTTGGCTTTCCCTTGTTAATGTGATAGATGTGTGTCCTTAGAATCTCAGGAAATGATCATTTGCTTCCCATGTCCATGCACATGTGAGCTACCTGTGAGCTGTTTATGCTAGTATCACTTCATTCCTGCCATTTCCACATGTTCATGCTTCTACCATGATACAAGTCTGCATTTTCTTACATACACAGATTTTGTCTGGCAGGTGCTATGGATAATAAAATTTGCCCTTTTGATGAATTCTGAAACTGGCAGAAGGATTATACTCTTGTAAATCGACATTTTTTGTATACCTCATATACTGATTTAATTTGTCAAAAATAAATGAATAGAATTGATTTTTACAAATTTCTTAGTTGCCAAACTCCAAATAATTTTTTTATGTGTTTATTATTTTAATATGCACCTAAAGTAGGCAGACTGCTGTCTTCTGCTATGAAAGTTTAAAGTGAGTGAAAATCTCACTTCTTTTTTTTTTAAATATAATTTTTTATTGAAAAAAAAAAAAGAGGCAGTCAGGGTTCCCTGCCCTGTGGAAAGTCCAAAGTCCTCCCCGCTCCATCCTGGTCTAGGAAGGTGGACATCCAAACTGGCTAGGCTCCCATAAAGCCAGAACATGAAGTAGGATCAAAACCCAGTGGCATTGTCCTTGGCTTCTCAGCAGCCCTCATTGTCCGCCATATTCAGAGAGTCCGGTTTTATCCCATGCTTTTTCAGTCGCAGTCCAGCTGGCCTTGGTGAGCTCACAATAGATCAGCCCCACTGTCTCCGTGGGTGGGTGCACCCCTCGTGGTCCTGACTTCTTTGCTCATATTTTCCCTCCTTCTGCTCCTCCTTGGGACATTGGGAGCTCAGTCCGGTGCTCCAGTGTGGGTCTCTGTCTCTATCTCCATCCATCTCCAGATGAAGGTTCTATGGTGATATGCAAGATATTCATCAGTATGGCTATAGGATAGGGTCATTTCAGGTTCTCTGTCCTCAGCTGCCCCAGGAACTAACTGGGGACATCGCCCTGGGCACCTGGGAGCACCAAATCTCTTGCCAACCCTAAGATGGCTCCCTTAATTAAGATGTGTGCTTCCCTGCTCCCCTATCCGACCTTCCTTTATCCCAAACATCCCGTTTCCCAAGTTCCCCCCAACCTCCCCTTCTCACTTTTCTCTCCCCATCTCCCCTTACCTCCCTCCCCCCCCCCCCCCAAGATCCCATTTTTTGCCCGGCAATCTTGTCTACTTCCCATAATCAGGAGGATAGCTATATGTTTTTCTTTGGGATCACCTTCTTATTTAGCTTCTTTAGGAGATCAAATTATAGACTCACTGACCTTTATTTATCTCTAGAAACCAATTATGAGTGAGTACATCCCAAGTTCATCTTTTTGGGTCTGGGTTACCTCACTCAGGATAGTGTGTTCTATTTCCATCCATTTGCATGCAAAATTCGAGAAGTCATTGTTTTTTACCGCTGAGTAGTATTCTAATGTGTATATATTCCACACTTTCTTCATCCATTCTTCCATTGAAGGACATCTAGGTTGTTTCCAGGTTCTGGCTATTACAAATAATGCTGCTATGAACATAGTTGAACAAATGCCCCTGTCATATGATCGGGCATCTCTTGGGTATATTCCCAAGAGTGGCATTGCTGGGTCCAGGGGTAGGTTGATCCCGAATTTCCTGAGAAACCGCCACACTGCTTTCCAAAGTGGTTGCACAAGTTTGCATTCCCACCAGCAATGGATGAGTGTACCCCTTTCTCCACAACCTCTCCAGCAAAGGATATCATTGGTGTTTTTGATTTTAGCCATTCTGACCGGTCCAAATAATTTTGAAAGGTTTTCAAATACTGTTCATAAGTAAATTACCTTTTCAAGCATGTAAGACAAAATATTATCAATAGGACTAAGTATCACACACGTGCACATCCACACACGTTTCCCTGCCAACTTCCAGGACTGTCTTTTGCATTTTAGAGTTTGAACTAGACAAGAGTGATTTTTCTTCTTTAAGACCTTACCCTTTTGTGATTCTGCTGAGAACACAAAGAACCAGCAACAATTTACTTTACGTCCTCGCTATCCCGTTTTATTTTGAGAAAACACCCAACAGTCTGACAACATACATTTGTGGTGGTTTATTCTGGGTCATTTAAATATGAAAACAATTAGTGGGCATTTGTAGAGAATATGACAAATGGGAGTTTGTGTGTATGCCAGGTTTTCATTGACCTGTGTTCAGGAACACTATTATAACTCAAGTTCACCTCCCAACTTGTTTAACTGAGTTGATTTTCCAGTATTTATGTGGGCAGGTTGACTGATGAGTATGACTTCAATGGAAGCTCAAGAGTCCCTTTCTATTTTCCCTCCTCCACGTTTCATTTTTGTACTGATTCAGATATGGGCCCGGTGCACTCAGCCATCCAGTTAATATATCTAGACAAGAAAGCAATAACTTTAGTGATTACATGAATTGTAGAGAAAGAATCAAGGAGTGTTGTGAATAAACTTTTACTGTGGGAACAGCTCACTGAGTATAATTTTCATCTGGGCCCACATAATAACACTTTATATTCTGAATAGCTCTTTCTCATATTCTGGCCCGTCCTTTCTCTAAACTCAATCATACAGCTCAAGCTTCATATTAATGTGGAGGGGATATCATTATCCTCATTTTATAGGTGAAAAATTAAGATGGACAATACTGAATAGATTGTTCAAGTTCATATTTTCTAACTTAGTCCATTGTGTACATGGATGAATTTATCACCGTTCATTAGACAACCTTTAAATCTGGACAGTATAAAAGAACCTATCTTAAACCTATCTTAAAGTCCTTTATCACGATGAATTTTCCCCCAAATTGGACATACTCAAAACAGAGAGGAGAGAACAAACACTTTAGCAATTAAAATCATGCAGGGATCACCTAGGATATTCATTCCAGGAACTGAACTGCTAATACAGAGGACAGGATTCTGTGAATTGCACTTTAATTTACCTGTAACTTAAGTTCACTGAGACAGCTCATTTTAGGAATGATTATAAACTAAATGCTGTCATCATGCTTCTCAGGGAAATTGTAACAAGAATTAAAAGGGAAAAAGATGCATCTAGTATTCAAAGGGAAGTAACCTGTTCAAAGAGGGTTTTGTAACTAGGATGGTTTGCCTGCAAAATGCTCTGCAGGTGGCTTTCTCATCAGGGAGCCAGTCCTATGTTCCCTAGGTTGTTTGGAGGTCAAATTGCTACCTAAAAAAAAAAGGAAATCTGAAAACATTTGAAGAATACTAAGCTTAAATAAAAAGAAGCAGTACTCAAAATGCGGACACAGACATGCTAGCCCTGCAAGCCCAAACAGAAGCATCATTACCTAAGAATGTGTGTGTGTGTGTGTGCGCGCGCGCGTGCACATGTGTGCATGTGTGAGTGTGTGTATGTATGTAACCAAAGTTTATTGTGAAGTAAATATTCTCATAAACACAAAATGTATTTTGCTATATTTTGAACAGTAATCAAGGTATAAACATCACACACAGAGCAGATGGATTCCTGAGCTATGGAATACAGCAAATAATTGCACAGAACTCTTCCCTCTCTAGACAAGAAAGTCTAATGAAACCAAGTAAGGAAAGTAATGACCTATGACTTTGAGATTACAAAGTAAGCAAAATGACAGTTTTCAATGCTTCAAACCTGTTGACAAAATACATATCTAGACATTGTTGTCAATAGCTTACTGTCTCTGTTATTTCTACCTTGAGTTTCCTCATAATGTAAAAGAAAAAAAGGAAGTATATAGCTGTTTACTTCTGTTACTGATATGGAGGAAAAGATGGCAACAGGGCTCAAGTACTGACACCAGCACCAATGACTTGGGCAGTACCAGGACATCACATGGATTCTTAACACACAGAGAACCAGTGAGTGACTACTAAGGCTTCCTTCACTTTAAGAACTGGTGAACCCACAGAGAAGGGATGCAAGCAGATAATGAAAGACAGGAGCTTAAGTTTCTATGACAACATCCCTGCCCCTAGTGTCCTGTGTAGTAGCAATGAAAAGTTCCAGAGAAGCTGAGATGTGATGAGAGTTGGGCCCCTCTGCATGAGAACTGTCTGGGGTTCCCGCTGTGCAGTTGTTTGTGATTTAGTTCACTGCGTGATGATGGCTTTGAACACTGTATACGGCGGTGCCCTAATTATCCTTACCATCTGATTCTTCATCTTGAAATAACAACTCATTCCTTTGAGCCATGTGTTTGTTTTTCCTATATGTATGTGTCTTAAAGAACATACTCATAAAAAAATTATCAAAGCAAGAAAACTTTCTGATTTTTTATATTTTTTGTTTATTTATTTTGCATGTGTGAGTGGCCATGCATGGCACAAATGTGAAAGTCCAAGGACAGCTGTGTGGAGTCTTTCTCACCTTATGCTTTGTGACTTCTTGGGTTGGAACTCAGATCCAGCAGGCACCGGTAGCCACTGGCTTTATGGTTGCTGGTTTGTTTATTTGTTTTTTTTTTTTTGCCAGATAAACTTGATTAGCAATTTTGCTTACCTATTTAGAAAATTACTAACTTGCAGAGTATAAGTGACATGTCTTCCTGGAAAGAGAAATGAGTTGTTCATAATCTAAATTTGGCATATAATTAAGAAAGGTAAAAAATAAGACCTATCTTGGCTCCACTGACTTGGCATCTTACCAAAGGCAGGTTCTCTGTAAAGACAATGGTATTTTAGTTTCTACCACATCCCATGGTTTGTGCTGATTACAATGGGAACAAACTACATAGGGCTCAGCTCTATGGGTAGAACCAGTACAAAACTTGGGTATGGTGGGAAATCTGGCTTTTTTCATCTAGGGCTGAATAAAGAGAGAATAGAGACTGAGGTGGTACTAGTTGCCTTCTCCTTCTTATTTGATGCTCCCAAAACACAATGTGATCATGCGTAGTCAGCACCTTCCTCCCCATCCACTATTGTCTGAAATGAGTAAGTACACTGACCAGTTCAAAATCTTTTTCATCTCTTGCATTGTTCTTTGTATTTTATATTAATTGGTATAAATGTACTATTTTGTCCTGTCCTCCCAGGAGTCTGTTAAGGCATCTGATACTCAGCATTTTATGTCACCCACCCCCATACCGCATAACTCCATCCCTGGTATTGCTAGAATATGGTTTCCCTTTAACAGCTCCTCTGGCTTCAGAGGCCATTAAAATCAAACCATTCACAAATCTTGGTGCTCCTTATCAAGTGAAACATTTTCTTTCCTTTGAATTCTTAGCCCATGCAGCTTTTCAGAATCTGTGACAGTTAGTGTCATCCTCCATACATGCTTCCTGTTCCTTTACTAGAGTGCATTTCCTTGGATGAGATGCTTATGTTGGTCTCCTCCTAATTATCTGCCTAACTCAGGTAATTAACAACATTTTTAAATGAGCAAGTGCATTTTACCTACATGAATCCTATAATAAGACAGAGTCAGTGACACTATGGCACAAGTAATGAAGCAGGAGAGCATTACCAAAAACCACAAAAGCCATGAGGATAATAAGGGATAGTTTGAATTCTAAGAGGAAATTCTTGCAAACCCTGCCAGGAGTGGATACAGTTTAAGGTGATGTGACTAGAATGCAAGGTGTGTGTACATGTGCATATGTGCATGTGTGTACACATGTGTTTGTGTGTGGGTTCTTGTCTCTTGAATTTGCAGAAGGAAATTCATAGAACACAATGGGTGGGTTTTTGATAGAAGTTTACTATAGATCCATAAGTAGGTGCCTAGGAAGGAAAGAGCAGGGAGAGATCAGCCGGAACTCCTTGTGCAGACTGAGACTTGTCTCAAGGAAATAGGGAACTGTAGGGCTGCTAGACTAGGGCCTTTTAACAGCACTTAGTTAGAAACGAGGTGAAGCACAGGGAGGGTTGAACTTGCATCCAGCCAGGAGGTGTCTAGCTGCCTAGTCTCAGTTCCAGCCAGGTCCTCACATACAGTCTGTAGGCAGAGGTGCTTGTTTGGTATAAGAGGGAAGAAGGGAACAGGAACCAGAACTCACGCTGCTTTCTGTCCATGCTGGCCTATTTTTACCTCATTCTTATTAACTGCATTGTATCAGTGTAAACAATGGCTTTCCATTTGTTGCCCTCATTTTGTTTACTTTTTCTACTTGAAAAGGCTATCCCTTGCTTACAGAACTTTTGGGTTTACTCCCAGTCTTATTTAACAAAATCCTTAGTACTGATTCCTAACTGACATTGATTGGCAATGGGGCTGCTTATCAAAGTTGCTCTTGCTTTCCATATTTACACCTTACTGGTTTCCTTAACACAATCAACTGGAGAAAATAACTAATAACGTGGTGTTTTGCCTTGGGAAACTGTCAGATTGATGGGTGAGTAAGAAAGAGTAGAGATCATGTAAAAGGAAACACAAAGGAATGTGAAAACATGGCAGGAAGAGGGGAAGTTTATCCAGGTTTGCTAGGAGGAAGCCATCGTGGGAAGCGATTTTGATGAGATGCAAAAGGGATTAGTGGTTTCTACTAAAGAGGTATTTAAGTTACTCTTGATTAGACAGGGAAGTGGCAATGTTTTAAGAACAGAAGGCAGTGCACACTTAAGATCAAACCATTCAGAGTCCCAGCAGTGATGGCTGAGGAGATACTGGCAGCTGATAATGCCTGGGGTAGAGAGAATCTTGCTTCTTTAGGGATTCAGCCACCAGTAGGGTGCATGCTCCAGTGGATGGCCCTGCAGCTGCGTGCACAGGAGCATCAGTAAGAGGATTCAGTGGTTTGTTTTAATAATAATAATAATAACAAGAAGTTGGGAAGGAACATTTGCTTAGACTTGGGAGAGGAAATTGGGAGGCATATATAATCAAAATCCATGACCTACAAGCATGATATTCTCAAAGAAGAAATAAAAAAATTCTTTTGTAAAAAGAAAAAGATCTGGCTTCTGTCATTTAGAGGTTTCGGGGGTGTTTCACACAGACTAGAAGCACAGTGACAGTGTATTATTAAGCCTCGTAATATAACTGTGTTGGGTATAGCAGAAGCTATTTGCATATGGGGGTTCCCCTGCTAAGGTCTAGGACAATGCTTCTGTGCCACACAAGCATGAGAATAGGAATCTGAGTTCTAGAACTCACATAAAGCTGGTGGTGGTATGTGTCTGTAATCCCAGTATTTCTAAAACATAATGGCAGATTGAGCAGAAAAGATGTTAGCTGCTCCCTGCTAACTTTACCCTTCTGCTCATAGAATACCTGCTTTAGAGTTGTTGCTAAGTAATTTTTTATTAAAGAAAGCCTATTCAAAATGTGTCCAGTGTAACATGACGATCAAACAGACACAACCAGATATTTGTCCCATCTGGGTTTTCCTGCCCCAGCCCCCATTAACAAACCATAACCTAGGTCATTGCATCTCCCTTTTTTTTTTTTTCCTATCTCCTCTTCCATACCTCAGCCTAATCTGTGTCCAGGTTGTCTTCTTGGATGCTATTGGATCACTTGTTCAACCGTGCTTTATAAAGTAGTACAAATCTTTCTAAGCCTAAAGTACTCACAATGTGTTCCCTTCACACTTAGAATAAGAGGCACACCCTTGCCTGTGTCTCACCCATCCAAATTGGTTGCCAACCCCCATCAGTTTCTGAACTCCAGTCTTATCATTTAGTCCCTGCCTAAAGCCTTCAAGCTCCGTCTAGGATCCTACTCCTTGGATCTTGTATACCTTCCACACTGCTCTATTTGATGTAACTTCTACTGCTTTAAGGAGCCTTTCTGGTGTATATCTGACTTGGCATGGAGCCCTCCCCCTCAGAGCACTCTCAAGCCCATCTTCCTGTTTTGTTTTCATTGTTGAAATCATTACTATTTGAAAGTATCAGATGAAATTGTAGATTGTCTTATCTTCTCACCAAAAGGTAAATTTGATGAGGTCAGCACCATTTGGGTCTCCACTGTATCTGGAGCTGGTGGTGTAGTTCTGAATGAGTAAGCACTAAGGAAATGTCTTCTGAGTAGTGAAGGAATCCCCAACAAAGACTCCCTCATCAGAGAAAACAAGCTCATTACCCTAAGAGGAAACTATATTTAGCAGTTTAGGTCAGATGGCTAACACTATGCATAATTCATAGATTATGAGGAAATGAGGACTCACTCAAAGTGTGGCCTTGTGAATGCCTTGCTGGAAATGCTCAAGGAGAATGAAAAGATAAACTACTTTTTTTCTGACCAGAAGCAGAGATAAAGGGCCCTGTGTTTCACAGGAGTTGGGGTAAAAACTGTTCCAAGGTATCATCAGGGGACTTAGACCAAATGCAGAGAGGTTGTAGACAATGAGTTCTTGGGGTAGAATCAGAGTGTCAGAAGGAAATCTGAAATGATATCCTTTCTTTGAAATAATGTGACAATCTATGATATTCCTCAGAGAGCTGACACAGCCAGTGTCTTGAGCCCTGTTCATCCAGGTAACAATTCTGTATATCAAAAAATGTTTTCCTCCTTAAATCCATGACTTTCACATATCTACAAAGGAGATAGGGTCAGCACTTCAATCCAATAAAGTCATATACTTCGTGTTCTTAGATGCATTGTCTTCCAAGCCATGCATCGTTCAGTTCATGGCCACTGCCTTGGAATGGGCAGTCTATCCCATGTCCTAAAGTTCACAAACTAAGTTTTCTGAGTCCCACTTTTTTTTTCTTTTGACTTTTTGAATCTTAAAATTTTCCCTTGTTCCTCTAACTAGATGTAAAACTGCATTTATATGAATTTTCAAGTACATCTTAAGTCCCTTTAGCGGTCATCTATCTTTAAATTGTACTATTTTGTTTAGTTGCCTTTAGTTTCCTTTCTATAACTATGTGCCCAGTTATAAAGGAGGAAGGGTGGTTTAAATGTTTTGTTAGTTTTTAGGCATTGATTCACTTCTCTTTGACTAAAATTCTCACATCTCTGAAACTGAAATGATAGGGAAGTTAGTATCACAGGACTTTGTAAAGAGGTCAGCAAGATGGTATCTTTACCTGGTACAGAGAGTGAAGAGTGGATATTGCTATGGTGATGACTACTATGGATTCTCAAAATGCCATTCTGCAACTAATCTAAGACTGACCTAATCTAAATGACTATCTAATATTCTAATGTTGATGACATTCTTAAATGTTGATTGTCAGGAGCCAATGAATAAATATAGTACCAAGAAGTCTGCAGTGAATTCAGGCCTATATCCTTAATTAAGAAAAGTTAACAGTGGAAATTCACTTCTGAATCTTATACACAGGAAATTGGATTTCCTGATGGGTAATTTAAAATACTTTGGGAGCATAAATACACCTGAAGCACTTGAGCTGTAAGTCAGTGACTCAGAGAACAAGGGCATACAATCCTGAAATAAGCAACAGCAAATGGCCACTTAAGCTCTTAAGAGCAAATTGCAGAAAATAAATTAATTCTCTTAAATATGCATGAAGCCTCTGAATGAAGAAGGTACTGAAATGGGGCTGAGTGGTTTCTTTTGTTATGTGTGTTCAGAAGTATTAATAACACCCCTGTTAGTGTAGTATACCTTTGAGTAGAACAAATCCCAGAATCTTTTGGCTTTTTAAATTGTTTCTCAAGTTACTTACATTATAACCTGGGAAATTCTACACAAGAACACACTGGCCGCATTGATTTGGAAATGTAGAGAGTAAGTTTATCGTAGTTAGGATCCTGGGGGAACGGAAAGTGCTTCTGATTACATTGTTAGAAGAGAGCTTTGCAAAAGCTGACCTAACTATGGGGAAACTTCTTCCAAATCAGAAACTTACCAACAATTTTCCTTAAAATAGGATTTAACCAAGTTCTCTCACACAGTGTGGAGCAGCAGTTTAAGATCTAAGATTCCATGTGCTCAGCATAGACTACAGGGTGTATTTAGAATATTTATCAGAATTATTACTCAATTATTTCCAGCCCTCATCAGATCTTTTCATTTTCGTTATGGGAACCACAGACACTAAAATCGTGGTATTTTATGCCCTTGCATACTTAAAAGCAAATTTTATAGCTATATAATTGAATAAATAAAGGGAAAGGAACCAAGGGAAAGAGGCTGGATGCCAGAAGCAAAAGCCGATTATCAACAAAAGGACGATATGACTCCAGGCTGTGTGCTGTTCAAATGCTTGGAGGAGAGCAATTCAAGGAAATGGCTGCTGCACTGCACACACTGATTCCTGGGGTCACTTTCCTTCATATCATCATTTCATTTTGATGCCATGGCAGTGAAGGGGAGCTTGGCAGCAGAGCAAGGGCTGGAATTAAGGAGACCTGCACTATGCGCAGATGAGGCTTAGGAAAGAAATTGGCAACCTGCCCAAGGACAAAAATAGCCAAAACAATTGCCAAGACCTATCAAAAGAGAAGAGCAAGGATATAAAGTTGATTTTGAACATGAAAAAATATTAAATCTATTCTGTCTGTTGTGCTGCTGTTGATATATCCTAGTTTAAATGTAATTGGCCCCTATACTGTCATAGGGAATGGCACTATTAGGAAATGTGGCTTTATTGGAGTGGATATGGTCTTGTTGGAGGAAGTGTGTCACTGTGGGAGTGGGCTTTGAGGATTCCTATGCTCAGGTTAATGTCCAGTGTCTCAGTCAACTTCCTGTTGCCTTTTCATCAACATGTACCCTGCATGCTGTCATGCCCTCTGCCATCATGCTCTCCACCATGATGACAATGAACTGTTTAGAAATATAATGAATAGTTAAGAAGTATGTTAATGAGAGTCATCTACAATAGTCAAGCTTGTAGTCATGATAGTTTTCTAGATGTACAGAGATGCATTTCAGATGGATAGGAATTTTTCAAATCCCCAATTAAATGTTGTCCTTTATATTAGTTGCCTTGGTCATGGTGTCTCTTCAGAGCAATACAAGCCCAAACTAAGACACTGGGGCATGAATTATAAAAACCCAGAGATAGATAGTAGGGTTCAACCTGAAGATCACATCAAAGCAACCAAGCTACTAGAGAGCTCTTACCTCTATGAAATCTTCAGACTGAAAGAGAGGGAGTTCCTGTCTAATGATGCCTTTTTATTCCTCTCCTGTGCTGGGATTAAAGGTGTGCACCACCACTGCCCAGCCTCTATGGCTAACTAGTGTGGCTGTTAGGATTAAAAGTATGTGCCACCACTGCCTGGCCTGTATGACTGACTAGTGTGACATTTTTGTGTTCTGAACTTCAGACAAGCTTTATTTATTAAAATACAAATGAAATATCACTACTAGACACTATCTCAGAATCTATTATTGCAATGACTTTTATTTTGTCTTGATACTGTAAAGAGGGTCAAGTTTGTGTAATCAGTGACTGTGCTTCAGTGTCCCAGCTGCCTACACCTGAATAATCACACAAAAAATTATATGAATTACAAAATTGCTTGGCCAATGACTTAGGCATATTTCTAGATAGCTCTTACATTTTTAATTAACCCATTTCTATTAATCTTTGTATCACCATGAGACTGGGGCTTACTGGTGAGCCTCTAACATCCTACTTTGGCAACAACATGGCATTTTCCTAACTACTTTCTTTTCTCCTCTATCTCTGCTTGGAATTCCTGCCTTGCCTTATTCTGACCTGCCATAGGCCAAAGCAGATTCTTAATTAGTCAATGTTAAAAAAAAAGAAATAAACCATATTCATAGCATACAGAGGGGAATCCCTCATCTCTCCTTTTCTGTCTAAATAAAAAAAAAGCTTTTAACTTTAACATAGTAAACTTATATATAATAAAACAGGTATCAGACAGGATTTACAGCTACAATATTTATGATTCCAAAGTTTCATACATAATTTATCTTTTATCATAACTAAGGAAAACTATAACTATCTGTTTTCAATGCCATCAAAGATCCCAGATGGTAACAATATTACCTAAGTAAACAGGAAGTGCATTGTAAGCAACTTCCAAAGTTCTAGGATTGACAGAGACATCTTGCTGCCCAAAATTGTCACCCAAAATTCTTCTATAGCATTGGGCATTCATCTTCCGTGCCCATCTTCCTCTTGAAGTAATTGGTGCTTCCAGGAATAGAGGTATCTTATTGTCATGAAAAGTCCTAAATTCTTAAACATTTTAAATGCCATATTTAAATGTAGTCTTTGAAAGATTTGAAAAATTCCTATCCATCTGAAATGCATCTCTGTACATCTAGAAAACTATCATGACTACAAGCTTGACTATTGTAGATGACTCTCATTAACAACTTCTTAATTATACATTATATTTCTAAATGAACTGCACAAACACAATACCTTAATCAAGAACAGAAATATATATACATAGTATAACAAAATTGACCTTAAATTTGTATTAATAAACCAAGATCCATAACAATGCAAATCTCTATAGCATACCCCCCCTTAAATGTAAACAATCATTTATAGACAATATTTGGGAATATGGGCATAGTTCTCTTCCAAACATCTTCCTGTTGTTTATTGAGTGAAGTATTTTGGAAGGAAGTATTGACAGCAATCTTTCAGGGGATCTTTGTGCATCAAACAATATTAGTCTGAAAGCAATCCACAGATTCTCATTCTCTGTGGAAACAAAAGAAGTACCTTTTTTCCAAAGCAACATATCCTTAGACCCAAAATACCTTTGTAATATACATGCTGGTTTAGCTTTGCAGCCCATATAATGAAATGCCTCTCTGTACTTAGCTCCCTTACAGTCAAAAATTCAAAGAAAACAGAATAATATTCATAATCCAGGCTCTCTATGTATATTCCATCTTTACGCAGCTTATTCTTTCTATACTCCTTTTAGTCTATGACTGTCTGTACTCTGTCTCTTTAAAGACTTTACCTTTTCTTTACTTCTTTTTATAACTGTCTATATTCTTTTTCTTCTCTCTCCCAAGCCGATGTACATTTATCCAACACTGTGACTCATTTGGAGGTCTTTTATGTCTGAATCTGTCCTATTGTGTATCTGAAAGTCTGTATTGAAGAGCTTTTAAAATGGTAAGCAGCTTGGTTTCAGCTGCTCTGGATGCTGGCTCTGCCTCTCTCCACTTTCAAAATGGTAGAAGTACCATTACTGCCAACTCTGGGACTGCCAGGTAGGAGCCATGCTTAGCAATTTAACTCTGAAAATGAGCATACAACACATAAACCCTTTTTATCTGAGTAGTAGCTAAATATACTATGCAGAGCATTGTGCGACCTGGAAATATCGCTGCATATGGTGGCAGGAATCTGCCATGCTCTCCTGAATGTGCACTCCTAGCAGTCCTAATCCTGCGGGGGAACATTGAGCTGCAGGCATAGACTCAGCTACTTTCCCAAGTGGGCACACAAGCACCCAGGCCCACAAACTCCATTCAAGTGCTCCATAAGCAGACCTCAAGAAAGAGTCAGAGTTCATGCCAGCAGCAGGGCCCAGAAAGTTGTGTGTGTGTGCATTACCACTGAATCAGGAAAAGCTCTTTTAAAGGAGCCATAGTGTGCCGCCAGCAAGCAAAGCCCATTTGGGAAAATAAATGTGGCTAAACTTTGTTTTTTAGTATCTAGAATTGATTTCCAAGCCTTCTCAGGTTTATGTAGATTTAGTCTACCACGTTGGCATGCCAATTTATTGGAGGGAGACTGCTTGTTTTCTGGCCATCCGGCAGCTCAGACCCAAAAAAATTCACACAGAAACTATAATTATTTAAAACATTGCTTGGCCCACTCGCTATAGCTTCTTATTTTCTGACTCGTACATCTTAATTTAACCCATTTCCCTTAATCTGTGCATCACCATGATGTCGTGGCCTACCAGCAAAATTTCAGGTCTCCGGCAGTGACACCATGGCTTCTCAAAACCTTTCTTTTTATTTAAACAGAAAAGAGGAGGGGATGTGTGATTTCCATCTGTTTGCTGTGATTACCATTGATAAATAAAGGAACTGCTTTGGGCCTATAGCAGAGCTATAGTTGAACAGAGCTAGACAGGGAAAATGAAGCTGAATGCTGGGAGAAGGAAAGCAGAGTCAGACAAAAGCCATGGGAGCTGCTGCCAGAAACAGACATGCTGAAACTTTGCTGGTAGGCCAGAACCTCATGGTGATGCACAGATTAAGGGAAATGGGTTAAATTAAGATGTAAGAGTTAGAAAAAAAAGAAGGTAGAACTAAAGGACCAAACAGTAATTTAAATAATATAGTTTCTGTGTGATTATTTTCAGGTCTAGCTGCTGGGTAGCCAGGAAAGAAGCGGCCTCCTTACTACAACCAGCCAGTTCCCAAATGATGACATGGAGATTTATTATTAATTATGAAAACTTAGCTTTTAGCTTAGACTTGTTTTCAACTAGCTTTTATAACCTCGTTATAAGTTAACCTTTTCTTTTATTTATCTACCTTTTACCACATAGCTTTTACCTCTCTTCCATTCTGTGTGTCCAACTCACTCCAAGTCTCCATGGAGTCTCCTTTGCACCTCAATTCATTAACTACTTCCTGACTCTGCCAAGAATTTCCACCTATACCTCCTGCTATTGGTCATTCAGCTCTTTATTAAATCAGTCATAACAATATGTCTTCACACAATGTACAAATGTCCCACAATGTGTGTAAGTATGTGTCTGGTCTTAAATATTTTCTTTAATGCAAAAGACTCATTTGTAAACTTAATTGTTTTCTTTGAGGGGGACAATAATATGTCCTCGTCACAAACAGCCTACAGAGATGTCCTACTTTGAGCAGCTGTAAAGAGAAGCAGACGTGCATTCTCAGGCTAGGAGCACCATTTGAAATGGTCTTGAGCATTTGTATGACCAACTCATGTAAAAGAGGAGATGTTAAAGGACAATGATGGTAGAACTATAGGTGGGATTCACTCATGAAGGCTTTTTTGTGATAGAAGTCAGTCTTGGCTCTATAGGCAGCAGAAGGAATTTTTAAGATGAAGGGACAGATGACCACCTTGTTTGTGCCTTAACAAATGTAACTCTTTAATGATGATGTATGCTAGATTAGAAAAAAAATAGAGTCCATGTCCATAGTTTTTTGACTGGGCTATCTCAATTCTTCATTTATCTGAGTAAACAATCATTTTTCGGTGCTGTCTATTATCTGAATAAAGTCTAAGAGGAAGAAATTCTCATGCTTTATCAAAAAGCAGTAATATATTTGGAACACTTTTTTAGAAGATTGTATTGGCTAGTTTTCTGTGTCAAATTGACACAAGCAAGAGTCATCAGAGGAAGAAGACTCGGTTGAGGAAATACCTCCATGAGATCCAGGTATAAGGCATTTTCTCATTTAGTGATCAATGTTAGAGGGCTCAGCCCAAGTGGGTAGAGTCATCCCTGGACTGCTGGTCCTGGCTTCTGTAAGAAGGTGCATTGAGTAAGTCATGGGAAGGAAGCCAGCAAGCAGCACCCCTCGATGGACTCTGAATCAGCTCCTCCCTCCAGGATGCTCCTCTGTTTGAGTTCCTGTCCTGTCTTCCTTCAGTGATGAACAGTAATGCTGAAGTGTGAGCTGAATAAACTCTTTCCTCCCCAACTTGCATTTTGGTCACAGAGTTTCATTACAGCAATAAAAACCCTAACTAAGACAAAGATAAAATATCAATTAATTACTCTTTTAAAAATCATTCTTTTTACTGTGTGCTTTACTTTTAACAACTACCTTCATCCTCCTGTTTATGTAAAGGATAGCTTCATCTTAAGTTCCTATTTATGACAATATTTGATCCAGTCCATCTCCACCAACACAGCATTAAGAGTGTCTCTATTCCTTTCTCACCATTTGGTATATGTCACCAGACTTCCAGAGCTCCTCGCAATTCAGCTTCCAGAGTCCCAGGGTTATAGGCAGAAGTTGTACATTCAAACAGTAATTTCTCTGATCTATTTTTTCCTGTTGTTGTCTTCAAATCTGATGCCAAACACTTTGGTCAAGAAATAACATGATTTAAAGTGCTAATGTAGTTCTTTGGACATTGAAGAATGTCATGTTACCTCTCCACTCTCTTCCCTTGTCTCTGTGCATGTCACAGTACTTAGTGCTGTTGATGGAAAGATTACAGATAGAAGTAAAGGGTGGACTCAGGAGTGGGTAGGTTACTGTGTACTTATAGGGTTGCCACCTATAGCTGCTTTCTTGAAGAAGAATATATATTATAATTGAAAATATGAATTTTCAAGAACTTCTGGGATGAAATGTTGTCACACCCATTGTACAATTTCTAGTGATTAATTTGCTTTCTAAATAACTCCATGAAATGCTTCTCTAATTAATTCACGTGAGTTGTCATCAAAAATAGAATCCCTAATTCTGAGCCCAAACAGTTGGAGGCCATCCAAATCAGGACCTTTAATAAAGTTTATGAAGAAAAAAATATCAATCACTCACCCTCTCTTCATAACTCTGAATATATTATTGAAATTTTATCAAAGTTTTTGTACTAAGAATTACCCTTTTAAGAAATTTGAATAGTATGCATATTAGTACATAGTATTATCTAATCAAAATTTGATTTGTGACAGTGAATCAGCTAATATATTCATAATTTTAATCCTGTTAACAACTTCAGAATTGGCTGATAATTACTATAGAATTAGAGGCTCTAATTTGTACATTGGTAATGTGTTTCCAATCACCAGCCAATGTAACAACAATAATAAATTACACTCCTGTCTTCACTGAGATTGTGATTGACAGCTGAAGAATAGAATATCAAACTTTCCCCTGAGTATCAAATTTGCATGAAGTTTTTGAAGAGTCATTGGCATGCTTGGCACTGTGTTAGTCAAGACCCATTTGTGGCTGTCAGTGGTTTTGCTGAATTCCTCCATGTCTAAGAGAGCCTCACCAGTGTCACAATTATTGCCAGCAAAGGTTCTTGAGAGCTAAACAAAATAAAAGCCATACACTTGGCCAAGTAGATTTCCCCATATTTACAGTAGGTTTCCACTATCTACATGACCAAATGGGCCTCCAAAAGAAGATTCTGATGCTCTAGTATATCTCTCCTGATGTGTTTCAAGCCTGTGCAGTGGGAGTAAATGGGCTAGCAAAGGGTTTATAATTTCTTAACATTTTCTTATGATGTAAAACACTTTGCTCAACAAATTTTCCTCGAATCTTAAGGCATAAAGGTAACTAAATATTGTTTGAAGAAAGAGCAGCACAAATGCTGTCATACTGACATCATTCAACAAAAAAAGTTCCTGACACCATCCTTACATTTGTAGCTATAGGACCTCTAGGTTTTTTTTTTCTGCAAGGAATAATGACTACTAAGTATTACAAGAATATACACCAAGAGAGTACTCAGTACTGCTAGGTCAGATGCTGTCTGAGTGTTGCCTGTGAATTGCCTCAGTCCACAATGTCAAGGCCTGGTTTTGTTTTGTTTTGTTTTGTTTTTTATTTTTTCATGGCTAGAAATGAGATGTTGTGGTTATTTATTACCTGATGTTATGGTTTGGATATGAAATGTCACCAAAAACTCATGTTGTATGCTTAGTCCCCAGTTGGTGACACTGTAAAGAGGTGGTTGGATCATAAAAGATAACTTCATCCACAGATTAGCCCACTGGTTAATCCATCAGGCAATGGCCTCTTATAAGTAGGCAGGCCTAGTAGGGGGAATCTAAGGCTCTCACTGGATTATACTTTTAGTGTCCATCTGTTTGCTTGTCTTCCTCTCTCGCTCCCCCTCACTCTTTCCTTCCTTCATTGTTGCCATGAACTTTGCCAAACTTTCTTTCCATTATGATTTTTGGCCTCATAATGATTTATTTTTATTTTATGTACATTATTTTTTTGGCTGCATGTGTATGTGTATAAAGATGTTGGATCCCTTAGAAGTGGAGTTGCAGACAGTTGTGAGCGGCCAAATGGGTGCTGGGAAATGACCCTGAGTCCTCTGGAAGAGCAGCCAGTGCTCTTTACCCCTGAGCCATCTAGCTATGATATCCAGCCCCTAGCTATGTCTTTCCAACAAATTAACTGACAAGTAAGAGGTTTAGTCTTACATAACCTTTGTACCCCTACCTCTTGAAGAAGTATTTTGAAAGTAAATTCAGCTAAGACAGCAAGGTTCTCAAACTTGTGTGTAAAGTGCAGTCACCTGGGACCTGTACCATATATCTGGACCATGTCCTGATGCCACATGAGGAGTCAGTTTAATTAGTGGCCTCAGTGCTGTGTTGATTTAAGAGCTCCCTGGAAACTTCCTTTGCAGCTGAGGTGGGACACAGTGCATCAAAAGCCAAACTGTCCTGTGTTCACGTTTATGCTCACACGGTGCACACACGACACAGGATCACTGGTCACGTGGGATAGGCCATTAACGTAAAATCACCTCCAAGCCTTCCAGGAATAGGATCACACCGTAATCTTGAGCCTTTAATATCTTCATCACATATACTTTCCAGAACCAAATAACGCACCGATGATTTTTTTTTTAAAATGAATCCTTGTAAAACAGCCTGGGATGTCCTGAACATCTGACCCCTGCTTAATACCTTGTTTCTGATGTGAACATGAGAAGAGCTGTGTGCTTGGGAAGCCACTGCCTAAGCTCAGGCCTGGAAGTGGATGTCTCCGTTAGAGAGAGAGCATCTGCTTGTGTTACTGAGCTAGGGTGGCGAAGAAACCTGGCCCTGACATTTTCTACACCAGCCTAGCTGATACTCTCCAGTTCAGCATATGTCACATGCAACCCCTCTGTAGACTTTGATGGAGCTAAATGATAAGTGTCCAGGGAGGAACCCAGCCCTGGCAAATATAAACAAGTAAGCATGATAATGATTTCCATGCGCATCTCTGAATTATTACTTGCCAAGGAGTGGGCAAGTTGATTAGCTCTTTTCTGTGATTACATGCAGGTGCAATTATGTTTCCATCTACAATAATTAAATGCATTCACTTGTTTTCTAGAAAACAAAGCAGATTATATCATCAAGTAATTTCTCTTTTTTTGGAAACATTTGATCATTTAGGGACATAAATCTACTTCCGTAAATACACACTGCTCTCAAAATTTGATGTCTTATGATGTTTTAAAATCGCATTTGTTTTATTCTGGTAAATTCATTGTCATGTAGAGTGACCTTTTCAAAATTAAAATTAAATTGTATATGTTTGCTAACTCCATGTTTTCCCCCTTTCCACATCCAGAAGACAATTTTGATTTCTTTACATAAGTTCACCTATCCTGTAAGTTTTCTAATCTCGCCCTTTAGAATTGCATTACAGTGTGGAATGACAGAATCTTTGGACTCATAAAGATAGGTATTGCCTACGGGGTCACAAATTGAGAAAAATAAAACTGTTTACTTCCAGGGGTAGTTTACAGTGAGCCTTTTTCTAGCTGGAAGTCAGAGGTTGAATTCTCTCTGGTCAGAAGCTTCACACCCTCACCACAGAACTACTGGCTATGAATGTATAGAGTACTTTGTGTTGAATCTAAAGAGTTAATTGGAAATTTCTTAATGGAAATATGGCAAGTTATTTACTGCAGTCAGCATATTAAATGAGTCTCTGTCCCCATCTGCAGACATCTTTAAGATGTGCACTCTATTCTGAGACCAGAAGGGAGTAACAGCATTGCATTGACAATTTGTGAGTATTCTGATCCATGCTGTTGTATGCTGGGTCTTCGAGAGCTCTGAGTCCTTTTTGGATTCTTTTCAGCATCTCAACCCCTAGATAACTGAAAAGTGGAATCTCTACAGTCAGCTTAAGGTATTGAGGTTCAGAATTGATACATTACAGCCTTCCCGTCTTTCTGTCCAAAGTACCACTCTGCTTTCTTTTCATCCTAGCACCTCAGTGATCCTAGACAAGGAGCATCTGTCTCTGCATTGTCCCCAACTCTTGATTTCTGCACTGTGCTTCTCTGGGTTACATGGGCAGTGAGCCTGAGAGGCTCCTTGAAGCAATAAACTCTAAGAGGGGGGTAGAAAGAGGGCATTTCATCTCTTCCCTGTCAGCTTTCTCAAGTAAGTGGCTCAGACAAAGGTCAAGAGAAATTAACTGTCTCCCATGGTCTGGATGACTGTCAGCGACAAAAGTTCAGCAAAGCATCATGTTATGTGCAGAGTACAAATAAAGGACAAGGACTGTAGGGATTGTTTCCTTCTAGCAGTGCACCTGGGATAAGAATGCCTCTCATTGAGCCACATTTGACTTGATAGTCATAATGAGTAACTGTTAGTCTTGCCACCCCATCTGTATATAAATAGTTTTACCTACAAAGAAAAGCTAATCCAAAAAACATAATGTCAAATGTCTACTCAACTATCACATATTTTGTTGACTTGAGTTTTTCTAAAAGAAGAAGAAGAAGAGGAGGAGGAGGAGGAGGAGGAGGAGGAGGAGGAGGAGGAGGAGGAGAAGAAGAAGAAGAAGAAGAAGAAGAAGAAGAAGAAGAAGAAGAAGAAGAAGAAGAAGAAGAAGAAGAAAAGAAGAAGAAGAAGAAGAAGTCAAGTATGTGGAGAAATATGGCACAGTGGTCCTATGGAACTGCTTGTGCCAATGGTGTCTTCCTATATGATCATTAGAGACTTCTGAAAAAATGTTAAACAGTCAGTCAATATGAAATGAAATAAAAACACAGGTTTTGAGATTGGAAGTAGTGACATTTCTTTTTCCTCAACACTTGGGCCAGCATGCTGCTCTTCAGCTGACTTCCAGCCCTCACCCCCTTTGGCATCACAGCCTGATGTAAAACAACCCTAACCTCGACCCTCAACCATCACCGTCAGTAGACATAAAACTTGCCTCCCTGTAGAGTGTCACTTAACCAGCTGGGCCAGAGAGTACAAATTAAATGCCATAAAATGTCTTCATTTGGTTCAGTGAGATCAAATATCAGCAGTAATGCTTCATTATTTTTCATTATCAGTCAGTGAGACTTTTTTTCAACCTTGGGAATCAGCACCAAACTACACTTGACAAGAGACTGAAAGAGAAACCATAAAATAAACAAAATCATTTCCGCAGCCCAGCCTCTGGAGGACACGTACATTCTAAGGGGATGTTTAATTACATTGCAGACTAGAGTTGTGTCCTGCAGTTGGAAAAGGGGCTGCCACTGCACAGTGATTTCTGCTCTCAGAGCAGACGTGGTTTTCATAGAGTACAGCATGATACTTAACTGAGCTAGACAGAGATGGCAGACTTGTGAGCAGAGGATCATTGCTGGACCTATAGTGCCATCTACAGAATACACTGAATAATGTAGAGGCCAATTCTTGTGTGTTCTTCAAGTAACATTACCCCCAAAGAATTCAGATGTGTACATGTTTAGAATTCCCTGTACATGCAGTAAGACTTCATTGCTTTGTTTAATAACTTTGTTACTTTGCTTAAGAGGGAAAGAGAGAGAGAGAGAGAGAGAGAGAGAGAGAGAGAGAGAGAGAGAGAGAGAGATTGCTTGTAAAAATGTTGGTTTTTTACGTTTGAATATCTGTTAATTAGACTCCTAAGGGAATGAGTATTGCCTTACATCTTATTTTGTATTAAAGTGATTACCTACTTTTTCAAGACTCTATTTGATAACCCTTTTGAGGCATAGCATTTGGCTTGCTGGTTACTTCAAACAGCATTAGATTCTCACCCAGTCTACTAGTGTGCTGGACCTTTTTAGAACAACTTCACTTTTCGTAAAAAGAACCATTCTCACTAGCAACTCCAACAATTTGGAACTCATAGTGGCATGTATATTTAATATTTTTTATGTTTATGAGTCTCTCTGAGGATGTGGAGGAAAAAGTGCCTTGGAGCCAAGAAACTTTCAAATGTGATGGATGGCTATTTTGTATAAAGCGAGTTGTGAGGATGACTGCAGTTTTGTGGATGAGCGCTGAGCTAGCATATTGGTCTGAGCCAACAGTATCTGGTAACTGGGTTGTCATTCGCATTCCTTTTCCTCTTTCCTCCTCCTTTTCTCTTTGGCAAAAATCATACCCACTTGTGACACAATGGGAATTCTGCTGCTGGGCTGCACAAAAGATGTGAAATCCTGGATCTGCCTCCAGAGGGCTTAGCATCTAGTAGAAGAGCTGGGGCCAATTCTTACCAGTGTAATCAACTCAGCTATGCATGGGATAAAGTGATAAATGAGGTGATGGAGAGGAAGTGCTGAAGTCACTAACTGAAAAGAAATTCTTGCCTCATTTGTTTTTTAGGGTGAAAAAGACTGGGAAAGAATGCATTACTAAGCCTTCATTACTTTTCTAAAATATCCTGCAGCATGCTTACTAATGGATTAGGAAATTTTCCTGAATAAATAGTTTGAATATCACATTCAAAAATATATGAGCAAAGAATGCTTTTAATTTTTTTCTGCATACTTCATTTTACATATGACCTCCAAGAAATGGTATATATAGTTAGATATATTTATAGAACTGATGTTCCATAAATCTCATTATCCCTTTACATAGTAATGTTTAACTGGAGATGAAAGTTTTAGCCCATTTTCATTGTTATAGAATATCTTTAAATGGAGTCTAGTTTCATGATATACCTTTGATAAATGCATTTGACAACCTAGCAACATAATATTTACAAAAATAATTTTAAATTATACTATTGCAAAACCCATTCAAATTGTACTTTCACATAGATATTGTGGTTCTTTGCAAATTGGCTTGACCATTAATGGTCATTGTGTGGTTTACCAACCATCTGAGAAAATCTACTTGCTAAATAACAAATCATAAGGGATAACTTTCCTCCAAACAAGGATCTTTTGAAAATCCAAGCTCAAGAAACTTATTTCAGTACTATTTGTGTGTAGTGTGTGTTGTTTCATCTGAAGAGCGCCATACTCCCTTGGACAAAGTGAGATTCTTTAAATATATCAGGAAATGATATATGCATATTCAAGGAAAAATTGCAGCCTGAAATATGTATAGGGGAAATCACTGTTATTTGAAAGGCATTCATAATTTAGATTTGAGTCAAGCTGGACCATATCGCTAGATGAATACAAAAAAGAGAAAAGGGGCTTCCCTGGCAGAATATATCAGAAATGAGCAATTGAGCAACTTTGCAACCCACCTGGATCTTCTACTTGAAACCTAATTATCACACTGCAGGCAAGGACAAACCTACCAGACCTCCCACTCATGGCCACGTTGGTGCTGTTTCAACTAAGATGCAAACAAAAGCTATTCATTTTACCTGAAGAACAAAGAAATATAGTTACTTCATTTGGTATAACCTGGCAGCTAATTCCCTATTGTCTTCCCCATACTGTCCTCAGCTTCTTGAGTTTAGTTAAGACTGTAAAATTGCAAGCATGAGGAGCACCAAGATGCTAATTCCTCGACAAAAACTATGACTCTGCTAACTCAGCCCAACAATAAGGTCACCTTAAATGACTTTAATATCAGTTAACTATTCTACTTGCTTCCATGTGACATGAATAAACCATATGAAATACATAACAGCATCTTCAAATTAAAGATTGGAAAACAAATTTTAAGAATTTAAGAACTGTAAGCCGTGTTACATGGAATGGAAGGCAAGTGAGCAGGATAAATACATTAATGGGAGGTTAACAGAAATCACTCTGTAGATAGCCAGTAAGGTGTGAATCTTCATGAGCAGGCAAATATGCACATTTGCACAACTATGAAAAAGGAAGTATTAGGTACTCCAAATATGAGGCTTGAGAGATAAGTTCTCCCCTAAGGGCTATGGCCTATCAAGCCAAAAGTTTGTAGCCCCTGTAACTGTACCATTGTGGGTTCCATCTCTTGAAACTCAGAGAAACTTCTTTTTGAAGCAAATAGCTGCTATCGCAGAGATGTGCAACTGGTCAAGATGCAAAGAATAAGACTGGTGTGTTCTGCCCTGAATGGTGCATGTGTTATAACATCCCTGCCTCCTAGGACTCAGGAATCATTGTGGAAGAGCAGGGCAGAAGGTCTGTAAAACACCAGAGGTGACAGGTAGCACGTGGAAGCAGTGCTTTGTGAACACAATAGGACAGTTGCACATATGCATTCACAGCAACTGTGACGGCATGTACGAGGCCTGCACAAGCTCAAAACAGACAAAAGCCCAAATGCAGGGGGAAGTGAGCACACCAATGAGGCACTATTAGTAGTTCATGACTCCCTAAAAGAGGAGAATACACTTTCTTTAAGAGTATGGCCTCTGGTAGCTCTAACATGTTCCAGTAAATGGCCACACACCTAAGAGTACATGTGCAGCATCAGTAGGGCTCAGTGGGACTTAAAGACGAGCAAGGACTGTCTTAGTTAGTTCTATTGCTGTGATAAAACACCGTGACCAGAGAGAAAGTTGGGGAGGAAAGGGTTTATTTGGCTGATTCTTTTATAGGACACCATTGAAGGAAGTCAAGACAGGAATTGAAACAGGACCAGAACCTAGAGACAGGAGCTGATGCAGAAGCAAGATGGTAGGGGCAAAGGGGGCTACACATTGACTTGCTCCTCATGGCTTGCTCAGCCTGCTTTCTTGTAGAACCCAGGACCACCCACGCGCAATGGGCTAGGCACTCCCTGTCAATTGCTAGTTAAGCAAATGCTTTACATGCTGGCCCCCAACCTGATCTTACGAAGGCATTTGAGGTTCCCTTTGCTCAAGTGACTTTCCCTTGTGTCAAGTTGATATACACCTATCAAGCACAAGCACACAAAATAGAGAAGATATGGAATTGGGGGAGATGGAGGGACTTAGGAAGGAGTATAAGTATCAAAATACAATGAATAAAATTCTAAAGTAATTAATAAACTATGTAGAACAGTCAAAGTCGTTTCTAAATGTGAAAAGAACCAGATGTAGAAACAATGAAGAAAGAAAGGCAACAACCAGAAGTAAAAATATGGTTGGAAAGATAGATCTGGAATAGCTGAGGATACATTTTCTGTGGTTATTTCACAAAAATTAAGGAATATACAGGAGACTACAGTCCCAGAAATTAGAGCTCAACATATTTATGCCTTAATGGCTTGAAGATACATGGCATGCAATTACCCAGACATTCCCATTACTGTATAATATTCTGTTCTCTTTTTCCTCCGTGTGTGTGATGTGGACAAGACAGAACATGCATTGTTCTTTTAAATGAAACATGAACAGGGCAGCCATGTGTATTAGATAATGCTAGAATATTATAATCACCCCGTTGTGTCTGTGTTAAGCTGATTTTGAACTGTTAGTTGCTGGTAGTTTCTGCAGACTGTGATTAGATAAGCGGATGCAAATAGTAATTGTAACTGATGAATGATTGATGACTTTCTGTGCTTCGCTCTGCACTCTTGGAAACAGCCTGTGGCCAGCTGGAAATGGAAATGCTAAGCAATGAATTAGGATCGGTTTAAAAGTGCAGCGCTTGCTCAGTTTCTTGAAGTGATTGGATAGGGTGAGGAAGAGCGTGTTCAAAGAGGAATGCCATCTTCGCTGGCCTTCTCTTTCCCAGGTTGTTTTTGTTTGTTTCTTTTATTTTATTTTGGTTTGTTTTTTTAATTTTGTTTTTCACTTTCTAAGTTAGAAAATTGCTAATTAAAGTTTAAAAAAAAAAGAACTACAAAAGTTCTATAGCATGATTTGTTAGGTCTCAAACCCCCAGACTCTGGCTGCCAGGTTCTGCCAGCATCTCTCAGTCCCTATCTGTTCCAGGGTCCTCCTGGCTGGCATAGCCTGCCCCCTACTCAAAAATTCTTCCCTCTCCCTGCTATTCTTCCCTATATAATTCATCCATTTTGACTCTGCTGGTTCTTTATCGCCTTTAGGACCTCTTGCCCTCCTGGCTACTGCTCCTGATTCCCCTCTCTCCCTCTTCCCTTTTCCTCTCTCCTGCCCTGCCCCCGTCAGCATATGAACTACTGGTTCCGTCTGCCTATGAGGTCAAAGGTCAAGTCTAGCCTCTTCTAGACACTTCTTCTTAGGCTCTTCCTCATATCTATAATAAACCTTCTCCATAATTTAGAAGTAGTCATACTCGTTCTTCTTTCTTTCTCTTCTTTCTTTCTTTTTTCATTCAATGGTGAATTAAAGATGCTAGACAAATGATAATTCATGTCTGATGATGATTGATGTCTCGCATTAAAAGACCCATGTTCTGAGGCGAGCCCACTAGGTGGTACAGCTGAAGACTCATATTTAAACACTATAGTGTTGTTATTGCAAGTGATGAGTCGAATTGTCCAGTGCACTGCAGTTAATATGGTTTCTACGCATCTCTATAAAGTTATATATGAGTGTGTATAGGTTTGGGTGTCATGGGTTTTGGTTCTGTAAATTGACTATTTGAATTTCTGATTAAAATACATAAACAGCAGGAACTACAGACATAGATCAGTTGTTAAGAGCAATTACTGTTCTTATAGAAGACCCAGATTTGTTTCTCAGAACCCACATATCATCTCATAGCCATCTGTAACTCCAGTTCGAGGTGATCCAATGCCCTCTTCTTAACCTTTCTGGATGTTTCGTATAGATGGTACACAGACATACATAAAGGAAAACATCCATAAATGCAGTTTTTAACTTAAGGGTATAGTATATTATTAGAGTAATAAAATAAACAAGCATAAAAAGGAAATTTTTTAAGCTTCTGACATACACAGGTTTATGTATAGGTTTATACAGCAGAGGTTTCATGGCCAATATCTGACCCTCCCATTTCCTCTTGAGTCCACAACACATAATACACTTTGTGTGGACTGTCTTATTTTCACTGTTCCTGCTTTGCAGGTCATCTAAAAAGACCACGTCAAGATGCCAAACATGACCATAATGAAGTATGACTTAGAATTCAGAGTTCTAAGAACTGGGTTGCTAAATCAGGTCCAGATGTGTGTGTGTGTGTGTGTGTGTGTGTGTGTGTGTGCTGTGACTGTCCCAGTGCTTAGAAGAAAACAACAGAACGAGACAGTGAGACAGAGCAGATGTGGACTGAGAACTGGGACCTAGTCACACATCCTTCTAAAGTTAAATTAGTGACTAATGTCCCATACCATGTCATTTTTGTTCCATAAAGAGTATGGTGGTACTTGCAATAGGTCATCAAAAAATGCACTCCAATAGACAAAAAAAAAAAGAAATTAACCATAAGCATATAGGACAGGAAACATAATTTTTAAAATAACTAATTCTAGGATTCAGTAAAAGATAATACATTCATAATAGTCAATAATCTGTATTGTTTGGGGGACATCTGGGACCTCACCAACAACTCTTAGAGAAATACAACATATCTAACACTGGGATTTCCATATAATAACCTATGGCTTCTAGGAGAAGTATTATTCATCCACGGAGGGGACCTAAATTTAAATTCTTTTAATGATGTTGTTAATAATCTCATAAAATAGATTCCCCTACCATAATGACTCCCATATACCATTTTCTGACAATACTTTCTACACAATGTTCTGTACAGGTGCTGTAGGTCAGCAAAGACAGTCTTAAAATGTCCAGCCAATGGCTAGGCAGGATACTCTAAACTAGACTGAATGGTCCATATATAAGTGGTTTGCTCTGGTCTTTTTTAGAATGCTGTAGCTGTATGGAATTAGCGCTAGATTGGCTCCTTCAACAAGCCACACACTAATTAATTTCACTGAATTTGCACTAAACTAAAACTCTTGGTTTCCAGTGATACTATATAGGCCTGTGTGACTCTAAACTCAGGTCACTGACCTTTCTACTTCAATCAGGGTCCTTATTTCATTTCATTCTGATCAAGGGTCCTAGATTAAGAGAAAACTGTAGTTTGGGTTTGGTTTGGTTTTGTTAGGCTTTTGGGGTGTGTGTGTGTGTGTGTGTGTGTGTGTGTGTGTGTGTGTGTGTGTGTGTGTGAGAGAGAGAGAGAGAGAGAGAGAGAGAGAGAGAGAGAGAATAGACACTAGAGAAAGTTTGGGGCTGCCAGGAAAAAAATGAGGGAGCTTTGTATCTTAGTTACAATATAATGTCATGAATTGTTATGCCATCCAAACACAACTAATAACATTTTTTTATATTTCCTCTCATGCTTCCAGAGTGCATAGTGATGCTGTATACACACCATTTACATACTGTCCTTAAGTGGACTTAACGCAGGCATATGTTATGCTGTAGATGGTGCTCGTGAAAGTCTGATTTCCTTGAATAATACTCAGTGGAGTATGAGCTTGCATGTTTATTTCTCTTGGACAGTTAGATGCTTTTACCATTATAAATAAATGGTATGACAGACACATATGTGCATGGTGTTTGATCTCTGCATATGATTCTTTGAAAATAAATGCTCAGAAGAGAAACTACTGAGCCCAAGATAATGAATTCTGCAGATGTGATTTTCACCATTTAATTAGAAAATAAGTGCAGAGACAAAAAGACAACGGATAGGCAATATCCTGGCCCCTGGGCTCCTGTAACGCTCTTTAAGTCTCTTTTCATTACACATGTAATTGCTTCCTCAAAGATGCCTTCCCTAGGAGCACATCTATGGAAATCCACTCCACTGGAAGCAGGCCCAGAAGAGCAGTAGCTCTGGTACAGGAAACGTTTCTTCTACAAAGAAATGTCCACCGACGTCAATCCAGGGGTGAGCTGAGACTCCTCCACACAGGACTTTAGGAGACTGGCTCCTCCGTCTCTGCATGGAGTCTGGTCAGAGGCAACAGCTGGAGGTGCATCCCTTCAGTATCCCTGGGGACAGCAGGAGAGGCATCTGAGTTAGCTGTTTCCCTAAAGGAACATCCTGTAAGGAGCTAAACAACATTTGCCGTATGCTTTTATCTAGAACTTTCTCTGGTAGATTTACCTACCTGCAAAGGAAGTTATTTTCCTACAGGTCACATCTTTCATTGTTCTCCTTGGGCCATTTATTTCCCAATCCACCCTTTAAATTCATGGTTTTTTCAAACAAAGGATAAGATGAAATTGGCCCATTAAAAATAACAGACCTAATAATCCAAGTGGGCATTTTAAATCAATTGTTCATTACTCAGAGACATGAATCTTTGTCAGATGCCAGTTCAGACATCCTAACTAGCTTATGTACCCTTCCCTTATCATTTGACTATGAAGAAAAGACAGGAGTTAGGAGTCTCTCTCCCTTGAATCAAATGTCAGTTTGTCAGAATGTGAACGCTATAAAGCAAAATAAACTGGCCATCAGTTTCCACATGTGTATCCAGGTCCTTGGATACCTGGGCTCTGAACCTGTGAGTTGCAATGTTGATTTCATCCTAGGAAGATGAATAAAGAATTGGGTGATTTTTCTACTTTGCTCCTTCTCAGCTATACACTCACCCACATGTACCCCTTTCCTGAGCTCCTTCCTGCTCAGTTCCTTTAAAGAATTTATTTGAAAGCTTTTCCAGAAAAATCGATAGTCATAATCAGGGTCCAGAAATAGTAAGAAATTCCATAGTCTCCCCTACTTGTTATTGATAAAACCATTTAAAAGGAGAATAAAGAAATTGTGGACTTAACTTTTTAATGTTTTATTCAGCGGCTATCAATGATTTTTCTATTTCCACCACTACTGTTGTTTTTGTCTTCCTATCATAATCCTTTGTGTAATATTATGTAGAACTTCACCCATATAACTATTTCAGAAAACACTATCATTAGTTGATGTTTTGTGACCAAATTAGCCCAGCATCTGAACACTACTAAAGATGATCATCCACTAAACCCATCCCATAACCTTTCAGAGTTCGTTCTCCACGTAAAGAGGGAAGGAGAGAGACCCTCCCCTGGGTTGTTCCTCTTTCTTCTATTCATTTATATCTTCTCCCATTCACTTTCCCTCTCCCTCTCTTTTTCCACATACATTTTGCACAACTCTCCCCTCGTGTAGCACTGGAATTTTACCAATTGGTGATAGTTTTGTCCAGTGGAATTCTGAAGCATAATATATCCCTAAATGAATTGGCCTCTAAGCATACCTCACTGTAAACTTATACAACTCTTTTCTACTTTAATAATATCTTTTTAAAAAACCTATTTGCATGTCTTTGCCATGCCACATTTAGAATACTTAATGAAAAGTTGTTTCCCTCTTGTCAGGAAAAGGCCAAGAGACCCCAGTTGCTCCTTTAAAAGGATATCTACTCAAACCTGCCCTAGAAATAAAATTACAGTGACTTCAGCCTTATTCTTTAAAAGATGTGTTAAGCGTTTTGAAATAGGACTATCAACAGATATTTAGAAGGCTAACAATCTGTAAAGCAAATAAAGATGCCTTTGGAAAGGAAGCAGAGATAGTAAGAGCCAGTAATGAAAGATGAAGACGTGGAAACTCTAACCCTGAATGCAGTTCTTTTTCAGGCGCCTGTGTTGTCTGTGCCCCTTTGAACGTTAACTCCTTTGAATTATTCCTTGATTGCTGTTTGGAGCCATCACATTGATCTGAGAAAAGCAAATGGGGCCGTTAAAATCCCGTTCCAAATGGGAACAACCTCTGCATTGATGGGTAGTAATGGCAAGGTGGCTGAAAAGGAAGGGACTGTGTTTATTTCTTATTGACCAGAACTTTGTCTGTTCAATTAGTCTATGCCAAGTTCAGAAACAGCAGGTGCTCATTACAGAGGGATGTAGCAACTGAAGACTTTTGCTTCTTCGGATCGAGGAAGACTCCTGCCCCAGATTTTTCACCACTGACTTCTGACTGTTTCCTGGGCTAGACAGTCTGTTCCTGAAATTTCCATTCAAGTCAGAAAACTAGTCCTTGTGTCCAACTCTGGGAATTGGAATGGATTTTCAATATTAATAAATATAGGACTATTTAATGTTTGGGAGCTTGATCCAGCTGCTCCTGTCTCGTCCCTCTCCCAAGGGCAATAAGGACCAAACCTCAAGGCTTGCCCTTGACCTTATCCTCCATTTTATCCCATTAAGTCTCTAGAGAAAACCACACCCATGGCAAGTCACTCCCAAATACCATTGGCTAACTGAATCGAACTCCCACAAAAGTTTAGGAAGTTCCAATCTAGATGGTGGTAGATATTTTTGTATTAAAAGATATATATTGTATATTTTCTTCCAACAAAAAACAAACACATGGATAAGACAAACTAATTTAAAAATAAAAGATTAGATTAAAGGAATTGTGTGAAGTCCATAAGAGATCCACTTGAAGCGAAATGATACTAGAAGCCTACATCCTAGAAAGACATGAATAAAGCTGTTTATTATTAACTTCTTTATTATGCAATGGCAGATTCATGATAAAAATGAGAAATTTATGCTAAAAAGTATATTAGTTGTATAAGTGAATGTTTACATTGGGAGACAGTTGCTGGAGAGTGTTGTTTACCACATTGTATCTCTCTCTCTCTCTCTCTCTCTCTCTCTCTCTCTCTCTCTCTCTCTCCCTCTCTCTCTCTCTGGGGGAGGCCCAGCTTTTCTGTAGGTGAACATGTGTTTTTGTGGGCACAAATGCAGATATATACCTATATGTATGGTGGTCAGAAGCCCGCAGCAGATGTTCTTCAGAAGTCATTCACCTTGTTTTTCAGACATGGTCTCTCACTGTGGCCCAGAACTCACCTATTCGGCTAGACCAGCTAACTCTCTCTCTTCCTCCCAGCACTGGGGTTACACACTTGGGCCACTGTGCTGGCAGTTTTACATGGCTGCTGGAACTTGCCCTCAAATCCTAAGACTTGCATATTGGGCATTTTACCAACTTAGCAATCTTCCAGCCCCTTTCTGAGTAAAGTTTTTCTCAAGAAGAGAAAAACAGAGTAAGATGGTAAACATAGGATGTCAAGTGAAGTAAAGATACAGTGAGAACTTAAACTTACAGACTTACTATGCAGTCAAAAAACTAGAGAAGGTAGAAGAAGAGGAGAAGAAGAAAAATCATAAGTTGATTGAAAACTTAAACAAAAATCACAAGACCAAGAGTTCCCATATATGACACCTCTGCATAGCTCACCAGCTATCAGGATCTTCCTAAGAGTTGTTTAACTGTAACAGCTAGTGGACATGGGTTAGCATCTTTCTCACTTACCAACTGCAGCTTGCTTTAGAATTCACTTTGCTTTGTGTTGTGCATTCTGTGAGAAAACTCTACTTCCTATGAAAGGAGAGAAAGCAATATTCTGGAAGCTGAAAAGGGGAAATCCAAGAAAACAGAATTAGACATCAAAAGACAGGCAAGATTGAGTAATTTTCTATTGTCTGGCATAGCCTTGAAGCTTTAAGCATGTCAGTCTTACTATGGAGTAGATTCTGACCTGAAAATTTGACTCAGTCACATGATAACAGAATCAGGAATGGAGTGTTCAAATGTATAGCAACTCCCTGACCCCACCCACAAGCCCAGGAAAGGGTACATCACCACACTCAAGAAGAAAGCTTCTCAGCAATTTTTTAATTTAATATAGACCTAAAAAAACAAACAAATAAGAAACAGATATAAAAGTATGTTGTTGCAGTTGAATGTACCAAAAAAATTAACTATATGCATGAAAAATAAGTATTGGAAAATTTATTTAAGTAATAATATTATGGATGCTTTTTCCTATTTCCTATCTGACTAGAATTGTATTTGTATGATAATGAAATGTTGAAAATATTTGTCCTTGTTATTTTCATGGTGAAGAGACACCATGACCAAGACAACTTATAAAAGAAAGCATTCAATTGGAAGTTGCTTACAGTTTCAGAGGGTGAGTCCATGATCAGGTCAGGAAGCTTAGTGACAGGCATGGAGCTGAAAAAGTAGTAGTTAAGCTCTTGCATCCCGGTCCACAGGTTGAAGACCGACACTGTGCCTGGTGTGCACTTTTTGAGGTTTGTTTACAAGTATTGTGTCATGGAGAAGAATTTTGAAAACCTCCATCAGAAGCTTTTTGTAATCCAGGAAACAAATTCAGTGATGTCACGGAATCAAAAGAAAACAGAAAATTGAGTAGAGTTTCTATACATTTAAAAACAAGCCACATGAAAAAATAATCCAATTTTTTTAATATAATTTTTTATTGAAAAAAAATTTCCGCCTCCTCCCCGCCTCCCATTTCCCTCCCCGTCTCCCTTTTCCCCTCCTCCTCCCTCTCCTCTCTCCCTTCCCCCACTCCTCTCCCCCTCCCTCTCCAGTCTGAAGGGCAGTCAGGGTTCCCTGCCCTGTGGAAAGTCCAAAGTCCACCCTGCTCCATCCTGGTCTAGGAAGGTGAACATCCAAACTGGCTAGGCTCCCACAAAGCCAGAACATGAAGTAGGATCTGCAATATCATCCAAAAATAAAGTACTAAGGAATAATTTAACCACAGAGATCAAAGGACAGACACAGAAAATTCTAGGCCATTGATGAAGAAAATTGAAGATGACAGTAGATGCAGCTATTCTGATTTGGTCAGTCTAGCAGTCCTTTTTCTGTTTGGTGACTGGAAGTTTCTTTTTATTGTTTTTATTGAGCTATATATTTTTCTTAGCTCCCTTCCCTTCCTTCTCTTCTCTCTCCCATGGCCCCCATGCTCCCAGTTTATTCAGAAATCTTGTCTTTTTCTACTTGCCATGCAGATTAGATTCATTTATGTCTCTCTTAGGATTATCATTGGTATCTAAGTTCTCTGGGGTTATGAATTGTAGGCTAATTTTTTTGCTTTATATCTAAAAGCAACTTATGACTGAGTATATATGATACTTATCTATCTGGGTCTGGGTTACCTCACTTAATATAATATTTTCTAGATTTATCCATTTGCCCACAAATTTCAAGATGTCAATTTTTTTCTGCTGTGTAGTACTCCATTGTGTAAGTGTACCACATTTTTCTTATCCATTTTTTGGTCAAGGGGCATTTAGGTTATTTCCATGTTCTGACTGTGACAAGCAGCGCTACTGTAAACTTAGTTGAGCACATGTCCTTGTGGTATGATTGAGCATCCTTTTGGTATAAACCCAAAACTGATATTGCTGGGTCTTGAGGTAAATTGTTTCCTAATTTTATGAGAAATTGCCATACTGATTTCCAAAGTGGCTGTACCAGTTTATATTCCCACCAGCAATGGAGGAGTGTTCCTTTTATCCCACATCCTCTCCAACATAAGCTGCCATCAGTGTTTTTGATCTTGACCATTCTTGCATGTATAAGATGGAATCTCAGAGTTGTTTGGATTTGTATTTCTCTGATGGTTAAGGATGTTGAGCATTTCCTTAAGTGTCTTTCAGCCATTCTAGGTTCATCTGTTGGGAGTTCTCTGTTTAGGTCTGTACCCCATTTTTTATTGGATTATTTGTTCTTTTGATGACCTATTTCTTGAGTTCTTTGTATAATTTGGAGACCAGCCCTCTTTCTGATGTGGAATTGGTGAAGATCTTTTCCCATTCTGTAGGCTGCCATTTTGTCTTGTTGAACAAGTTCTTTACTTTAGAGAAGCTTCTCAGTTTCAGGAGGTCCCATTTATTAATTGTTTCTCTCAGTGTCTGTGCTACTGGGGTTATATTTAGGAAATGGTCTGCTGTGCCAATGCATTCAAGTTTACTTCCCAATTTCTCTTCTGTGAGGTTCAGTGTGGTTGGTTTTATGTTGAAGTCTTTGATCCATTTGGATTTGAGTTTTGTACATACTTATAGATATGGATCTGTTTCCATTCTTCTACACGTTGATATCCAGTTATGACAGCACCATTTGTTAAATATGCTTTCTTTTCATTTTATATTTTTTGCTTCTTTGTCAAAAATCAGGTGTTTGTAGGTGTGTGAATGGAAATCCAGATCTTTGATTCAATTCCATTGGTCCTCCTGTCTGTTTTTATGCCAATACCAGGCTGTTTCCAGTACTGGAACTCTGTAGTAGAGTTTGAAGTCAGGGATTGTGTTACCTCCAGAAGTTCCTTTATTGTACAGGATTGTTTTGCCTATCTTGGGTGTTTTGTTTTTCCATATCAAATTATGTATTTTTCTTTCAAGATCTGTGAAGAATTTTGCTGGGATTCTGATGAGCATTGCATTGAATTTGTAGGTTGCTTTTTCTAAGACTGCAATTTTTACTATGTTAATTCTACCTACCCAAGAGCATGGGAGATATTTCCATTTTCTGGTGTTTTCTTCAATTTCTTTCTTCAAATACTTAAAGTTCTTGTCATACAGGTCTTTCATTTGTTTGGTTAGAGTTACTCCTAGATATTTTATGTTATTTGTGGCTATTGTGAAGGGTGACGTTTCTCTGATTTTTTCTTAGCCCATTTATTTGGTATATGCTTTTTTAACCTCAGATCTCACACCCATTTACACACACACCCCCAACAAGTCCATACCTCCTAATTCTTCCCAAAAGAATTCCACTAACTAGGGACCAAATATCCAAACATATGAGCCTATGGGCCATTCTTATTCTTACCATCAAAATCTTGTTTCCTGCAAAGGAGCCAAATTTTCTATAGTTCTAAAGCCTTGTTTCGGAGCTCAGTAATGGGTAATTGATAGAACTAATCCCATCAATTCTTACCAACTGTGAAATGTCAAGTGTGATGGAGGTGTTTTTCATCTGCTACCTAAAGTGGACTGTACATTTAACATAGCGTACACTTAGTACTTAGCTTCACAGGAAGGCAACCCATTGAGAAACCTGCTATTCAAACTGAGTTTACATGTTCTGCTGGGTACTTACTAGTGAATTAATCAAACCAACTTGTGGATGGATGGGTATCCCCAGGCAAGTCTTTTAAATTCATTTTAATAGAACAAAGAGCATCCTGGGTAGTGCTAGAGACATAGAAGCTAGAGTAACACTGACCTTGGATGTCAAAGGCAGATGGCTTGGGATGGTTGCCCCTCTGGAACAGACAAAATTCAAGCAAAAAGCAAATTTCCTACCACAGACTGAAGGCTGTGCTTTTGCATAAGTGGAACTATTTGTTTGGAAACAGGCAAACAAATTGCCATTTTAAGATGCCTTAAAAAATTGTTGAGGTTGGCAATGGTATCATTTATCAAGAGACATCATGAAAACTTCTCAGTTGCTTTCTAGGCTGTGTTTGTGTAAGCTGACATTACTTATTTTATGATAGAAAGGGGAAATGCTGTCCTAGGTTTTGGTTATATTTCATGTGCCATTCCAACTCTGAGTTTTAATAATGCTTTGAGGATTCTGAAAAGAATTCTTCAAGAATGTTTTTGCACATCATTAAAAAAATTTATCATGGCAATGATTGAATGAGTTGGTAAGAGTTTAATTGAAATATGACCTTCTTGGCATATATATAAAATTTAAAATAATATATTTAAATAAAAGTATAGAAACTTTTTCTTGTGTCTTTGTAGTTCTTTCTTATAAGGGCTAGAAGCAGTCTAAGGTAACTGTTTAAATTTACATCAGTAGTTGCTACATCAGAATGAAATGCTTTACTTTGTTTCTATTGACTTCTCACTACCCTTAAATAAAATAAGTAACTAAAACAGAAAAAGGTTAAAGTCTCATTGCAATCAAACCTTTATGGATAACTATTTCTAGAATTACAGAATTTGTCCCCTTAAAATATTTTCTGTCTTTTTGCACTTCTCTATATGTGTGTTTTTAGCCAAAAAGGTGACAGTAATGAACATTTTTTCCACAGTTACTTTTTCTACTTGAAAATATTTTCCTGTATCTTTAAAATTATTACCTTATCTCAAATGTAACTCTAACTGATTTACTATGCACAGAGAATTGTGTTATACAGAGCTAACCATGACATTTAACTAGTTCCAATACAGCATATGTGTTGATAATATGCCTGCTTTTGTAATTTTTCATTACTTTTCTAGACATTCTAGAAAGTTTCAGTGTGTCATTTGTCATTCATAGATGTCATTACAGTCCTATTCATCTCCTGGCCTCCCCACCTACCTCCTTCTTTCCTCCAGTTAGTTCCTCCTGTTCTCACGTCACATGTATTCTACCCTCGTATTCCCCTTTCATGCCCCTTATAACTCTATAACTCCTCCTTTCCTCTGAGTTTCCAGTCAATGCTCCTGCATGCTTTCATGTAGATGCAGAAATTGTGTGTGTGTGTGTGTGTGTGTGTGTGTGTGTGTGTATGAAAAGAAAGAGAAGATGGAGCAGGAAAGGAAGAAAAGAGGAAGACCACAAGACAAAATACATAATACCTGTATTTCTGAATCACCCTTAGCATAAGGAGCTATAACTCCATTCATTTTCTTCAGATGTCATGATTTCATACTTCTTTATTGTTGAATAAGTTCTCATTACATGTATGTACACATTTTCTTTATCCATTCATTTCTTAGACAACTAGGTTTGGCTAGTGAGGGTGGCAAATAATGTAATATTATAATAAAGTAATATCATCAATACACTGTTGTGGGAATACAAATTACCGCAGACACCATATAAACCATGAGTAAGACCATATGTCCAGAAGAAAACAGCTGGATCATGATATGGATGTTAATTGATTGATGACTGATTGATCAAAAATGAATTTTCTTTGTCAGTCTAATGAAGAACAGTGTCATTGTTAACAAAATTATCATACAGTTGTTATCAGAAAGCATCATGTTTTGGCTAAAAATGGTCCATAAATTCCTAATTTGAATTTATTATTCGTCTTTCACTTGTGTAAGCAAACTCTTCTCAGAGTTACTGAACTCTATGGATTGCATGTTTCATTGCAGTTTCTCATCTAACACGGTGCACATAGGTATATGTTTATTTTGCTTCACAGTATCTTTGAATTATTTTGATAATTTTTGAAACACACAATTGTAGAAAGTAATAATTTTATTTTTGTTTTTAATCCTTGTCAAAATGGAAGAAATAAAGCTGTAAAACCTTGATAGCATGTACACTCAATTACTGTCCAAATGAAGAAAATTATTAGTCAGGACCCATGGATTCAGAAATCTTCAACAAAACTCAAAAACATATTCAACAACACTTTAAGAGAATCAGTCTTCATGATAAAATGGAAATCATTCCTGGCCCAAAAAGATTCATATGAGAATCAGTACAAATACATCACATTAAGAAACGAAGAGTGAGACCCATATTATCATCTGGATATATACAGAAGGCCGTTTTCTCTGGAAAGAACAAGGGATCAACTTCCATCCAACAAGGTGCTAGAAATCTTACTCAGCACAACTGGGCATATGAAATAAATAAATGACATCACAGTTAGAAGGGGAGGAGTTAAACTGTTCTGTCTACATATGATGCAGTCATATAAAAATGTATAAAGATTATATTACTTGACTGCTATCTGAATACCTAGGAGGCCATGGCAGAGAATTGTTGTGAGATCAAACCCAGCCTGATCTACAAATTCAGAACCAAGCCAGATGGGGCTACTTAAATCCCTATCTCAAAACATAGACACAAAAATTCAACATATGAAAAAATTAGTAGCATATCTATAAGTTAACAATTGCTACCCTCCCAAAATGTATCATTTACCATCTCATTTACAACTACAAAAATAGGTAAAATACTTAAGTATAAATTTAACCATTCCTATACCCTGATAAATGCAAAACATTAATGAAAGAAATTGAAAACAACAGAAAAATGCAGGACTCCCATGTTCACGTATTGGAATAATAGTTAATACAGTTAAAATACTCATCTTCTGCAAGGTAACTTATGAATTAAGGACAATTCCTATCAAAATTCCTGCAATTTTCTTCATAGAAATAGAAAGAGAACTCGAAAATATATATGTGAAACCACAGAAGACCCTGAACAGACAAAATAACCTTGAAGGATGGGGAGACCTCAGTAACACAGATTCAGATTTGAAGGCTTCTACAAAACTAGAGGACATTATGAATGTTCTTTTTAACATAGTAAAATTTTATGTATTACATAATTTTGTGAGGCTCTTACATTTAATAGTTTGTCATTGATTGTTACAGGTTGAGTATTTATTTGTCTCCTGTACATCCTGTCCAGGAAAGGCCTAACCAAATCAGTAATTCTCAGCCAGGATGTTTTGGTTTCCTATGGAATCTTTTGCGGAGCCTCGGCTCTTCCTTGGATGTTATTCTGTGTCCATCCTTCCCTATCCGGCTGGAGTTGGTGAGCTCCTATTAGCTCAGGTAAACAGTTTCAGTAAATGTCCCCATCAGGACCTCTTTGCTCATATTCTCACTCCTCTCACTCCTCAACTGGACTTAGGAAGCTCAGTCCAGTGTTCCAATGTGGTTCTCTGCCTCTATTTCCATTAGTTGCTGGAAGTGCAAGTTCCTTCTGATTATTGAGTTCCACCTTCTATAGTCTGCATCTATGCCCTCCTTTGAAGCAGTGATTCTTCACATTTCCCAGTC
Source organism: Alexandromys fortis (assembly GCF_014885135.2). NCBI lineage: Eukaryota > Metazoa > Chordata > Mammalia > Rodentia > Cricetidae > Alexandromys > Alexandromys fortis. Next base: position 958,960 of record NW_026068030.1, on the reverse strand, counting down.
TGGGATTCTTTTCATGTGCTTTGTTTTCTTTTAAGGAGCAAACATCCTAAGGAAGTTCGAGTGATTTGTTTTCTTAACTCATGCTCTTTCTCTGATATAGGAATGCTTTGTCTAACCTAAGAAAGTCTTTTATTTTCTTACACTCTAGAAGTTTTACAGGTCTTTCTATTACATTTAAATCCATGATATATTTCAATTTGGATTTTATAAATGGCACATTCAAAGCTTGATATATGTATTTTTTCAATGTGACTAGCCTATGGTTCCGGTGGCTTCTTAGCGTCCTGGTTGAAATCAGTCATCTACTTATGTCTGTGTCTATTTCTGTATTTTATGTTGTGATTCACTGTTCTAAATGCCTGTCTCTATCCCTGTACCACATGTCTGAGTTACGGTCGCTTTGTAAGCTTTGAAATCAGATAATACAGACCCAGTGATCTTCTAACAAGATTGAACCCTGTAGCCCATGAACATTTGTCTCTTTTCATTTGGCAAGAATTTTTTAACTTTTCACAGCAGGGTTTTGTCATTTTTATCATTTTTAGCTTTTGGTTCCTGCTTATCTGTCAAATTTACATCCTCTTATGTATCTTATTTTTTATCAAGAAAAATATGCTTAGGCAAGCACTCTAGTTCTGACTGAACTATATCCCCAACACTTTGTGTTTTTTCACATAGAGTCTCACTGTGTATCCCAGGCTGACTTTGAACTTGGTGTGGAACCCATGTGAACCTCATATTCATAATGCCCTGTCTCCTCCCCCTGAGTGCTGGGATTACAGGCATGCAGCACCATGCCTGGCGTGTAGTTCTTACTGGTATCTTAAATAGATTTCTCTATTTTGATATTAATACTATGTATTAGCACAGATAGCATGTGATTAGAGAGTGTTTTCCGCCTCTCTGCTGTTTGTGTAAGATATGAAAAATGAATAAGTAAAGCCATTGTGCTGCCAATACTCTATTTCCACTAACTTTCTCATCTAAAGCTGTTCACTGTTTGAGAGGCAGCGTGTATCTGTCTCTCTGTGTGAGCTTCCCTGTGCAGTTCCAGGACAGTAAATTATGATGCAACTACTTTTGTACAATTCTGACATACCAACTTCTGACATCTTTTATTTATATTGTATTGTTGATTACTTAAAGTAGTTAAGCTTCCTGTAAACTTGATTATATATCCCCTTTCACATCTCATACACCTCAAAGCTTTTCTTTTTAGAACTCAACTTTATAACTCATTCTTTATATGTAGGGGAAGGAATTCAGATTCCTTCCTGACTAAAGATGATTTGTAAAATTAACCTACAGTAAGTCCTTCTAAGATAGAGAAATCAGTAATAAATATTGCTTATTTATTAGTAAACAAGCTATAGTACTGTTGAATCACAGGTTTTGTTTTGTTGTATACTCTCATATTCCCTTGGTTTCTGTGGTTGTGTGAATACCATGACCAAAAGCAACTTAAGGAAGAGAGTTTATTATGTGTTTTGGTTCCAAATGGTCAAAGCTCATAATGATGTAGGAGCCAGGAGAAGGACACTGAATAATCATACCTTTATCCCCAACAAGAAGCAAGAAAGACCAAAAAGGAAATGGGGTGAGGTCGCAAACCCCCTGACTCCAGCCAGTAGTGTACCTGCTCCGCCCAGGAGGCTGCACCTCCTAAAGGCTTCATAACATAAACCTCCTCAAACAGTGTATCATTTTTATAGACTAAATGCAAAGATGTTTTGGTTTTATTTTCAGATACTAAACTTGTGCAAGGTGTGATAAAAATAAAACCTATTTGTATTATTAACTTCATGTAGACGTAATCTACATACAAAAATTGGCCCAGACAATTGGTCCAAGTGTGTTTCATACTGGAATAGATATTACTACTGAGGGGATAAGATGCCAAAACTCTGGTTTAAAAGAAAGTTAATGCACAAAACAATTAGACCTAGAGAAAATATCTTAGCAAATATAAACTGCACCATTAAAAAACATCTCATGGAATGGGGCATTATAACTAAGGACTGAAAAGTGAGCATGATAGTTGGCTGACTGAAACATCCCCTAAGATGTGCTGGATGGGGTGCGTACCTGCAGATGAATAGGCCACACAGATATGGGTCTGGGTGCAGGAATGCAGAAGGTCAGAAACCACATGAGGGAGATTTATGGTCTTAGCAAGAAATTTGCACATTGAAGAAATAATTTGAAAGAGAGACTGAGGCAAGAGAAGGGAGGTGTAATTGGTGTTGAAACGGGCCATCCCCATCAGAGCTGCTTTTTCTTTCAGTAGTCCTTAAGAACATCTCTCTGGGCCAGGAGACTATTAACTCTTACCTAGATAATCAGAGGCAACCCTTGCAAGGATGTTCTTGTTGGCCTAAGATGTGGGACTCAGAATCTGGGGATACCTTTGGCCACAAGTGGAAAAAGATGCTATTGAGGGTCACAAATGCACTAGAATATTTTACAGTGCTTTGTGCCACTGAACAGGAGAACTTGACCTGGCTTGATAGCTAAGTCATTAATATTCAAAATGAATAAGAAAAATGTAGTATTTCATATTTGAAAATGATGAAGATAGATTTATCAGGTCTCCAGAAAGACCTGCAACAGGATATGGAATTTAAAAATGGAATTTTATCAGAAAAATAATTTTGGGCATATATTTTATTATTTAAAGGTTTTCTCTATTTTCTATATCATATATTATATTCAAAACATCACTATAAAGTTATTTTAACAAGAAAATTATAGTTTTATAATAGCAATAATCACCACAATAATGATTTATATATTTATTTAGCCTTATTAATCCTTACAAAAATATATAGATGCTTCGCTGCTTTCCTGGTTTTAAAAAAAGGTGGGGCTAATGGTACAGTGACCACTCTGCGGAATATAGGTTGGGTGGGGGAGCTCAGAAAAGAACTCTCGGCTCCTTGGCAATAGGTAAATAATCAACCTGGATGGAACTGTGAGAAGAACGATCTTTTCTTCATTGCCGTTATCTCTCTACAAGTTAGCCTTTTTCTGGCCTTTCACGTACACTGGAACGTATTTTTAGATAATAATTTTAAAAATAACTTTTAAGTATTTCATTCCAACCTCACAAAACAAAAACTTAGAGCCCATCTTCTAAGAGGTTTTGATTATTTGTCATGTGGATATTTTTCTGTCAATATTTTATTTTAGTTGACACTTTTTCTGGGTAGTTTCGCATGCTCCTTAATGCTTATTTTCACTGATTCCTACCCATTTAGCAATTTGTGCAGTAGTATCTGCCAACTTATAGCTGTTTCCTGGATTATTTGTACAATAAACCAACTTCAGAGAATCAACCACTTAGGCTTTTTCTTGAGATCATTCATTTCACCTCACTTTCATTAGAAACCTCAGATAACTGTGGGAAAACAAAACTAAATTGAATCCAAATTAAAGAAAAAGAAGGAGAAGCTGCAGATCCTTAAGGCTACTTTGAAAGCCAGCAGCCCTCACGCCATGTCCAGCACATCAGTAAACATTTCCCCACAGGGACGAAACCGATCCCCCCTTACATGTCTTTTACAGTGCCCGTGAAGAACTCACAATGTCAGTCAGGTATTTCTTTTTTAGTTTGATTTATGAACTCTTCCTTGCCTGGCCAGGTGCTGGCCATATTCCACAATTCATAATCTGTCACCAGGAGTAATGGCCCATTTCCAAAGGTGAAGTGTGACAGTTCTTTCTGGATGCATCAGGTAAACAGATTGTGTGGCTGCTAGGTGATCTGTCAGAAGTAGGCTGAAGAGCACATTGACCTTTTGGTACACCCCCATTTTCGCCGTGGTTCTTCTCTTTATACTCACCATTTTTCTTCATAATAGGCAGATCTGATGAAAAGCACAACAACCAGTTGCAAGTGAGCGGGTTGTTCAAATTTCACAGTGCTAAGTGGACTCTGATGCCCAGTGAATTTCAGACCATCACAGTTCTCATGCCTTGCTATTACAACATAACCTTCAGAAAGTCATTGGATGAAGAGAAGGATCTGGTTCTGTTTTGTATTCTGGCTCCTCACTGTCAAGTCTTATTTGTGACACTGGATGGTGAGGTGTTCCTTGGCTTCCATTGACTGTTTGGTCCTTTTCTTCATATTTAATATGCTGCTATACATGGACTCATCATTCTGACATTGATTTGACGGAAGGCTTTAGGTACTGTCCTTGTCAGGAATTCTGTGACTGTGTACTTTTCTGGCGATTCTATATTCTGAGTTAAGTGTAATGCCTAGCAGGCACTCCATTCATTGGCCTTGTACAGATTAACCCAGCCGCTAAGCAGGAACAGACACATGTGATTGACCTTGAGTGGCTATGTGATGAGAGTGGACACCCAGAAATGGTCAAACCATGGAAGTCTCCAACACTGATCCATCCTCACCAAAGTAAACTATTTGTATCTACACCTATGAGTGAGAGTCTGCATACACACACATACACACATATATGCACGCACATATACACAAACATACACACATACACATGCACACACATATGCATGCACACACAACAGACATGCACACACATACATGCATGCACATATGTGTGTACATACTATCTATATGCTCCAATTACTTTGGCATGGACAGTGAGTTTCACAGTTTTAAGAAACACATGAATAAAGAGTAAAGATAACAGGGACACAGCATTAATTTCAAAATCATTGTAAACAGGGAAACAAAAGTATGATGACCTGAGTCGAGCTAAAAGATACTAGTCATTGAAAGAGTAAGTGTGTTTTCTCACTTGTTTCCTAACAGTGGACCTGGATTGTTTAAAGAGAGAAAGGAAGGAGAAAGCCTGTAAGGAGACCAATGGTGCAGAATGGGGGGTTAATTCATGAAGCAATGGCATAGCCCAATAGTTCTCACATCTTAATGCAGATTCTGGTGTGGAAGGTGGGATGAAACTTGGGACCTTGCCTTCCTAGCAGGCTCCCTCAGATGCTGGAGCTTCTGGTAACTGACACACTGTGGGTAGCAAGGCTTAGAGTGAAAGGACAAAGAGACTCCTAACACAGGAAGAAGGTGGTTAAGAAACCTGGTAGGTATTCCAGCTGTGTCTGAGAGAAAGGTTAAAAGATAGAAATTGGTAAAGGACTGTAAAGGACAGAAAGCCAATATTCTTTTATCTTCAAATACCAGTTCTAGATAGGAAAGAAAAAAGACCTTATGATGGGGAATGAATATAATGGAGATATCCTAGCTCCAAACAGATAATAATCTCCTGATTTTTTTCCTGTTCTTTTGTGCATCATTTTCTTTGGAAGCCCACATGACAGTGTAATGTATGTGGTCTTTTCCACTACCGTAACACTTTGATAAAGTTGCACTGCAGTGGTTTATAGGTAATAGACACTGAGTACTAAATGTTGCTTTATTGAGACGGCCTGAATTCTGGACACAGATTCACAATTGGCTCCTAGCCAATAGTAAATCACTTAGACTTTCTCTGCCTCAGTTGCCTTGTCTATGACAGAGTGATAATAACATTTTCTTCACACTTCTTATAGCTGCTATGAGAAAGAGGTGAACTGTTGTATAGAATGTTACTTTGGAAGATCTACTTCAAATTTCAGATGGTCTTAGTGGCTTTTTTCTCCTCTCTACCTTCCAGTGCAGCAGCATTGGGTCACTTCCATTCTATTACGAAACACAAATTAGTATCACTTTTTTTCAGGTCAGTTGCTTAGAAAATAAGTGTAATTTGCCGCATTAATTCTCCACGTGTCCTGGTGTGGGGAAATAGGCATCTACAGCAGAGATGGCCATCCTGACGGTCTGTTTACTACTGCTAATGACCACTTCTCATTTACTGACAGATACGTTTGCAACTGTAAGGAGAGATTATAGACAACGTTGGTCTTGTCACCAGTCTTTGGCTAGTGGGAGACTACCCAAAGTCTAATAGCAGGGAGCTTATCAAAAGTGCAAATTATTCATTTTTAATGAGTCAGTTCTATAAGCACTAACCCAAAATCTCTTATAGTAGAAGAAAATATCTCAGGATTCTGGCATTATGAATAGCAGTCTTAAAAATGGCTTTCTAAAAATAAGATGTGTGGGCAGGTAATTTCAGGGAGGGTAGCTGGTTGCATTAAAGTAACCTTGGGCTTTAACATAAAGGGGATCTGAGCCCAGGTTTCAACTAATCTACTTTATTAGAAACTTCCACTGGAATTTGACTGTATCCCCCAAATTAGATTTCCGTGAATATTTAAAAACTGTGTGCCAGCATATCTTAACTATACCTAAAATGCAAATTGATGCTACTTTTGAATTAGGGAAACAGTGCTTAAACTGCCCAGAATAGCTTAAAGAGACAAGTATATATATGGTGGTAAGAGCTTTGGGGAAGTGTTAAATACATGCACTTTCAAGCAATTTGTTGGTGTGAGACTAGCAATAAGAGGATTCTCCCTACTTAATGCTGTTAAAAACCAGCACAAAGATAGCAACAGTTAGGCCTTTCCATTGATTTAAAGGAAGGTAAAAATGACACCTAGGCTTGTTTACCACTTAGAGTCCTCTTCTCTTCCTATTTTCTTGCAAAGTAATCTATTGGCACATCTGACAAGAGGGGAAAAGAGTTCAAATCAAGAGATGGATACTCCTGCTGATATACATGTAATCTGAATATTTCTCTCTCTTTGTGTGCCAAGGTGTCTTTTTTTTTCTGAGATATCTGGATTGTAAAAAACTAAGATTACTATTAAAGAAGGCAGAAGGCAATTTAAGAAATACCCTATCTCCCAATGGCAAAAAAAAGCTTTGCAGCTAAGCAAAAAATTTATGTTGATAAATTGCAGCTGTCAGAGTGTCCACTGCACTTCATGGGATATGTCACTAACTTTGCATTTCTCACTTATGTGTGCCCATGTGTGAACTTCTATTTGAAAAAGAAAGCACCAAGTATTTGTAGATGTCCTCTAACTTGTCACAGCTTAGCCTAAATAATATTAAACAAAATCATGGGTGATAATGAGATTGTAGTTACTAGTACATCTGCTTAACTTTTCCTCCAATGCCTGTAAGCATCTTTGTTTTGGTTTTGCTTTTTTAGACTGATTCTCATCATGTAACTCAGGCTGCCCTCAAACTTAATATCTTCCTGCCTCAACCTTCTGAATATTGGTATTACAGTTATGTGCCACTATGCCAGATCATCTTTATCAATCTTAGGTGGACATAATGTTTAAAAAATACACCATTATTTGAATAAACTAAGTTTCAAAAATAAAAAAGTAACAAAAATGAAGAAAAGGGATTTCAAAGCATAGGAAAGGCCATATTAGCATAAGTGTGGGAAAGTGGTGTGAAAGCATGGTCTTAACACCTAGAACTACAACATGCAGAGCACGACAGTGGAATAGACACACAATGCCAAAGACTGATCCATACATTGAACAGTGTCATGGCTAGTATAACAAAAATGATGAGTAAAACTATGTTCACAGCCTGCAAACATGTATTCTAACCCCTATTTTCTTACTTTATCCATCTTTACCCAAAGATACAAGCACTCTAGTAGATATGCAAAATATATAAAGACAGAAGAATTGAAGCATACTATTTCATGAATATAGTATTTCACAAAGAAAGTGGTATAACTGGAAGAAAAGAATAAAAATTATAAAACTGTCAGTAAAAAATAAAATATCTGTAGTATGCCTTACCTATCAATAGTTACTTGAAATAATGACAGAGTGGCTGAAGGGGTTCAAAACAGAATACGATATTTCTTAGCTCTAGAGACATATAGACTGGGATAAGGTGATCACAAGCATATTCATACTTACCACAAGTACAGCAGATGGGAGCACATCAAAATAGGAACAATGGATTTGAACAAACATGAATCCAAAAGGACCTGAGACATGTGGTGTGGACCATACCAACCAACAATGTAGAGTGCATACATGATGCTTGGAAACACATACAGAACATCTGTAAGACAAATCACATTAGAAAAAAAAAAGTCCTTTTATTATTCCCATACACAGGAATTTTAACATTTCAAGGAATCTACCTCAAGAAAGGAAGTACTGCTGATAAGAACATCTGGATGCATGGTGATGGTATTCCCCCTTTAAGCACTTGGTTCCCAGTTGGTGGTTCTGTTTGAGGAGTTATGGAACTTTTAGTATTGAATCTTTTCTGGAAGAAGTGTATCACTAACAGTTGACTTTGAGAGTCAGCAGCCCATCCCACTTCCAGTTCTTGCTCTGTGTTTCCTATGTGTAATCCAGACGTGGTAGCTCAACCTTCTGCTCTGGTCATCTCCTGTTGAGGACTCTCCCTCTGTAACTGCAAGCCAAAATAAACTCTTCCTGTATGTTACTTTTGCTCACGGTATTTTATCACACCTGCGGAATAGTAAGTAATACTCTGTAGACTTAATAGAATTGAGGTCATTGCAATGGTAACTAGCCCTGTAGTGGAAGGGGAAGGCACATAAAAATGGAAAATGCTGACCCAAGACCTGGAATAACTCTGTAGACCAGGCTCTCCTTGAACTCACAGAGATCCGCCAGTCTCTGCCTCACAGGCATTGGGATTAAAGGTGTTTGCTACTACACCTTGAACTCACAGAGTTCTGTTTGTTTCTGCCTTCTAGGCACTGGGATTAAAGGCCTGTGCTACCACACCTTGAAGTCACAGAGGTCAATCTCCCTCTGCCTCCCCAGTGTTGGGATTAAAGGCATGTACTACCACACACAACTTCTCTTTTTATTACTTTTTTTTTTACTTTAAGAAATTTAACTTTTAGTCTGCATATTATTTTCAACACACTGTAAATCATTTAAAATTTTCTTTGTCTTTGAATCTCTCTTTACTATATATCTCTCTTTTTCTGAACATATGAGTCTTTA